>NC_056745.1:1000520278-1000735278 GCF_019279795.1 Protopterus annectens | reverse complement strand
ATATACCCACAGAGGTATATATGGCCAGACATATGTAGATACCAATGGCAGATGAACAGAAACATATATGTCCACATGCACTGTCAATGGGCCTGAGAGGCCCCAAACAATATACGTCACATACGAATTTGCATACCTCCCCGCCCAGCCAAACACGTCCACCCTGCAAGGCACTACCAAGCTCATAGTATTGTACGTCTGTCATTGAACTAGGGAATTAAGTTAGCCCTCTGTCATGTGTCACATGTCGACATCACAAAACCCTGTCCCCCACCCACTAGGCGGCTGAGCAGTACAGGCCCATCCAACCCAGGCCATCCCCAACCCATACACGCATAACCCACAGTTCTGTTTCCACCACCCGCAGTACACACACAGCCACCATCTCTACAATGGTTACCGGCCCATAGCTACCACACCACCACACATTGCCCCCTCACCCCCTCGGGACCCATCCCGTCTGATGTTCCAACTCAAGTATCCTAGGTGTGCCATACGCCATAGACCATGCACATAGCCAGGGGTACCTATGTAACTCTGGGTGTAGAAGAAGGTCGAATACCCAATGTGTGGGTTGTCCCGCATGGGACAAATGTATTCCTGGTACTAAAAATAGATGTCACGTGTGACTCTTTGTACACTAATGGATTTAATCGTAGGTATCGCAATGCATACGTGGCACACAAAGTTGGCCATTATGCACATGAAACACAGTATCCAGCAATACCAGTCAACATTACAGGATATGTAGCTAAATATGTAGAGGTATATGTGCTTGTATAAATACGCATAACTATATAGATGTATACCTCCCCCTCTCTGTAGTACAAATGTATACATACATAGATAGACATATAAATAAATACACACATATACATGTATACCTATGCAGACACCCATACATACACATGTTGTTAGAGAGATATTTTTGTTTAAAATGTGTAGTTTTTCTGTATTTTCATGTTTTTAAATGAAAATAGGTGGGGGGCTTTGCCCCCCACACCCCCTTAACTATATATATCAACTCCAGGGTTGCACAATATTGGGGAGGGGGGCAAATCCCTGTTAAGTGTCTTGAATACTGGTTGTTGACCAAATGAGCTGTCGACCAAATGAATGTCGATCAAATGGTCTGTCAATCTTCTGAAGTCGACTGATATATATATATATATATATATATATATATATATATATATATATATATATATATATATATATATATATATATATATATATATATATATATATATATATATATATATATATATATATATATATATATATATATATATATATATATATATATATATATATATATATATATATATATATATATATATATATATATATATATATATACCGGGGTGTAAGTGAGTTAGGGTTAGGGTGCAGGTAGGTGATGTGCGTTAGTGTCGGAGCTTGGGCTAGGGGTGTGTAAGTGAGTTAGGGTTAGGGTGCAGGTAGGTGATGTGTTAGTGTCGTTTGGGCTAGGGGTGTGTAAGTGAGTTAGGGGTTAGGGTGCAGGTAGGTGAAGTGTGCGATAGTGTCGGACCTTAGGGTTAGTGGTGTGTATGGTGTGTCGCGTGTTGTTACGTTCCGTGTGTCAGTGATTTGGTGTTCGGTGTTTTGTTGTCGGGTTTGTGTTGTGTGTTGTCGGTTATTTGTCGGTGAGTTTTGTATCGGGAATCGGGTGTTTAGAAGTAGACCCATTTATATATATATATATATATACATATATATATATATATATATATATATATACATATATATATATACACACATATATATATACACACATATATATATATATATATATATATATATATATATATATATATATATATATATATATATATATATATATATATATATATATATATATATATATATATATATATATATATATATATATACGATACATACACACACACATATATATATATATGTGTGTGTGTGTGTGTGTGTGTGTGTGTGTGTGTGTGTGTGTGTGTGTGTGTAGATATACACAGATATATAGCTATGATAAGATACAGCACGTAAGAATGACATATGTTCACAGGCCATGCCAATGGAGGTGAGGGGCCCAAGCAGAAAATGTGTAACACGCAGCATGACCCTCCCCCAGCCGGACAGGGGAAACATACAAACAAGCCCACAAATAATGTAAACAATCCACTGCTCCCCAGACCACAGACAAGATACAACCGGGGGGGGGGGCACAGTGGACCCGAGAAGTCTAATCTTGGAACAGAGGCAGGAGCGTCCTTTGCGGTACACCCCAAAAATTGTCTTGTGATAGGAGGAAGCCCGTGCAATGACCTATCAAGGCGAGGCATGTACATACCCGGACTACAAGGGTGGGAAATTCTGATGACCCATGGGTCAAGACAACATATGAGATGGGTCCCGTAAAGTGGAGAGTGGGTAGTGTGTAGTGGTGTGTTTAGACCCAACCTGAACCCAGAGTAAGGATGAGTGCTGTAGAGGAGGTGCGGGTGGGGGAACTATGTGTATGTAATTATGGGTCTAGGCATGCAGTTGTTTACTGGAGTGGGTCTATTCGGACTGCCCCATGGATGTATGCAATAGTGTTAATTGGGCAGAGCTGCCGCCCATCGAGTAGCCACTTCCGCTACAAGTTCTACTGCAGCACAGTCTAATTTACATGTCAAAGAATGGTATAACCAGATGTAGATGTAAATATGTAGAGGTATGTGCGTGTATATATACCCATAACAACATGCAGATATACCTCTACCTCTCTGTAGTACAAATGTATACATATATAGACAGACATATATATAAATACCTACATATAGATATATACATATGCAGACACCCATACATCCATATGTCGTTAGATATATATATATATATATATATGCATACATGTACATATATATATGTGTATATGTATATATATATATATATATATATATATATATATATATATATATATATATATATATATATATATATGTGTGTGTGTGTGTGTGTGTAAATATACACATATATATAGTTGGATATGATACAACAGTTAAGAATTACATATGTTCACAGGCCGTACCAATGAGGGTGAGAGTCCAGTCAACAAACGTGAAACACATAGCATCAACACCCCACCCCCCCCAGCTAGACAGGTGAAACATACAAACACACAATAAAAGTATACAAACCACTGGTACCCAGACTACAGGCAGGATACAACCAGTGGCAGTGACCCGTCAAGTCTAATCTTGAAGCAATGACAAGAATATCACTTGTGAGACAACCCAAAATTCAAAGCTTTTCAGTTTTCCAGCCATTACATGGATGTCGAATGGCAGGGCACGTATGTTCTCGGACTACACGGTTGGGGAAGCCTGATGATCCATGGGGCGAGACAACATACATGATGGGTCCCAAGAAGTGAGGAGTGGGTAGTGTGTACTGATGTGGCCAGACCCAACCTGCACCCGGAGTAAGGAAGAGTGCTGAAGAGGAGGTGCGGGCAGAGAACTATTGGTATGTAAGTATGGGTCTATGCGTGCAGGTGTTGGCTGGAGCAGTTCTATGTGGACCGCCCCAGGGATGTAAGCAATAGTGTACATTGGGCAGACCCGACACCTAACGAGCAGCCGCACCCAGTACGAGTCCCACAGCAGCAATGTCTAGTTTACAGGGCAATGGGCAGAATAACCAGATGTGTCATTGCAAACCCACTAAATAACACCAAAGAACACATAGTCACAACACCCCACTATAGGCATGTAAGCCGAACTAATTGGCATTACAAGGTATTATTACTGTCCCCACCACCACCCAGGGGTGTGAGTATCCAGACCTACCCACAAATGCAGGGTATATACCAGTTGTCGCTGTAAAAGAAATGGCCAGCTGTGGACCTTCCCGTCAGCCATCCTGCACATCCCTGGACATGTCCCCTACTATCAGCCCTTCTGTGTGGCCCAATAACACCACTTACCTATTGACTCCTGTTGCATTCGTAGTAATCTTCACAGTCACAAGTAGGTGACACCTTCCACACAACTATATTGCCAGAATCTGGGACCCCCAACCCAGGTGTATTACTGCAGCTGTCCCAGAATACACATGTAAATAACACATGAAGGGAAAACCCAAGAGCACGTGGATCACCACCTGCTCACCACCTGGCAAAGTCCATCCCCCCCAACACTCCATACCCCTACAACAACTACTGACACTGACGCATCCTATCCTGCCTCGCATACATATCCCAGCACCCTGCAAATTTGCACTACTGCTCCCCCACCAATCAGGCAAACGGCCTACTATACAGTTAAGATGTCCCCCCCTCCACCTACCTGCCTACACATCCACTATTCACATCTACTCTAAAACACAGGTATGGCATAACTAAACCTAACCCGAATAACTGAGTGTAACCTATCCAGAAATGCTAAACTGGAATCCCACGTAACCTTACACTGACCTTTGTGAGCAGTCATACCTAACATGTACACCTGACTTAAGCATGTATAATACCGACATGTAGATGAAGTAGTGCGGGGGTATGCGGCAGCAAGCGGGAGTATGCCTGTTTGGGCGGCGGTAAGCAATGGCCACATTGGTTAAGCAAAGTGGAGGCCAACCCAGTGTAAGATGCCATAAGTAGAGGGCAGCAAGTCTAAGCCTAGCGCACACCAGAGCATACCCGCCCACACTACCCCTGCAGTGCCTTAGGCACGCCGCAGTCCACAGCCCTCATTGTAGCCAATAACAACATAATCAGCACTCCCAGGTCCCCCCCGTACACTATAGTCCAAGTGAGTTACAACAAAGGCATGGCAGATATACAACCAGCTGCTGTTATCACAAACATGTCATCCGGCACAGTCAGTCAACAGTATAGGAAATGTATGTAAGTATGTACATTAATACCAGCAAACATGTGCACAGTGCTCACTCACAGTATTCTGAGCAGTCTATGAGTATTAATGAACAGTGCCTGTCCATGCGTACTGTGAGAACAGTAGTCTTGTATAATACTGAAGAGAGGAATGGAGAACGGGGCACGGCATGGGGGCGTGTTTCATCCGCAGAAACAGGAGATGAGGCTGGTCTGGTGTGTGTGCAAATCGCTGCTTCTCAAAACCCTGGCAGGATGCTACCAGTGAGAGAAACAGTGTAAACCAGTGAAGTCTACTCATGACACAACAACAGGTCCGTCCCTGCCGGGACGCACCAGACTTTATGGGTCACAATGATATCCCCACCATTATCGGAGGTGGATAAAGGGAAGGCTCAAATGTACATGGACTAAACGGACGAAGAGCCTGCAAAAGGTTGCATCGAGACAGTAATATGGAGGAGTACCGAGATGTGCAGAGAGGGAAATGTGTGTAGGTGTGGTATGGCAGGGCTAGCAACTGCAGAATGGATGGATGCTGTGTACGTGGAACTCAGGGACCTGGGGAAGGGAGCATAGGTATGACATTAAGGTAGAAATATGCAAATCACACAGACCTGCAACAGTGTAGTGGTCAGAGCGTCTGCCTACTGTGCATGCATTCTCGGTTTGAGTTCCACTGCAGCACATTCTATTTTCAATGTGAAATCGGTATAACAACATAATTTTGCTGTATAACCTACTAAATTACATTTAAACTTGCACAGGAGTACTGAATTACACATAGCCCACCCACTATTCAAAGGACATGAGACAACGCACAGATATGTATACACAGACAACCTTTAATGGTGTATTTTACAGTAATGTATGCCATTACTGACAGCACATAGATGTGCACTTATTTAATCAGTGAGGAATGCAAGGCCCACACAGAAAAGTAGATGCAGACAGTGCAGATATACAACATACAATGCTGTCCAGGCCAGGCCCATCAATTCGTACAACTGTGGACAAAGGATTTGCCATCAAGATAGGTAACAATAAACAATAACAGATGTAGTTCAGCAGACGCCAGTCACACCCCGTAGTCAAGGCCTAGGGGGACATTTCTTACCTGTGATAATGTCTATGTATCTGTCACATGTATGGACCCTGACCAACAAATGCCGTGGGAGTCCACGATATGACTGGGATGTTAGCAGGAATGCTAGCAGTATATTATGATAGGCCAATACCGAACAACCCCTAACCGTATCACAGCAGGACAAAGCCAGCCATATATATGGAGGATAGAGGTGGGAACACAGGGTCTTACTCATAATATTGCTGTTACACACCCTGCACATTGCTGATGTTACAGGATTCATTGCAACATAACCTTATGCAGGAATAACACATCAGGAACACAACTGGAAGTAGCCATGTACTGATAGCATGCAACAGACAGATTGCCAGGGATATAGCTAGGACAAGCTCTGTGTGTTGCACAGGCAAAAGCAAACAGACAATCTACTGGCCATCACGTTGATAGGCCCACTGTTGAGAGCTATGCAGACAGACTGCATTCAATCCTAAACTACTATGTACACACAAACACTGCAAGACTAGCAATATACAAAGCACATAACAATGCTACTAACTCTGTCTGTAGGTCTGGAACTTCTTAAGATTGTGTAGTTGTCCTGTGTCTGCAAGCTCCGCTGTAATAGGTACTGCAACTTGCCATCTGTAACACTGCTGTCCACATACAGGAAGGATGTCCTCCATACTGGGAAGGTGAAGGGACAACGCCCACATGAGTAAGAAATTTATAGCACTGGTTGCCATGACGATGGTTAACAGAATCACTACACAGCAGGCTGCACGTAGTCAGCAACTGTTCATAGGTTCATAGGTTCATACTAGGCTATCTGCCCGAGGGCATTTACAAGCCTAGACCATAGTTTTGTGGCTTACGCCACCCCTTTAGTATGGGGAACTATACCCATTATTTTGCTGTGCCTCTGTTGAGCAGTGACACTGAGGTAATCCCTGGGGTATATCTGCGATCTCCCATCCATTGGTCAAGATTTCTCTTGAACAAGGCCAGTGAGGTGCTCTGCCTCACATATACCGGGATTTTATTCCACAGCATAGGGAGTCTTTGGGTGATGAATCTATCCCTCTAGCACGTCCTATTAATAGCCGTGTCTACCGCCCTTGTGGCTCTGACGGATCTAGATTTTTTGAGGTGAAGCATATTCATCAAATCTGGGTTTGACATGGCCTTGTATGTTAGGCAAAGGTCACCTCTGAGCAAGCGTGGCGACTGAATAGAGCTGGAGTTCTTTCAGTCGGGCAGCATAGGACAGATGTTTGAGACCCTTTATCCTTTTGGTGAGGAACTTTTGTGGCCTCTCCAGCTGCTGCAAGTGTCGGGTCAGATACATTCCGAATGGGGCATTGTACTCAATCATTGGTCTGATGAGTGATGAGTATAGGGAGACTATGACCTCCCTTGATCTAGATGAGAATCTGCACACTGGTGCAGAGCCCATCACCTGATCATCTGCATCACCTACAAAAGCCATTCTGAACTCCATTCAAATCAATTCATTCCCTCTATTGGAGAGGGAGAGAGAGAGAAAAAAAAAAACAGAAAAGGAAAAATAAAACATTCCTATAAAATGGAGTGGGGAACAAATTACAACAGGCCACAAATGGGAAGGCATCACACCCGTCCAAACACTAAAATGTATGTAAAACATAACTGTATGTAATTTAATGTAGTATGAGGTATAGATTATTAGGATTTATGATGTAGAATGTTTGATATGTGCCATCTGTAGTTGTCCCTGTAATGATGTCCTGCTGAGCAACTGCTCTGGACAATACTGTCTATCCCTGTAAGCAGTGGGACATACCCACCAACTGTGCAGATCAGTAATGAATGACAAAGATGTCAGCCATAATATCTGTGTATGTTATGTTAGTGTGGACAATAGCTGTTGGTGGATGTACTGCCGTCATGATAGACACATGGGTTTCAGAGCACACCACTTGCAGGACAGTCATGTGAATGTGTAATGTAGCATGCATGGATGCCATAGGTGTGTAATAGGCATACCAGCACTCTCACACCATAGTTACTACCCTAATGTTAGGCTGTGTTCACATGTGGCACCTGTCTGTGTTGTAGCAAGGCAGAACAGTGCAGCTTTGAATGAAAGACAGTGACAGAATGTGCACCAGATGTCTGTATGCACTCCACATATCTGTGTGATATGGAATGTAATGTGTATGTGTATAGATACAGACACTCATATAGACATAGGTATATCCACAACGTACAACATATATCTACACATATATGTACATGGATGTATATTTATACACATGTATATGTAGTGGTACTGACAATGGCATGCAGGTGAAATAGTCTGTAACAGGCCAGCAAAAATAAGTGTCCCCACATGGAGCATAGCTACAAACACATAGCACAAAGTGTGCTACATACACATAGCACAAAGCTTGGTACAATACAACATATGTCCCAATGGTAGGTAAGCAGCTGACATACCAATTGCAGTCTTTGAACGTGTTGTTGTAGCAGATATGGTGGTGGAGACATATATGTGTATTAAGAACTATGGTAACCCTTCTGTATGGGTGACTCAGACCTGTTTCCATCCTTATGTCTTCCAGGAATCATGTCGTATGATCACCTTCCCGCTTACAGTGCTGCTGAAATGACTATCATTATCGACCACCTGGTACAGCACTATGTACTTCTTTTTGGCCAGACAGCCCATGACCAGCAGGAGAGGACCGCCCTGTGGTATGAGCTAGTCCACAGGGTCAATGATGTCGGACTGCATAACTGCAGCTATAAGCAGGTCCGGCATCTTTGCACCGACCTGCTTCACCATGTACATCAGAGTGCAGCTGCCATAAGGGGGGACCACCTTGCAATGGGGGGGAAACACGCCCATCCACCCCTCACCCGTGTGGAGGAGCTTCTCAGCAGCCTAGTGGCACCAGTCTGCCTGCAACTTCAACACCTGGCAGGGCACATCTTGGAGGTGGGTGCCAATGACACACCAGCTGAGGAGCGTGCAGATAAGGCCCCAGGGCACATCAGTACACCACTCATGTGTATGCATCTCCATCTGTACATGTACATCATGCAAAACTGAGATGTCATATACTTTGCTGCTGTGTAGTAGTAATAAACTGTTGTGCATAAGCTGCAATATTGTATAATTCTACTGTTGATGTAACATAATGCTGCACTCACCTGTTATGAATGCCACAGTTGTGGCCACTGACATCAGCTTTCCCTCCAGGATACAACCAGGTGAGTATAGTTCATGTTCATGCATGGTGATAAACTGGGCCTGTAATAGCTATGGGCTATCCCCCATGCATACGTCTAACACACCTACCCATACTGCATGCTGTACACGTTCACGTTTTGTTGCTGAGAAATGCATGGCATCATATTAGAGACCATGCTGGGGTATCGGAAGGGTACAACAGACACATGCAAGATAACTAACATCCCATCAATGTGCAATATGTCCACAGGGATGTGACATGTGGCAGGACATATGGCCTATAGTAGGGACATGTGTGGCTCAACACCACCATTGCTGCAGCTGCACAAAAGCAGGTTAAGTAAACATTGCAGATGTAACCCTGACCCCACAGAACTCGTGACAGCAATGTGTGCACTCCAAGGGATGCGCACATGAGAAGACCTTGCAACCATGCTGAGGTCTGGGACATGTGTAGGGTGCCCCTCACAGCCATGGTAATGTCTGCTGGTTGTCAGTGCAATAATCATGGACTGGTCATACATGCACTGGTGATGTTGTGATCTGTAACATAGACATCAGGCATCCACAACTGATAGCTGTTCACATATCATCCCAGGAATGTATTGCTACAACACACAGGGGCTGTGAGCACTGGAGCTGACATAACCGACACAGTACTACAGATGCATCAATGGTTTCTACACCTGCAAGGTATGGCGCACAGTACAAGGCAGGGTGTGGAACAGGCCACAGTAACACTTTGTACATGGGTGCAGTGTTAACACGGGGAGGGGCCATCACCTACCAACAAAGTCCATGCCTCACACACATGTATACTGCCACTACCATGATGTCACTACAGTTGCACTGCATGCTGTTGAGCGCCATGTGTAATGCATGTTGACAGAAGGCTAATGGAAGGACTGTGTGTAAAAATGTTGTGCAACTCAACATTTAGGAGTGTGGGGTGTGTGTGTGTGACTCGGTTGTGTTCGTAAGTGCAATCTATTGGAGTGTGGACGATGCATGTCTGATGTGTGTGTGTGTCTGTGTGTGTGTGTGTGTGTGTGTGTGTGTGTGTGTGTGTGTGTGTGTGTGTGTGTGTGTCCATGTATGCACAGGCGATAGTGGGATTGACCACATGGTGGTACTTCCCCTTGGGATTGTGCTGTACATGGAGTGAGACATGGGACACCAGGACAACCTGTCAGGTATGTGAACACAGGACAGCTGATAGCATAACTAGGTCTGTAGCATGGAGCATGCATTGGGAGGTGCAGTACATACCAGGTATACACATCATATTGCCAGCAGCAGATAGGTAACCAGCTACCCACATATGCAGCACTACAAATGCAATGGGGAATTACCACAGCACATCAGTGAGTGTAACCAGATAGTACTGTTGTCCGCATGATGAGTCACTTGTGCAGCCGATGTGGCATGGACTGAGCAAGACTGTGGTATGAGGCCCTGGTGTGTGACGTATGTAGTGAATGTAGCAGCCCCAACCATATAGGGGCCTTGTACACCATTACTGCCCATACACAAGGTAATACAGGGTGACAGCAGAGAGGCCATGTACAACCTACTCCACCCAGGTCAGGGAGGCTATGAAGTAACAGGGCTGTAGTGTTGTGTGTATATTAGCAAGTCCCATGCAGGAAAGGGAATATATGTAACTGACGGTGGGACTGTCTGCAAACCCAGGGAAGGTAAGGTACTAAAGTGGCTGTCAGTGTGAGTGTGTGTGAGTGTGTATACTGTTATGCACTGCTGTACAGGTCTTAACATGTGTATTTGTTTCCCCCACAGGTGGCGAGTTGGGGTCAGGGTCCCTCCTGCATGCATACTGAGGTAGGTGTCCCTACAGACACCGATGAGGATGAAGGTACACGTAAGGCACAGATGGGGTTGTCAGAGGCTGACACTGCACCAACATGTGTCATCACCCTCCTAGCCACCCCAAGCCTGCACACAGCTGCAGTGCCCCTACAAATCCTATCACATGTGGCCATAGCAGAGGGACAGTTGGTGCTTGGTGGCAATGGCCAGGAAAGTGTGGTGTCTATGCCAACTGTGTCTGGTCACAGTTGGCATAGCCAGATGTCTGGAAGGCCACCACATCAGCAGATGTACCGTGGTGCTCTTGGGAGGACCGCAGGTCATCCTTCCCCTGGCAGAGGCGCCACAACTGGTACCACCAGAAGCATGTTTCAGGCCATAATGGAGGCACAGGCATGTATGGAAATGCAATCCTGAAAGGCCCTGAGGCTGCAGAGGTCTGCTTTCACATCTGTAAGTGGCAACCTCCATGAACTCGCTGTTGCCTTCCGTGAATATACTGAGGTAATGGATAGATGGTGGGGTGAGATGATTGGTCTCCTCGACCGTGGTATGTCTGCTAGAAAGTGGGGTGGGAGTGGTGCAACATCGGTGTGGACGTAGGCCAGAGACACCAGCAGCTGGCAGTCAACATGGACGTGCCTGGACACACAGCTGCTCCCATAGTGCCAGTACCAGCCCCAGCACACCACAGGGATTACTGTTCACACCACCCCACAGCAGGCCATGTGCAAGTGGCTCTGGCCAGGCCCAGGCAGGACATAGTTCCAGTGGACATATGTCATCCTCAGGGGATAGTAGCATCTCAATGTCTGTACCTGCACATGCCCATGGAACCCCTGGTAGGCACAGTCAGTGTGTCCGTGGCCGGAGGCACTGAACTGCACACCCTGCCAGGTATAGTCTGAAGCTGTCCAACATTAGCCATGTGGGGCAGCCACATGGCGGAACTTTGTGAATGCATACCCACACACTATGCAACCACACCTAGGGCGACCCCATACCAGCACACACCACATCACCACATCCCAATCAAGGAACCACACCCCTCACCCACACACATGGTGACACATGTTTGGACCACCCTCGGCCTCTGGCACAACTGCAACACACCCTGTGCATACGATGATACCTGTGTGACATCCCTGTCATCCATAACATCGATGCAGAGACAGGCTAACATGGTTCTGATGCACACAGTGACTGTAATGGGGTGCCACAATGTACCACAGTGTAGAATGTAGTCAGGGGTAATGTGTACTGCATACATGCCAGGTAGTGTAGCCATGCCGCTAGGATGACATTCACACACCCTGTGCATATGATGGTACCTGTGCCACATCCCTGCCATCCATAACATCGATGCAGGAACAGGCTAACATAGTTCTGATACACACGGTGACTATGATAGAGTGCCGCAATGTACTGCAGTGTAGAATGTAGTCAGAGGTAATGTGTCCTGCATATATGTCAGGTAGTGTAGCCATGCAGCTAGGATGCATCTCAGCTGTTGATAACAATTGATATCCCTATACTGTCATCCATTTGTGCTGTAGGCATACATGTGTCAGCAGGAGGATGGTTCGCAGTCATATTCCACAGGGGTATGTCAGTGTGGTGACACCATGGCCATGACATATGTGGTGTAGAGTTGCACACATGCCACAGGTATGTATAACTGTTACTGGCCATACAAAAATGACTGGTGGCCTGCTGGTACAGGTATAATCTGCACCCTTATGTCAACCCATCCACATACACACACATCCTGACTTGGCGACACTGTGTCTAGACCCCAACCCAGGTATGTAGTGCTACTGAACTGTGTGGCTGTCATTGCCCACATGACACTATCTGTAGGGTGAGGTGTGTACCAGGTCACGTGCTACATGCAGCCCATCTACAGACATGTACAATATGGTAATGGGGGATGTAATGTTTGTATATGGTGAATACATAGTGTGTCATACCATCATATACACATCGACCGATGCATAACGGGTAGACACACTTCTTAGAGACTTTGTTGTATAGTTGCTAACTAACTAGTCCATGTGTCCAGTGTGTTACAGATGGGCTGCACACAGCACATGTGTAACTGGGCCATATCCTGTTATCTATTACCTGTATGGGTGATGGTGACATTGGCCACCTGAGAGTGGTACGTGGGCCATATACCTTGTGTACGATGGTGTAAAGACAATGTACACAGCACCCACATCCCAACTGGATATTGTACACACTAGAACCCATCTAGATACTCTGACATACCTACTATCACAAAGTGGCCACGACGCAAAAACAACCCATTGCTTATCACAACAGTGGTACCACAGGTTTATACATGTGATGCACATGCCACAGGCATAGTAGGGTGTTACATTGCATTGGCACACCTATGGGTGACAACAACAATATCCATACTACTGTGTGGCAATGTGTATTGTAATACATGCACATATACACACACATGGCAGTCCTCAATGGGATTCCCATGCCTACCGACCCATTAGTGCAGCACTGTTGTGCTGGTCCTGCAAGCATATGTAGCTGTTAGGGAGTGGAGTGTAACAGGCTGCATATTACGTTAATGGGGTTGAGGGGCACTACAAACTATATGAGTCGTACGAATAGGCATCTCCCCCAGCCAAACACGTCCACCCTGCAATACACTACCAAGTGTTGGTGATCCCATAACCAGGGCCAGTGGCAACATAGGCACACAATGTTACCTGTACTACATCCCACCTGTATGATGTCAGGCTGTTATTGGTAACATATGCAGTACGTTCTGGCTCCTATGGGGAATGTATTATGTGGATGCCATCAACATTACCAAGCTTCAGATATATAGACACAGATATGCAGATACAGGTATACATATACATAATTTTATATATATATATATATATATATATATGTATATATACATGTGACTACACATACACATGCAGTTATATGTACAGTACAAAACATAAGTGGTAGGTGCACACAATTTGGAACAGCCACTATACCTACAGTTGACCCCTGAATGACTGGACACTGTATGTGCCACCCATACAAATGACAATCGTTGCCCAAAGAGAGGTCATAGGCGAAACAAGACCCACAGGTTTGCTGACATGGTAACCTGTCGTCGTGTACTATTACAGTTCTACATGCTGTTCAGACACTGACAACTATATCAACGGAGTAATACTACAGTGGACCATTTACATGCATACAATAGGCTGGAAAGGTTCACAGCTGTTGCTGTCCAGGCCAAGTCATTCACATTGTACAATAGGAAAGACACACTGGGCCACAGGATACCTAACAATCGACAGTATGTACTTCAGGTGTGTAATTCAGCAGCCTCTATCTACACACTATACAAACACAGTAAGTGGTATTGACGTCTTATGACCACATAGGTTGTAACTGCTACATAACTTGGCATAACTAACACCATCACGTGCACACAAAAACACAGAACAGTTTGTATGGCAGGGGGCAGTAGTCCTGCAGTACCCAGATCCATGACAGTAATGTGTATATAGGTGAGGTATTTGGTACTGTACATCCAGATACCTTAAGGCAGCTCAGCCCTGATAACCCCACATTTTGTTGCAGCCTAGGTCTTTTCTGGTGCTCCCCCCCCAGACTCAATTATACAGGACCATATACCACTGTTACATACATTGGGCTTTGCAGTGCATGAGGGCACACATGTTTTGTGTAGGTGGCGCCCACACATATATGGCCCCAGCCCCACCATATGTGTTGGGGTTACAATGGCAGTGGACTGATGGCAGACATGGCAGTGTGTTATACTCCCAGCCCACTATGGCACAACCATCGACAACATTACATATGTGCACAGCTTGGTATGTAGGTGATGGACAGAGGCTGGAATACAGGCACATATGTAGGCAACTATTGCCATACACTACGCAAGGCACAGGTGTTACAGGATAGTCTGTAACAGACCCTTAGTCGGGAATTCCTGGTATGGATGGCCATGGATGTAGTCATATACTGGAAACACGCAACACACACACTGCCAGTGCATTATCTGACACAAAACATGCATGGTGGACAGACAAGACATGATAGGCACAGCTCCGGCCAGCATGAGGGTAGACCCACAGTTGTGTGCTATGCAGATGGACTGCATTCCATGGCAAACTAGTATGCACACCCACACCCTGTAACACCAGCACTGTACAAAGCATAACACAACTCCACTCACAGTCTGTCTGTATTTTCTGATCCTCCTACAAATATGTGACTGCCCTGAGTGTGCTGGTTCTCCTGTATGGGGTATTACTACATGCTGTCGGTAGCACTGCTGCACACACACAGGACGGATGCCCATCACACAGGTGAAGTAATGGGACCACACACAAATTATGTGGGGATCAATAGTGGGTGGTTACCATGACAGTGTTAAATGGGTGTAGTACACATGTGGAATCATATATCTGGCTATCTGGATATGTAAATGTACATATATTCCCACCATAGTTCCTGGACATGAAGTGTAGGCCAACCCCAGCCCATATGTTCCCAATGTCGTAGTTGCAGGGGATGTCAGGTATCTCTAGCAGGTATACTAGTAGGCTATTGCTACTGTCATTGGGACTTTCTTCACAGACGTGGTGTGCGTGGCAGGTCACATCTGCTCAAAACATGTGTGCCATTGGTTACTGAACTACATCCAAAGTATATCAGTGTACAGTACTGCTGCTAGCATGTAATGACACTGTGGACTGCAATGGAGATACTGGCAATATATGTGGGGGTCTGTACATTCCAGAGGTATACACATATGCCCTTAGTGCTACACATGTGTACCACGCCTGACAATATGCATGTGGAAGGCCATGTAGATGTGTATAACACATGACGACAGGAATATAATGTCCAACATAGGTCATGCATTCACACACCCCTGCCTGGCCTGTAACTGTATGACCGCTGGTACAGTGGTGCCATGGCCACATACTACACAACAGGTATTGACATAAATCTGTACTGCATCCCACTGCCCTGTCTGACATACATGACTATTAGGGGAGGTCTGGCAGTGGGACATCTGGCTAGTATCTGCACATCACATCCCACTGAGTAGGTACACTCAGCTGCTAGGCATGTCACAATGCACTGTGCAGACTGCAGGTAGACTGGCTCAACACTGGCCTACACCTCCCAAGGGGGAATGCACATGTACCTTCATATATAGCAGGCTCCACAGGCATGTCACAGCACAAGATAGGATACACCTATGTGACAGTACATATCCACAACCAATGTGAACACAGCCACAGCCACATATGGTTAGCTAGCATGGTATGACATTATATGCACTATGTGTTCGACACCATCATCATATGTGCCTGGGCACGCTGTTTAGAGATCCACAGAAGTTTATTTCACAAAATTAAAAATGGTGAACCACGCTGCTAACTAGTCTCCGAAACTACAAGACCAGTAAAAAACAAATTATAAATTAGTTCAGATTATGGACACTAGAGGGCATTATTATAGGATGACCATTCAAGTTTCATTTACTAGAATATATGTGAAGAATTTAAAATTAAAATACGGGAGTTTTTATTATATTTATTATATAAATTATTTATGTATATTTATTAAAATTAAGTATTTATTGTTAGAAGGTAGTTTTTAACAGTAGAATATATATATATATATATATATATTTTTACTTTAAAGCACAAAGCACTTTAACATGAAAGGTATTAATATTAATGAATTAGAAGTAGGGATTGGTGTGTTTGACTGAGTATGATAAGATTTATGACCAATGAAATTGTTCATTAATTAACTGATTTAGTACTTAAATGTGTGTTTAAAATTCATTACATTGTCTGATGAAGTCTTAGTGACGAAAACGCAGTGATATTAAGTTGTATGTAAGAGCGTTTATTTTTTACTGGTCTTGTAGTTTCGGAGACTAGTTAGCAGCGTGGTTCACCATTTTTAATTTTGTGAAATAAACTTCTGTGGATCTCTAAACAGCGTGCCCAGGCACTTATTTGGACTTATTAGTTTATCGACTAGTGCTGGTGATCGTTTTAGCAGACCATCATCATATGTGCCACTCACAAACTGCCCTACATATACTGGCCTGCTACACAGTTTGGTCTGGTGGCTGTCTGTGGTATGGGACATGTGTAGTTATGGCCCTATGGCCCTACAAACATGTACGCCACTACAGTACCATACAGTGGGCAGCATGTAACATCTGAAAGTAGGGGAACTACAACAATGTCATCTACCACAGTTTGTACACAGGCTAAGGTACATATCAACACTACACACACTGTCAACATTCACCATAGGTACTCAGACCTCAGTACTGTATGAACATCCTCAAAATGTGCAGGTAATGTAATGTAATGCAATGTAACCCCTACGGTACATAACATGTATAGCAGTCAGATATATCAGTGGCCTGTTCTCAGATATGGTGCCACAAAGTATGGTGTACAGCACATATGCACCACTTCATGTACAACATATGTACAAAGGTTGACAGAGTTGTGAATGGGAGCAAATACACAGGGCCAATATTGACATGTTGTTGTGATAACCACATACATTAACTGTTGCAACATATGTCCTTTGAGGGATATGACATCTGTGACTACCACACTTTTCTCCATCTACTGACTGCAATCCTCACACTACCTTCAGCAGTCTACAGTTAGATGCTCCGTGGGTGACACATGCAACCACGGACACAACACTGCCCAGGCTGTAGATGACCCTGCAGATGGAGATCCCCCATCAACATAGAACTGACATGGCAGGTACTGAGACATGTACATCAGCCATATCCACACAAACACTGTGAAAACAACATTACTCCAAATGCAGTATAGTGGCACTTACAGGCTGTAGTCAGGTCAGGCACATCCACCTCCCATTTGATGCACTGTTTCCACAGTGTATGTTGTTAGAGGTACACCTCAATCCATCTGGGATGCTGTTTGGCACACAACAAATCTAGTTCCTGCTCACAGTGGGTGACAAGGGCAAATACCACCACGATGTTCCTGGGTATTGCAGTGTGTTTCCATACAATTGGCGATGAGGATGTTACCACAACTGTTTCACATACAATCAGCTAGGGGAGGGCTGCAATTCATGCAGAGTCCATCAGCTGATCATGAGTATTACTTACATTACACATGCTGCTGCCTAAGCAAAGCAGGTGTGAGTCTCCACGTCCACCTGAGAGGGTGTAGGGGATGCAGACAGAGACTAATATGTGTCAGGGAGGGTTGGGAGAGTAAAACTGAGGAATGGTTGTGTCACACACCTAGCAGCACAGGGTATCAAACCCATGACAACTATGTAGTGCTAGCACAGCAATTATTGGATGCACCACATGGTTTACCTGTTGTGGAGCACTCAAAACATATATGTGATGGTGAGTGACATCTGCAACAGGGATACAGTAGCTGTACAGTAGGTGACATAGACATGTCTGTTAGCATGAACAGGTGCCAGTGTCAACACAGCCACATTCTCACAAGGACACACACACAATGACACATGTGGCAGAGCCAGGTGTACAACTCATCGGTTGTGGGATTGCCACATCACATTACTGTACAAGTATCCCATGCACCACACAGGTTATATGGGGCTGTACGAGCGAAGGGTATGGGAAGGTGTCTGTCATCAGACAGCATGCTGCAGTATGCCCATGGGGGTTATAGGGAGTGTGGATGTGAACATCTGCAACATGCAACACACACACTAACACACAGGGTGCCACTACTGACATGCATGGGTGCATGTCTGCACAGGTGTGTGGTGTTCAACTGTGCCAGACAGCTTTCCAAGGCTAGGCAATGGGTGTAGCTTGGCATCAGGCCACATGATGATGGTCTGCATTGTAGCTGAGGGATGTAGTGTTTGCATTTTCCCATACAGGCGGGTATTGTATCCCCCATCCGGTCACCTGGGTGACTACTGTGTGTGGGCAATGCTGTGCATCGCTTGCCATGTCTGTGTTCCTTCGTCCATGACATGGACTGCATCTGGGATGTGCACACCTCCCACATGCATGTACAGTGACATGTGGAACTGTACCTGGGGTGTCCGGCCCATGTTGTGAGCACAGATTACCATCAGATGTGCCAGTCCTGCCCACCTGTGGCAGGAGCTGGTAATGGCCAGCAGCTTTACTATGCACCTACATGGTGTGCATGCTATCAGCATTCCTTGGTGTCAGTGGCATCTGTCCACATGGGCATGTTTTCAGGCATGGTATGTCCGTTGTGGGTCACATGTGATGGCAGCACAGGTGGTGCAGTTGCCCATTGGAGAACATGGGGTAGGTGCACTGTCTACACGTATGTGCATATTGGACAGATGGACTGGGTGTCATGCCCTCTGTGGCCCACTGCTGTCACTCCATAGTTATTATCAGTGGCCAATGTGCAGTGTGCTACTCACATATTGGCTGTTACCTAGGCATGTGTGTATGTATGACACATGGGGTGAGAGTGTGCTCTGGATAATACTGGGGTTGCTAACTGTGATTGCCTGGCCTTGATGTCACATGTCTGGGTATGGCACTGCACCCTGGCCTCTCAGCCATATCACATGTGTTATCTCTGTACAGTGGACATTGTGATATATAGTATGGCCATCATATATGAAAAATGCAAAACCCGCTCCACATTGGGGACAGGTGTCACACAGTCACAACCATCTCTACACAGGATATGGTTACAAACCCACACTCACACACATGCACACCTGTCCTGTTTGGGAGTAGATCCCCTACCTAACTAGTATATGACACTACAGCACTATGCAGTTATAGTACGAGCCACGGATATTATTGGGGTAGTCCTTGCCCAAAAGTGTATTTCACACTGACTGACATCAGCAGAATTGCCAAAGTAGAGCTTTGAAATGACTGTGTTAGACTAGCCTAAAATGCAATGCTCCCTACACAGACAGTGACACACACAATACATCCGGAACTGACATGTGTGGGGATGGAACCCGACCACTCATCTAATTCACAATGTAGCAGTATGCAGTTACAGTATGCATTACAGAGATTACTGGGCTACAGCTTCCCAAGGGGAGTATTTCTAGGTGGGTGACATCAGCAGCCTTGCCGAAGTTGGGTATGTGAAATGTACGGGGTGTAAGTAACCTAAAAGCATTGCTCTCTACACAGTCAGACATGCACACATACACACACAGTTGGCAGGTTGGGGGCTAGAACTCCCACCTAACTCTTTAATCACACTATGGACATACAATGTTACGGGACGTACTACGGAGATTGCTTGGCTATGATCATCCCAGAGGTGTATTTCAGGTTGTGTGACATCAGCTGCTTTGCCAAAGGAGGGTATTTGACTTGTAAGCATTGTGAGTAGCCTAAAAAGCATTGATCTCTACACAGTCAGTGACAGACAGACATGCACACATACACACACACACAGACTCACACACACAGTTGCCACATCTGGGGTTTGACCTCCTACCTAACTACATTATCACACTACAGCAGTACGCAGTTACAACATGCACTACAGAAATGACTGGGCTACAGTTCTCCCAGAGGAGTATGTCTAGGTGGGTGACATCAGCAGCCTTGCCAAAGTAGGGCATGTGAAGTGCACAGGGTGTGAGTAACCTAAAAGCATTGCTCTCTACACAGTTAGACATGCACGCATACACACACATTTGGTAGGTCAGGGGCTAGTACTCCCACCTAACTCCTTAATCATACTATGGCCATACAATGTTACGGGATGTGCTACGGAGATTACTTGGCTATGTTCGTCCCAGAGGTGTATTTCAGGTTGCGTGACATCAGCAGCCTTGCCAAAAGAAGGTATTTGACTTGTAAGGGGTGTAAGTAACCTAAAAGCATTGCTCTTTACACAGTCAGTGAGAGACAGACACATGTACGAACAGTGACACACACTCACACACACAGTTGCCATGTCTGGGGGTAGAACTCCTACCTAACTAGTTTATTACACTACAACAGTACACAGTTATGGGATGCGCCACAGAGATTACTGGCCTACAGCTCTCCCAAAGGTGTATTTAACATTGAATAACCTCAGAAGGCTTGTCAGGGTACTGCCATGGGGTGGCCCATACTCCATTCATGTAGGGGTGACATGCCACAGGTGGCCACACATGGGGTCATATGTCACAGGTGCATGTTTAGGGCAAATAGCTGACTATGTCCTTGTACAGCCATGTTGCACAGCTGGCACGTGGACCACATATTCTGTGATGTTGACAGGTACTGGTTGCTAGTAACTTCAGTGTGTGACATCTGCAACTGATGTGTTTGGGGCCCTTTGGCTGTGTGCTCGGTGGGACAGGTGTGGATAGCTCCTTGTCACGATCACCCTCTTCCACACATCTATATCCTTTGGCATATTATGGTGTGTTGTCCTTACATATATGTCTGTATTCCTATCCACTGTGTGTGCAAGGTATGAGTGGTGCATACTGACATGTGTCTGCAGTAACTATTGCAAACGCTGGATATGACTGGTCTACTGGTGTTTGCATACATGGCCTTCATGTGTTTAAGTGTGTGAGCATGCCCAGTATGACCTTTCAGTATGTTGATGACTGACATTGCCTTCATTTCCCTAAGTGTGTGAGCATGCCTAGTAAGGCCATCTGTTATGCATATGTGGAGCATGTCCGGTGGTTTGTACTGTACAGCTGACCTTTGTGTTGTTCACCGACAGGTAGCATTCTGTGTCTTCAGGGTATCCACCGATCATTTGGCATTGACTGTTGCAACATGTCCGCATAGCGGGGGGGGTACACCTGACTATTTCTTTATTTCTACACAGGATTGGGGAGGGCGCACCTGACTGTTACTGTATTTCTATGTGAGGTGGGGGGGCAAACCTGACAGTTGTACACATTTGCTAGGACTATACTGATATGTCCTGTAGTCTGATTCTGTCAGTAGTCTTATCCATCATGCTGGCTATGCCATACCGGTGTACTTCCGTTCTTATCTTTTGATTGCATACACATTAGTTTCTGACTTCCTAGCTGTCACAACTGACACCCCACTACCTGGCCTGCTGTGGTCTGTCCATGTTGGCATGGGTGGGGTCACCCATACCCCTCATTCAGAGGCCATAGTATGACATTTGTTTGTGTTTGTCTACACCTGTCCTGCTGGCTGTGACTGTTGTTGGTTATGTGCCCCTCCCCCGCTGACTGGCATGTGTGAGTCACTTATCCTGTGGGTGTCCCAGTATTGCGGGTGGTGCTGCAGGGCTGCCTATGTCGGATGCACATAGTACTGCCTATGCGTGGTTAGGCACAGGTAGTGTAATGTTTGGCATCCCTTTTACTGTATGTGAAAGTCAGAGAGAGATGCTATTCCCTGGGTCCCTCCCATGTTAGTGTATGTGCTATGCATTGCCTCTTTGCCAGGGCATACTGCACACCTCCTTCTGCCTACTGGGGCAGGCTCAGGTTGTTCCTCCTCCGAGTCACTCTGTGTCTGTGCAGGCCTTGGCATTGGTGTGGGGGGGTATATGGCCCTGTCCCTTGCTGCTCCTGCTGCAGCTGTTTCCGCAGGATCATATTGTGTAGCATGGCACATACAAGGACGATTTGGGTACATGTAGTTGTTGAGTACTGCAAGGCTCCACTGGATGTATCCAGGCACCAGAACCATGACTAGAGCATTCCAAACACATGCTCTATTATGATTCTTGTTTGTGCGTACACCTCATTATGGAGTTCTTGTTCGGGTGTGTGTGCATTTCTGATGGGTGTCATCAGCCACGGCACCAGTGCGTATCCAGCGTCCCCTACTGGGTGACCATGTGGGATGTCCCCATTGGCATATTTCTGGTACAGCAGTGTCATATGCCAGGTGTGGGAATTGTGATATCTTCCAGGGCAGCCAGCACACATGTTCAGTATTATGCCCTGGGCATCGCACACGACCTGGCAGTTGATGGAGGGGAAGCCCTTGCGGTTGATGTAGACCCTACCCTGCTCACTGGATGGTGCTTTGATGCATATGTACGTGCAGTCTGATGCACCCACTACCTCAGGGTATTCCACTATTTGGTGGAAGAGATGCATACAGCTGGCCAACGCCTCACGGGTGAGGGGAAATATATGTGCTCACTGACATGTGCTGCCATGGCATCCAGGAACTGGTGGAGTACCTTAGATGCTGATATCTGTGAGATCCCATCATATCCCCAGTTGGCCTTTGGAAGGTACATGTAGCTAGTATTCTTAGGCTTACACATACCTTCGTTTCCACTGGGATGGGTTTCCTTCTGTTAGTTCTGTGTGTCAGGCATGGCTGGCACAGCTCAACAATCTGCTGTAGTAGGTCCCTGTCCACCCTATAGCACTCCATTATTGCCGGCTCATGTAGCCCTTGGTAGGTCAATCTGGGTCTGTACACTCTTCTCCGTCTCCTCACTGTGGGTTGGTCGGCAGCATTCTCATCCTCGCCACCCTCAGCCTCTTCCACAAGTTGTATAATAGCTATTGCAGCCCCTAACATTTTGCTGTTGTGAGTATTAAAAGTTCCCCGCTTGTTTGCACCAGTGGTGTAGGGTGTGGGAAAAACCAGAGGGGTTGGTGTTTGCATAGTTTATAGTGGCGTTCTGGGCTGGGCTGGTCTGCTGCCTGTGTAATTAGCTGGTTCCGATCTGTTTCACCAGGCAGCGAACCTAGTACCCCTTGATTAACTTCCTACTGCTGCTTTCCCTTCCCATTGCTCTTCTGATTCATCCCGGGGGCGCGCCGCACAATCGGTGTACTGCAATGTGCACACTGCTGCTATTTCCTGGGTTCACTTCCTTTATCTTCCTGTAGATCCCGTTGCGAGGCGCGCACACCTGCTTACACTTTGTCGTATGTGCTGGGCAGGTTTAGACACACCTCCTGGCTTTGCTGTGCTAAGCTGGATGTACCCCCGAGCCACAGGGCTCCAATCCGCCGACAGTATGCCTGACACTCCCACACATGATGTCACCTACCTCCTAGTCTTGCACTTAGCTACTCACACTCATACACTGTTGGGACCTGCCTCACATGCTGGGGAAATTTGGGATTCACTATCCTTCCCCTCATTTACATAGAATTGCCTGCTAATGCATAGTTACATGTGTCACACTGTGCCTCCCCCCTTAGCAACCACTACTCACTGGCCAGGTTGTCTTTTGCCTGCCATTGACTTGCATGGTGGAATACTGATTTTAGTTAGACTGTTTGTTTTAGGTTTATTTTCTTATTTCCCCACCAGTCCCATTTGTGAGCCACTGCCCTATGCTTCAATGGCCGTGATTGGCGGACATATCATAAAAGTTGTATTTTCTACATTTGGCATTGTTTGCAATGCCAATGGCCTTCTACTTGGCCATTGGCATTCTTCCTCCATGATATGCAGCCTTTATTTGGAGCTGTCATAGCTCGGTTTTGGAGTTTGCAGTATCATATTCGGTTACTAACCGAGTACATTTCTGCATATTACGCTAGTCCTGCATGGCCTGATTCCTGTTTCCTGGATGGCAGATTTACCTTATTTGCATGGTTTTCACCTGCAAATGGGGTGATTTGCATATGGGGGCTAGGGACATGCAGGACTAGTGCTACAGCGTTTGTGCACGTCAGACATGCATGTACGTGGATCACTCAGCTGCCATATTGGCAAAATCTCATCTTATACTAATCATGCACGCTGTGCAAACTTTTGAGAATCCGGGGGAATATCTTACTTTTTATGTAGCCAAAGAAGGAAAAACGGATAGAGCATTTTTCTTCTAAAAATTATAAACCTCTCTCTGAGCATCTCTGTATTGGCCTAGAAAAAAGTGAAATGGCCACACATAAAAGAAAGATCTAACTTACTGTTAGGATCCCAACTCTACGAATTATTCCATTTCCAGACATCTACTCCCCTTTCAGCTAAACTGCATGAAAAAAAACACTCCTCACATAACCTAAGACAATACTCACAAGCTGCACCAACTCTCATCACCCCTAGAACCAAGATTCCTAGACTGCTCATACTTTTGACTCTCAAGCACCTACCTATTAGTAAGCTGTCCTCATCAGTCTAAAGGAAATCAGCACTTACTCCAAATTCAGAATATAACTAAAAAAGCACTTCTTCATCCATGCCAAATACTCCTTCATCGACATGAGACATATCACGTATTTCACTAGCCCTATCTCCTTTCCAAGTCTCTTCTCCTGTTTCAGACTTACTGAAGGCTGACTCACTTGAGAAACGAATGAATATATTGTGCATTACACTTTGCTTGTTCACTGGAATGGTGATATACATTTTTTTAATGCAACTAGTTTTAACTTCTCTGTTATTGCTTGCATCTCTGTATTTTTTGTTTGTGAAGTATGTTATATTTCATCTGGGATGAGTTTGAAACTGGTCAGTGCACAACTCTGGTAAAAAGAAAGAAAGAAAAAATGCCAGTGAAGACAGAAGCTTGAATTTTGGGCAGCTATGATGTATGTATTGGAGGAGGCCCACAGCAATTTAAAGAATGTCGTTAAGTATGTGACTAAAATATCAGGGCAAGGTGCTTTCCTGGGCAAACTAAACAAACTCACTTGCCAGTTTAGGTGTAGTTTTGTTATAGCTAACCAAATCCTTATGTAAATATGACTTTATCACAAGCAGTTATTGGTTACAGACATAAATAGGCACCTTTGTTAGAGGCACCATTGTTAATCATCTATATCATCATGTAACTGAAAAATTCGGCTGTCAATGTACAAAACTGTGAAACTATATAGTTAACTTTTTTAATATTTTCACATTCATTTGCAAGCCATACTGTATTGCTTACATAAGTTTTTCCCCCCAACAGGTTGTAAAATTTTTTTTCTTTTCTTTATCTTTTGCTAACAATTATGAACATTTCATTAAGTTATTAATTCACGTATTACCTACTTTAATCAACGGATGACCACAGGGTAGCTGGAGCATTTCTGCTACTCAGTCGGCACAAGGCAAGAAACTACATCTGGATAGGACACCAATTTATTGCAGGATGCACACACGTGTCCACATATGGCAGGCACACAGATTTCCAGTTCACCTATGGTATGCACTTGGTATATGGAAAAAAAAAACTGAAGTGCTCATCACACACACACACACACACACACACACACACACACACACACACACACACACACACACGCATACACACAAACAAAATATTGATACAAGGAAAGCATGCACACTCCAGACGGTAGGCATATTTTAGCTGAAATTATTGTCCCACTCCTTACCTTCTAGTGTCTTTTAGGAATACAGACACTTATTACATAGAATGCATTTATTTAGTACCTAATATGCAGTAATTCTAAATGAAAAATTGCTCCTACAAATGCTGACTGCTGTCATTCGAACACTAATATGAAGTAGAAGATTGTTCGGATCTGTGGCACAATTTGTTTCACTTCTCTGTTAGATGCTTTACCTTTGAACCTGCAGTATTATAAATCTGTTATCACGTCTAAGTTATAAAAAAATGCATGAATAAACACTTCAGAATGGTGCAGGAATCATTAATATGAGAAAAGTAGAAATAAAATATAAGCAATGTTAAGTAAATAAATGATGTTGTGAAAACAAATCAAAGACAGGTACATGTTACATGCACACTGTTATAGTCAGTGTCTACAGCAACAATATATACTTTCATGAAAGGGAACATATCTCACAATTTTGTATTCAATGTTTACTTTTCATATTTAAAAATTCAGAGGAAATGAGATGCGCTAAACCAGTTATGTATCCTTTGCAGTGCAAAAGTTAATGAGATATATCACTGAACCTTTTTGTTCAGAAGCTAATTCTGAAGTAGTGCATGATACCAGCAGGAATATATTTTGCCACTAGATGGCAATAGGACATTACATTAAAAATATCCCTACCTATCTGCAAATGTACTATTAATTCATTCATTTTGGACTACTTTTAGCTTGATTTAGGAAAATAATTCATATACACAGTATGCAGTCATTTAAAGCAGAAGTATTTTGTCTTTGTTGCTTTTAATAAAAAATTGCTGGAGCATAGTCTCAAAGGTTTAAATGTAACATCATCTAGTTATGATAAGTTAACCATAAATGATACAGAGCTGTTGACAGCAACATCTTAGCACCAGAAAAAAATGCTGACAAAGTCCTTCTTACAGGTAGTTGTTTTCAGTAGTTTTATTATGGATTCTGTTATTTTCATTTTCTGTGTCCATTCTGATTTAGAATGTAACAAAGAAATCTGCATTAGTTCCTGTCCCTGTGGCACACAGGGATAATGCCCTGACTGCATCCCAGATGACCTGTGTTCAGTTAGTGGCATTGGTGTTGTACAGAGACCAGGCCAGGGAAAATGGAAGCATATGGCTGATAGTGGCTTCCCCATTCTATGAGGAGATAGGCAACCTGGCTCATTACAATAGTAGAATGAAGAGCTGGGTGAGTACTGCACTTGGTCTGGAGGTTGCTCATATGTGGAAATGCACATGCAGCTCTTGAAGGCACCCATAGCAGATCCCTCAAGGTTGCCATAAGGTGGTGACTGAGGACTTGCTCTGTGCGCATTGTGATGTATGATGCTACACCAGCATCCTTGATCTTCTCATTGGCCCTAAACAAAAATAAAACAAAAAAAAAAAAAACATGAAATACGTACTAACTTGTCGTATACTAGTGTATCACAGCATTGAAAAAGCAGGTGAAAATGAAGTACATGATATATTTAATACAAAGCAATGACACACCATACATAAAATAAACAATGTCTAGTTTATGAATCTCTTCATAATAATGAGTTTTGGCTCCTTCTAAATCTTGAACAAAATGATAACTATACAGTAATAAATTCTTCCAGTTTTAGGTAAACATTACAGTCTGTTTTCTTCTTGACATGTTTTAAAGTTATTAAAAAGACAGCTTAACTATAACAAATGCTGGAATGAAATTATATGAGTTTTCTAGGTTTAAAATTTTGTGACATTAAATTCATAAGTTCATAGGTTTACAGGGTTCTTAGCTTACTGCAAAGGAGACCACATGATAAGCTGAGCCCTATCATCCAGTAATATGGGTGGGAGAGTGTGAGCACTACCTTGTTATACATTTTCTACACATACCCAAAGTCAAAATTTGTAATCATCCATCCAGGTATCCAAACTGGTTTTAAAGTGTGCCAGTTAAATACACTGCTTGATATGTAAGGGCATCTGTTGCAGAAATGGGGGAATATGCTTGGTTAGATACCTGTTGTGATATATGATGATATTGATGTGACTGTACAGATTTGGACCTCTAAAATGGGTGCTTATTTTACCAATGACTCTATTTGAATGAAAGTGTTCAAAGACTGCTGTAGAATGGAAGTCTAAGCACAGATTACCCTTTCTGAGCCTGCACAGCACTAAATGAATTGGGGTTTTAGTTCACCAGAGTAGCAAAAGGTACTGAGACCTGAGGGGAAAGATTAACAGAGGGGGAGGAGAATGGCATGATAAATAAGGTTTTTATCCTCAAAGATACAAGGTTTGATTCTGACCTCTTGTTATTGACTAGACCTGTAATCGTCTGCAGTCTGCCTAATATATACCTTTGAGTATTCTAATCTGCCTATTCTGAATGCATGGAACGTATAGAAAGAGTGCAAACATTTAGGTGGGGGATGTCATAAGAGTTAAAGTGTTTACCTTACAGACACAAGGTACAGGGTTTAATTCTTACCTTTGGTCACTGTCTGGCTGTTAGTTAGGCATGTAATAGTTGAAAGATTAATTGTGCAGTATTTACCTATGAACATATCTCTGTGCTGAGGAAACTCTGAAGTCTCAAGCTGGTTTTGGTACTTGACAAAGGGTGCATTATATTTAATGATAAGACTAATAAGGCTAGAATAAAGCGGAACTTTAACTACTTTAGACCTTGATGAAATACTACCAAAGACAAGTTGTGCAATGTACACGAACTTTCTAACCATGACAAAGAAGTAGTAGTCAAAGGAGAGATGATTAACCAAAGTATCCTAGTCACTAATGACTGTCAGATTTAAGTGGCATTTTATCCATATTATCTGCAGTAATGATGCTAGATCTACCATAATGAAGTATAGTATATTCACATTGGTGGTAAACTGTTGGCTAACAATTTCATCATTTGTTTGGTTCAGCCCTTGCTGGAGAATTTAAATATCAAATTAGGAGTGGATATCCACCCCAGTTAGCAATCATCATCAAAAGTAGATAGGTCTTTTGAGATCAGCTTTCATGACAGAGGAGGAATTCCAGGAGTGAGCCCTGTGGGACACCACCAGTGATGCTTTTCTATCTACAGCAAAAGCAACCCAACATAAACAGTATGGGTACTGTCAGATTGCTGATTAACTATCCAATGAACTGCACCTAGGTTCATTTAGATTTTGCAGTGTTTGACAATAATCCCAAAATAAGGGATAGTGGAACAGGCCATGGCAAGGTCCAGGTAGGAGGGAATGACTCTATGCTCTTCAAATGTAGCCAAAGTAACCCTTTTGAAGAACTCAGCCAACTTAAGCAGGCTGATCTGGTGTGTATCCAATGACACACGGTCACCTCTACTATAGTTTATTAGTTCAGCAAGTTTGTGGGTTTCAAAATGATTGTGCCAGTTATAACACCTTATGACAATGTTTTATGGCACTGAGAAGGATAACTTTTTTCTGTTTCTGACAGATTAGCTAGAGTTTTACAAAGCAGCACCAGTACTTTTTCTGACTAACATTTCAGGAGCATATGAAACATAGTAGCATATTTACTGTCATTCATTAATCAGTGGGGCCTTTGGTTGCAATTCATGCTTCAGTTGTCAAAGCTATATAACTGAGATATCTTAATTAATAAGTGCAGATATCTTCACAGGTAATTTACTTGTCATGCAGTCTAGGAAAACATTAATGGGACCAGCCCAAATTCCCCCCAAAAATGGCTGCTCAAGATCTCACAACAGACAAATGAAGACTGAGGGAATCAAACCCCATACCACAGGAAATAGTTTGTTCATATCTCACAGCCTTAACCCTCTTTGCCATTTGCCAGACTTCTAAAGGCTCAAAAAGGATAGCCACCTGATACACCAGAGTACTTTTTAAAGTCATCTAAAGACCAAAATCAATCACGAGTAATATAATTCTGAAAAATAACATGGATGCATTACATTACAATTGTTTTAAAAAAAAAAGGTCCCAAACAGAATACCACCTTACATCCTCTGGAGGTCCTTTCTAGTTAGCTGAAAATATCCCTGTGAAATCAACAAGGCTGAATCATCCCACAGAAAGTTGTAAGAAAGTTCATCTTTAAACTTGTATCTGTAGTTTTAAAGAAATATCAGCTATGTGAAAAAACTGCCTTTTGTTTATATGATGCATCTACAGAGGTACAGCTAGCTATACTGGTTCCTAATGCTGTCCCCTGATCTAGCACCTCCCTCAACATTAAGCGGAAGAGAAAAAAATACATTTGCAGCAAACAGCTATTACATAATAAACACAAAGCACAAACTTCCTTCAGTTATGACCAAAAATGTATCAGACATTTGTTTCTAAATAATGATAATGCATTGATATCCACTAAGTAAAGACTGATCTGTATTTGCTGATTGTGCCCCCCCCCACCCCCACCAACACTTTGCACCTGTTATGGCTGCTACCTCCACTCCACCTTAGCTATCTGTGCATCTGTACCATTTTTATTCAACATTTTATTGTAGGATTATATGACTCTGAATTAAGCTAAAAACATCACAATGACAGATTTAATCATATATAAGATGCATTTCTGCATGGTGCAGACAGTAGTGCTTTGTGTAAAGTACAATGGCTTGAAATTCTAAAAGCCGTAGTGCTGTCTTTGTGGAACAAGGCTCTGCAGTGTTAATGGCATAGTGAAGGGTATTTGAGTAGGTTATGGGATCTAGGTATGGGTGGGCTAATTATTGTTGTACAGATGAGGATGTTCTGGGTGGCCTACCTAGCTGAACCTATAGCCCAATATTAATAAGTTCTGGAACAGAATCTTTCTGAGCCTTAGAGAAGGGTTAGAGTATCACTGCATATATAATCTGCTGCACTAGAGCTACTGGAACAGAATCTTTATGAGCCTTAGAGAAGGGTGAGAGTATCATTGCATATATAATCTGTTGCACTTAAGCTACTCTGAGTGTGAATAATATGCGTTGGAGTAGGAGGATTTGAACAAGTAGGTGACGTGTGAAGGAGGCTGACATGGGCTGGGGGAAGCTACTGTTGACATTGCAGCTCTACAGAAGGGGGTCTGATCAGTATCCTCATATTGTGTGGCATAATTGGAAAGCCAGTAAGTGAAAAAAATCAACCACTTTCAGAATGAACAGAGCAGACAGAGATGTTGATCACCACTGGTGAAAAAGGGAGAATAGGCTGAATTATGGGTATACCCATAAATAAGACAGGACATGTGTAGTGGACAGGATAGGACTGGAACGAGGGAGGGAATCATTTGCTGACCCTTGAAGTGATGGTGGAATGGTAGTTATGCTCAGTGATGGACCAGTTGAAAGAAGACAAAAGTCAGCAGTCAGTGGAGGAATGGATAAGATGTAAATAATAATTCTATAAAGGTGCTTGAAAAAAAAGATGTAGGTAATGGGTACGATCAACTCATAGAATTCATGGGCCTTGAGCATTAGAATGCAGGGTGGTTGGAGATGTTATGACACTAATCACTGTGCATGATAAGGTTGCAGAAGCTTTGTTTGATGTTGAGTATGGGCTAGTGCATCAGTCACTGTGAGTTTATGATGGAGGTAGTACCGTGGTACAATATCACTATTTGTGAAGGGAGTTTGAACCCTGATTATGAACATGACAAATAGGGTAGCTGGGGTGTATAGAATAGTGAGGGCATAGGTTCAAAGGTTCATAGGCAGATACTAGGCTATTGGCCTTAGGGCCTATATAAGCCTAGCCAAATGGTACCCTGGCTTTTGCCACCCAAGAAAATTATTTTCCTGTGCCCCTGTCAAGCAGAGCCACAGAAGTGATCCCCAGGGTGAATTTCCTATCTCCCATCCAATCATCAAGATTTTTCTTGAAGAGTGCTAATGAGGAGCTTGTTTGATATAGATAGGTAGTTTGTTCTAGAGTATGGGAAGTCTCTGGGACAGGAATGTATCCCTCCAGCATGGTCTGTTTATTGTGGTGACAAGGTTTATGTCCCTAGATTGTGTAGCTTGGAGGGATTGGGATTTCTTTATGTGGAGCATGTCCAACAGCTCCGGGTTTGACATAGCTTTGTATGTTAGGCAGCAATCGCCTCTGAGTAGGCGATATGCGACAGAGTAAAGCTGGAGTTTTTTTAGATGGTCTGCTTAGGGCATATGTTTGAGGCCAGTAATCCTCATTGTGAGGTATTTCTGTGGCCTTTCCAGTTGTTGTAGATGTCTTGTGAGGTACATACCAAAAGGGGCGCTGTACTCTATAATGGATCTAATGAGTGATGAGTAGAGGGGAACAATGACCTCTTTTTTCCTGGATGAGAAACCTTTTGTGATGAGGTGTGCCACATAGAAGGATTTCCTGACTACTGTGGTGATGTGATTATCAAAGGAGAGACTATTGTCCACCTGTGTCCCAAGGTCTCTTATCACACTTTTGGTGTTAAGTAGACTACCGCCTATGTGGTAGTTCATGGGTACAGATTTTTTTACCAAAAGGGATTACAATGCACTTTTTGGCATTGAGGTTGAGGCCATGGCTTTGGCACCAGGCATCTGTCTCAGTGAGACCCTTTTGTAGGATGTCCACATAGTTAGGAGTTTTGATTGTGGCTCCTAGTTTGCAATCATCTACGAATTTTGTTAGTCAAAGACCTTGTGTGTTAGCCTGTACTTCAGAGAAGTAGATACCAAACAGGAGAGGACCTAGGACTGAACCCTGTGGTACTCCACTTGTTACTGATCTGAAGTTGGATTTAGAGTCTGCAACTTTCACAGTGTGGGTTTTGTCAGTGAGCCAGCTGGCAACCCATCTTGTGACATAGGGATTTATACCTAGTTTTGTGAGTTTGTCTATAATTCCAGAGTGGAGGATGGTGTTGAAAGCCTTGGCGAGATCTAGATAGGCTGTGTGTACCACCTTACCCTCATCTACAGCTTTGGTGACCGCTTCAAAGAAGTTTATCAGGTTTAGGAGACATGATCTGCCTTTTACAAACCTAAACTGTGTAGGGTCCAGAGTTTGGAGATTACCAATGTCATTGTTAATAAGTTCCATGATGATATGCTCCATAGCCTTGCAGACCAGGCTCATCAGGCTAATGGGGTGGTAGTTCCCGGGGTCCGTGGTGGCTCCCCCTTTTTGGAGTGGGATAACCGTTGCTGTGCTCCATTCATTGGGCACAAAGCCTGAGATGAGGCTATGACTGAACATGGTACTTAGGTGGGGTGCCAGTTTGTTCTGTAGTTCATGTAGAATGCAGCCTGGGATTTTGTCAGGTCCCATAGATGCAGTGTTCTTTGCTTTGGAGAGTGCGTTTTTTACCTGTGCAGCCGTGAGTACAGGTACTTTGCATTCTTCCGTTATAGAGATGGGCCCTGTAGGGGATGAGAGAGGGCTAAATTTAGCACTGAACCTATCTGCCAGGATGCTGGCAATATCAGCTGGTTCTGTATATTTAGTGCCATTGTGCTGTAACTCAGAGCAGATCTGAGTGTTGCCATTGAGATTCTTGACATAGCTATAGAATACTTTGTGGTTGTCTTTAGAATCAGTGGCAATTTTGTTTTCATAACTAGCTTTGGAGGCTTTTATGAGGGATCTCAGCTTCTTACTGCGACTGACCACAGAGTTCCTCCAATCATGGAATTTTACTCTTTTTTGCAACAGTTTCTTTCTTCTGTTGTAGAGTTTGTTTATAGCAGGGGACCACCAGATTGGCTTCCTTTTTTTGGAGGATAGCATCTTGGTTCTGTTAGGGATTGCACGATCCATGCACTCATGTAAGTGCTTATAAAGTGCAATTTTACATTCATATTAGGTAGGGTCATATTTCTGGACACAGTGGGCCTGTACACAGCCTTTCCAGGAGCTGGACTCAGTACCATCCACCAGCAAGGAATCACTGTTCACATCCATAGCATACACTTGGACAACCTCTGTATAACATTTGTATGGTGGTGGAGAAGGTATTTGGAGTCAGAAACAGTTTAGCAGGTCTTTTTAGAAAAGGGCTTCTGCATTCTTCACCATGGCTATGAGAAAGCCCTAATACAGTGAAAGGGTGTTGTATTAGAGAAAAAATAAATAGAAAAAATGCGACAATCACAGCTCCTAGCTTAGCAGTGTGACCAAAATAGTTAAATACTCTTATCGGACGTTGCAGCAGTTTACAGCAATGACTATTTAAAGATAATTAACTCGGATGTACAGGAAATAAAGCCCTCTCCATGCATACCTCTCAACTGAGGGGGGGGGGGGGGGCAGTCATAGACTGACAGCTGGAGTGTGGAAACTGCAACACTGGGCATACTACATTGATTTTCACAGAATGTCCAGATTTTTGCCTCATATTTTTGGCCTATTTTTCATAAAAGTGTGGTTTTCTGGCAAATCTTTAGCAAATCATTAATGACTGCAGTCAGAAAATAATGACTGACATTTCATGCTAATGCAAAACCTGTTATTCTATCAACTTATTAAGTTTGTAGGAGCAATATTTAAAATTTGTTCCTATCTGTGAGCCTTTGCCCCTCCGTTATTTATGGCTTTGTCCAGATTTCTTGTTCCAAGAGGTTGAGTGGCATGCCTCCATAGAAGAGAGTAAAGGCCAGACACCCAAAGATGACTGTTACAAAATTATTCTTTTTACCACTCATGTCAGTAGGAGTGGTAACATGATGTTCAGAATTTTGACTTTTATATTCTAATGCCTTATCAGGTCTTAACAAAATGAATGGACTTCTAGTCTTGATAGTACAGAAAAAATGACCATATATTTAAAAGGGCATGGTGAGCTCGGAAAATTGGCGGGGGTGGGCAGTTATAGACTGACAGCTGGAGTCTGGAAACTGCAACACTGGGCATACTACATTGACCTTCAGTCATCTGCTGACTTTTATGTATGCATCTATAAAAGTATATGAATGTGTACATATGTATATATGTGAGACACATTTTACACCTCAGCAATGGACTTGTGCAAGATATTAGGTGTTTGTCAGTCTTATCCGAAACCCTTACTTCTGTTTTTCCTCATAAGGTGTATTACATTGTTGTTTCTCATGCCATTCTTAGTCGGACTTTGTTCATTTTCCACTACTGACCAAACAACTATTTTAATTTCACTTTCTAAGGAATGCACTTTACTGAGTTATGCTTGAAAACAGTTTAGAGTAATATACCCAGACGAAATATGGATACGTAAAAAATAAATATGTCATTTCTTATGCATTCTCCAGATGCATTCTTTCTCTCCATCTCCTGCCACTCTAATCTCACTATACACAGGCAGTCTGTAGCTTAGTCTGCAAAAATCATTTCAAATATGGTTAATTCCTTTTCTCTGTAACCTCTTTTTGATGTCCCCTTCTGTTGTTTAGCACTTGTCATCCCTTTTTTTTTCTATTTAACCCCTCCCACCCACTTTCCAGTCACTTCTGCATGTATGCAATCTACCCCACTACCCTGTCTCTCCTTTACTACTCAAGCAAAGTTAAAAAAGCCCACACTATATAAGCTTTGCTAAGTCATATTTACCATATGATGACATGATCATAAGTACCTGATTTTGACTTATTTTGTATATGCGTACATCTTGTGTGGGTATCTTTCACATTGCTTACATGCATAATATATTATATTATTATGACTGCTATGCTGAGCAATCAATGGAACTTTCATTGACATAGTACAGCATCAAAATATCAACCCCCACATAATTGAATTAACATAAAACAGCAAATAACAGTATTTCAAGCTGTCCTACATCATGTACACCTCCACATCTCTGAAAATGCTTACTCTAAGTTCATACAATAGTGGGAAAAAGAAATAACTTCCTACTCCCCTCTATTATCTGATCTCACTCAGTTCCATTTCTATTTTCCAAAGTGCCAGGAGGTCAGCTAAAATGCTCATATGCAAAACAACATACACATGCGCATGTGCATGCACACACACATACACACACACACACACACACACACACACACACACACACACACACACACACACACACACACACACACACACACACGCACACTTTGTGTGTGTGTGTGTGTGTGTGTGTGTGTGTGTATTTAAAATGTGAAGCATTACAGTCATGAACTCAAAATACCTACTAATAGCATACATTAAAAAACATGCAAACGCTATGCCAGTACAGATACCAAAAAGACAATATTACAGATGAACACTAAATTAGGTTCTGCTGGATAGGGTGTTTGGGGGGGGGGGTGAGAGTCCACTTCTCTTCACATGTAAGGGAATAAGCTTTTGGATTTCGACATTTTCAAATTTCAGCATTTTGGCATTCCAGCATTGTACATCCATTACTATGACTTTCAGTATAGTACATCCGTTACTATGACTTTCAGTATTGTACCTCCGTTACTATGACTTTCAGTATTGTACCTCCGTTACTATGACTTTCAGTATTGTACCTCCGTTACTATGACTTTCAGTATTGTACCTCCATTACTATGACTTTCAGCATTGTACCTCCGTTACTATGACTTTCAGTATTGTACCTCCGTTACTATGACTTTCAGCATTGTACCTCCGTTACTATGACTTTCAGTATTGTACCTCCGTTACTATGACTTTTAGTATTGTACCTCTGATACTAGGACTTTCAGTATTGTACCTCCATTACTAGGACTTCCAGTATTGTACCTCCATTACTATGACTTTCAGTATTGTACCTCCATTACTAGGACTTTCAGTATTGTACCTCCGTTACTATGACTTTCAGCATTGTACCTCCATTACTATGACTTTCAGTATTGAACCTCCGTTACTATGACTTTCAGCATTGTACATCCGTTACTATGACTTTCAGCATTGTACATCCGTTACTATGACTTTCAGCATTGTACATCCGTTACTATGACTTTCAGTATTGTACCTCCGTTACTATGACTTTCAGCATTGTACCTCCATTACTATGACTTTCAGTATTGTACCTCCGTTACTATGACTTTCAGTATTGTACCTCCATTGCTAGGACTTTCAGCATTGTACCTCCATTGCTAGGACTTTCAGCATTGTACCTCCGTTGCTAGGACTTTCAGTATTGTACCTCCGTTACTAGGACTTTCAGTATTGTACCTCCGTTACTATGACTTTCAGCATTGTACCTCCGTTACTATGAGTTTCAGTATTGTACCTCTGTTACTTTAACTTTCAGTATTGTACATCCGTTACTATGACTTTCAGTATTGTACCTCCGTTACTATGACTTTCAGTATTGTACCTCCGTTACTATGACTTTCAGCATTGTACCTCCGTTACTATGACTTTCAGTATAGTGCTTTTCAATAAGTTAACTTGGACTCCAAATGGGTTGTAGACCAGCGGTCCCCAACCACTGGGCAGCGGACTGGTACCGGACCATGGATCACTTGGTACCGGGCCACACAGAAAGAATAAAAAACTTTTTATGTCGAGTGCCTGACTGTTCAGAAAAAAGTGTATGATTGTATGTGTATGAGTGTGTTTATGCTTCTGTTTGTGTGTGTGGGTGAATGCATGCATGAAAGCAGAATGTATGTGTGTGTCAAAGCAGAAGAGACTGTGTATGTTTGTATGAAAGAGAGTAAACAGTGAGATCAAGCGAACCATTATTTTATACTCACTAAGCAGCACTTTTTGCAGTTCAGCAAGTGTAAAATAAAAGTAAATGAAACCAAAAAAAGTGTGTGTGTGTGTGTGTGTGTGTGTGTATGTTTCATTCTAAATGTGTGAGTGAATGCATGCATGAAAGCAGAAGAGACTGTGTGTGTGTGTGTGTGTGTGTGTGTGTGTGTGTGTGTGTGTGTGTGTGTGTGTGTGTGTGTGTGTGTGTGTGTGTGAGAGAGAGAGAGAGAGACAGAGAGTGAAGAGTGAGAGTGATCCCGGCAGCAGCAGCATCAGTTAAGAGGTTTGCATACCTCTCATCTATACCTCTCAAGTTCATCCTCTCCGCACAAGCAATCTGGACATAGCCACAAATAACGGGAGACAAGCAACCAAGAATAAGGACAGATTTTAAATATTGCTCTTATAAACTTAGAAAGTTGCTAGAACAACAGGGTTTTCATTAGTATGTATTATCTGAATGATATGAAGTCTGAAACTCAAATGCCTGTCATTATTTAATGACTTTAATCCCCAGTCATTTGCCAAAAAAACTACACATTTTATGAGGATGGGACCAAACATACGAGCCAAAAATCTGGACAGTTGAAAGGTATGCTCTGTTGACTCATAGCTCAAGATATCTGGATAAACCTAAAATAAAAGTTGGACAAAGGCTCAAAATAGGAACATATTTTACTTGATTATTAGGATTTGTATTAGCCTACATTTTCTGTAACAAGGGTGTGCGAGAGTGAGTGAGAGTGACAGTAAAGAGGTCTGCATACCTCTGGACCTTTCAGCTGAAGAAATCTGGATAAACCCTTAAATAAAGAGGTTGCAAAGGCTCAAAAACAGGAACATATTTTAATTACTACTCCTATAAATTACAAACTTGCTTAAATAAAAGGATTTGTGCTAGTATGAATTTTCTGAAAAAAATAATATTCTGAAACTCAAATGTATGCCATTATTTGTAACTTCAGTCTCTAATGACCAGCAACAAACCAAACATTTTAGGAATAAGGGACCAAAAAATAAAGTAAATGACTGGATATTTTTTAAGTGTTATATTTTGGATGTAAAATGCTTCCTCCAACACCTTAACATATACTATAGCAAGTTTGAAACTTTGGGTGGAGGAACAATTTTACATCAAAAATATATAAAAAATAATATAGGATCATAGGGTCATAGAACATTACTAGGCTATTAGCACTGAGGCCCTTACAAGCCTAGCTAAGAATTTAGCACATGTTCCAACAAGTTAGCACCCTATGCCACTGTCCAGCAGGGACACAGGGGGAATCCCAGGGGTGTATTTTCTGTTCCCCATCGAGTTATCCAGGTTGTACTTAAAAAGAGTTAATGAGATATTCTGCTTGAAGTGGAGTGAGAGTCTATTCCACAAAAGGTAGGAGTCTCTGGGACACAAATCTGTCCCACCAACAAGTCCTATATTTTTCACAGACCAGGTTTAGGTCGCACATGTGGGTTACTCAAGTGGAGCTTGACTTATGGATATGCAGAAGTCCCATCAAAGCGGGGTCTGAGATTGCTTTGTATGCCAGACAGAGGTCACCTCTGAGGAGTCTGTAGGAAACTGAGTAGAGGGACAGGCCTTTAGCCTATCTGTGTAGGGTAGATGTTTGAGGCCCTGGATTCTCCTGGTGAGGAACCTATGTGGTGTCTCCAGCTGCTGCATGTGCTTTGTAAGGTACATGCCAAAAGGGGCATTGCACTCAATAATGGGTCTTATAAGGAACGAATACAGGGATGTTATGACCACCTTGTCCCTAGATGAGATACCCTTACTAATGAGGTGGGCTTTGTAGAAATCTTTCCATACAATGGACGCAATATGGTGGTAAAAAGTCAGTTTGCTACCAAACTGTGCTCAAGTCCCTCATGACTAATTGCATGCTTAGGACCTTATTATTAATGTGATAATTTATGGGGACACATTCTTCCCAAAGGAGATGATGATGCATTCTTTGGCATTTAGTTTGAGGTCATGTTTCTGGCACCCGTCATTTGTTTGGGTGAGACCCTCTTGGAGGATGTCCACATCACTAGGGGAATTGATGACAGCACCCAGCTTGCAGACATCTGCAAACTTTGTCAGCCATAGCCCACTAGTTTTGGCCTGCACCTCAGAAACGTATATCCCAAACAACAGAGTCCCCAAGACTAATCCCTGGGGTACATCTCTTGTTATGGGTTTACTGCTTGAGGTGGCTTCCCATATTTTGACTAGGTAGGTTCATCACTGATCCAGTTTGCTACACATCTTGTAGCATATGGATTGATGCCTAGTTGAGAGAGTTTATCTATTGTACCTGAGTGGTAATAGTATCAAAGGCTTTGGCCAGGTCAAGGTAGGTGGTGCGCATCATCTTCCCCTGGTCCATGGCTTTGGTGACTGTCTCAGAGAAGTTGACCAAATTTAACAGGCATGACCTCTCCTTGATGAAACCGAACTGTGTGGGGTTGAGCATTTGGATGTCGCCAATGTCCTTGTTAATGAGATCCATAATAATCTGCTCCATGGCCTTTCAGATCAGGCTAGTTAGGTTGATAGGTCTATAATTGCCTGGATTGGTGGACACTCCACCTTTGTGCAAAGGAATGACAGTGGCTGTCCTCCACTTGGCTGGGATGAAGCCAGTACTCAGGCTTTGGTTGAACAGGGTGTCTAATGGTGTTGCAAGTTCCTGCCCGAGTTCATGTAGGATGCAGCCTGGAATTTTATTGGGTCCCATAGAGGCTGTATTTTTTACCTTTGAGAGGGAAGTGATGACTTTCTCCCTAGAGATAAGAGGAGGAGGGCAGGTACTGGAGATGTCCTGATTTACTGATGGGGAAGAAAGAGAGCTGAAGTTTTCACTGAACCTGTATGCCAGCAGGTTGGCTACATCTTTAGTGTTTGTGTATGTGGTGTCCTTGACCAACTGTTCTGAGTAGATCTGGGTGCTTCATTTCAGACTGTGGACATATATGAAGAAGGCCTTATGACTGTCTTTAGTAGACGTGACCAGTTTGGACTTGAAATTTGCTTTGGAGGATTTCACTAGTGCTCTTACTTGCTTGTTCAGGCTAAGGAGTGATTGCTTCCAATTAGTCAATTGCTCCTTCTTGGTCCTGAACAGCAATTTTTTCCTTTCATTATACAGTTTATTTATTGCAGATGTCCACCAGACAGGTTTACTCTTCCTTGAGGAGGATGATTTCATCGTGTCGGGTATTAGTGAATCCATGCAGCTATATAAATGCTTGTATAGTACTTTGGTGTAGGTTTGGACATATGTGTCAGTTCCTATAGAGGGGAAGGAGGCTGTGAAGCTGTTTATACCTTCCCTCTGTAGGTTGTAATCAGCTTTGGAGAAGTGTTTTTGGTTTGACCCTAGCTGGGGGGGAGGGCATCTGGGGAGATGGTGACTTTGAAAGTGACCACTTTGTGGTCAGATCTTGCCAGAGATGATGACACTGTTGGGATGCTGCAGTGGTTACTCATGTTGGTTAATACCAAGCCCAAGATATTTTCACCTCTTGCGGAGATGTCGATCAACTGGTTCAAGGCATTTGCATTGATGAAATCAAGGAATCTCTGGGCATTTGTGCTTTGGCATGAGAATTTCTTCCAATCTAAGGTTGGATAGTTAAAATTGCCCCGGATCAGGGTAAAGGGTTGAATCTTGATAGAACAGAAAAAGTCCAGATAAGTGGAGGGGGCATCTTGAGCCAAAGTTGGAGGCCTATAGCTAGATATGATTTGAATAGGGGTCTTGTCAGTTGTTAACTGCACCTGGAGTGTTTCCTGTACATCATACTGTTTGACCAGCCTGAAGGTGTGTATGCCTTTTATATATATTACAAACAGTAGTTAAAAAAAAAAAAAAGTAAGTAGAACACAACAATTTTATAGACAGCCCATTCTCTAAGAGCAATAATGCCCTCCAGGGTGTGTGTTGATGTGTAATTAATGCCCTTCCAGGAGTATAGAGACCCTCCACCTGCAGTGTTGGACATCATAACACCCCTGGGCAGGTGTTAATTACCCATTAGCACAAATACCCTGTCGGGCATTATTGCTTGCTTATTATGTGCATGTGATGGCCAGTCCATGGAAAACTGTCTTACCTGAAACCTGTCCATGGTGCAAACAAAGTTGGAGATCACTGTTGCAGATAACTCACTGAAAGATCATTTCATTGAAAAAGAACTCAGTCAGACAAAATATTTGCATGCTCATTTCACTAAAAGAATATTTAATTGTATTCAAAATAACTTCAAACATGATAAAAATTAAAAATAGCCAAGGCAAAAGTTTTCAAGCACTCTGTATGCAGAGCCCCCTGCACTCATCCATTTGGGGGACCACACCCAACCACCACCCTTAAATATACTAGCTTCACCGTCATCCAGCTGGGTAGAAAAATGAAAATACCAGGCAGAGGGAATCACTGCCAATGCACATACAGAAACCAAATCAACAGTAATTAAGGACTGGTCATCTCAAGCTCAAGCTTCTTTATACCATACCTCCCAACTGTCCAGATTTTTGCAGAATGTCCAGATTTCTGCCTCCTTATTTTTTGTCTCATCCTCATAAAGTGTAAGGTTTCTGGCAACTCGCTGGGGACTGAAGTCAGTAAGTGATTATTTTCATTTTAGTTTCATATTTTATATCCTTCAGAAAAATGCATGCTAACATAAATCATGTTATTCTAGCAGTTCTAAGTTTATAAGAGCAATATTTAAAATCTGTCCCTATTTTTGGTCTTTGTGTCTCCATTATTTTAGGGTTTGTCCAGATTTCTTGCAGAAAGAGGTCAAGAGGTATGCTTTATTCACATCTATATGTTTCTGCTTCTTTATTGCAGAACTACATTTAGCTACATCACATTCAACAAAAGGGACTTTCGGAAAAACTGCCTTTCAGTGAAATTGACATTTGACAATTTGTACCTTTCTGATTCCTCATTTAGTGAATTTGTCACTAGATAACATTGTATGTAACCATAGCTTGTTCACTCTCTCTCACTCTCTTTCTCTCTCTCTCTCTCTACACACACACACACACATATATATATATATATATATATATATATATATATATATATATATATATATATATATATATGTATGTATACACACACAGTGGATATAAAAAGTGTACACACCCCTGTTAAAATGACAGGTTTTTGTGAAATAAAAAAAAATTAGACCATAATAAATCATTTCAAAACTTTTCCCACCTTTAATTTGACCTATAACCCGTAGAATTCAATTGAAAAACAAACAAATCTGTTAGGGGAAAATATAAAAAATAAAAAACGTACAATACGCTGGTTGCATAAGTGTGCACACCCTTAAACTAATACTTTGTTGTGTGTGCACACTCAAACTAATACTATATTGAAGCACCTTTTGATTTAATTACAGCATTCAGTCTTCTTGGGTAGGAGTCTATCAGCATGGCACATCTTAACTTGGCAATATCTGCCCACTCTTTCTTGCAAAAGCGCTCCAAATCTGTCAGATTGTGAGGGCATCTCTTTTGCACAGCCCTCTTCAGGTCACACCACAGATTTTCTATTAGATTTAGGTCTGAGCTCTGGCTGGGTCATGACAAAACTTTAATTTTCTTCTGGTCAAGCTATTCTTTTGTTGATTTGGATGAATGCTTGGGGTCATTGTCGTGCTGAAAGGAGAAATTCCGCTTCATCTTCAGCTTTCTAGCAGACATCTGAATGTTTTGGGCCAAACGTGACTGGTATTTGGTACTGTTCATAATTCCCTCCACCTTGGCTAAAGCCTCAGTTCCAGCTGAAGAAAAGCAACCCCAAAGCATGATACTGCCACCACCATGCTTCACTGTGGGGATGGTGTTTTTTTGGTGATGTGAAGTGTTTTTGCACCAAACGGACCTTTTGGAATTGTGGTCAAAAACATTTTCCCACATGCTTTTGGGAGACTTGATGCATTGTTTTGCAAAGTTTAGCTAGGCCTGGATGTTTTTCTGTTTAAGAAAAAGCTTCTGTCATGTAGCCCTACCCCATAGTCCAGAAATATGGGGAATATGGGAGATTGTTGTCACATGTAGAATACAACCAGTACTTACCAGAAATTCCTGCAGCTTCTTCAGTGTTGCTGTAGGTCTCTTGGCAGCCTCCCTGACCAGTTTTCATCTTGTCTTCTCATCAGTTTTGGAGGGACGTCCAGTTCTTTGCAACGTCACTGTTGTTCCATATTTTCTCCACTTTTTGATGACTGTCATCACTGTGTTCCATGATAGATCTAATGCTATGGAAATGTTTTTGTACCCTTCTCCTGACTGATACCTTTCAACAATGTGATCCCTTTAATGGTTTGTAAGCTCTCTGCGAACCATGGCTTTTGCTGTAGCAGGCAGCTGAGTAAATGTCAGGAAAATCTTACTAGGACAGCTGAACTTTATTTGGAGTTAATCAGAGTCTCTTTACTTTATGGCAGGTATGTACCCAAGTAGAATGAATGTTGTAATTAAATGAAAAGGTGCTTCACAAAGTATTAGCTTAAGGGTATGCACACACAACGAAGTATTAGTTTAAAGGTGTGCACACTTATGCAACCAGCGTATTGTATGTTTTTTTTTTTTTTTTTTTTTATATTTTCCCCCTAACAGATTTGTTTGTTTTTCAATTGAATTATACAGGTTATAGGTCACATTAAAGGTGGAAAAAGTTTTGAAATGATTTATTGTGGTCTCATTTTTATATCACAAAAACATGGCATTTTAACAGGGGTGTGTACACTTTTTATATCCACTCTATATGTGTGTGTGTGTGTGTGTGTGTGTGTGTGTGTGTGTGTGTGTGTGTGTGTGTGTTTATACACCTAATACACATACACAAGCAGATACATAATAACACATATAGCCCATTATATACTGTTGCTGCTGTACGAACCAAATATATCTAACAATATATTACATGAATGAAACAATCGTTTTAATTAAATTAGTATCTTCTACATGACAGGTATTATGAAATTGTGATATTTTTTCAAAAATAATAATTGAAAACAATGTAATAAGTTGTTAAGGACACTCTCCAGGAATCAGATCATAGGCATAAAAGTAACTTTATAAAATAATTTATGACTCTTTGGCTTTCCTAGTATATACAATTTTACCTTGGTCAATGTCTGGTGATTTATTAGTACAATATCTTTTCTGTTATTAATAGTTATGATATTGTCAAGTACAACCTCTATGTAACTTTTTACCCACATATAATTTAAGTACATGTGCAGTGTGATCAAAAAAGTATATACACTGTGTGCATGGGCTCTCTGCTCAGTCTCTCTCTCTCTCTCTCTATGTGTGTGTATATATATATATATATATATATATATATATATATATATATATATATATATATATATATATATCTTGAGATAGCTATATAGATATAGATATGCATATATATATATATATATATATATATATATATATATATATATATATATATATATATATATATATGTGTGTGTGTGTGTGTGTGTGTGTGTGTGTGTGTGTGTGTGTGTGTGTGTGTGTGTGTGTGTGTGTAGATGTGTAGAAACATAGTCATAGATACTGCTGAAACTGACTGACAGCTACTTGCTAGGGCAATAGAATCTTTGTATAAATCATATTAGTTCAGATCCACTGTTTATTGTAGCATCCACTAATTTTTGGTACATTAATTATAGGAAGGAGTGGAAAAGAAGTGACTATGCTACTGTACAACATAATTAAGCACTGGGTTTATATCTTTTATAATCTACTGAGATATTCGCTCAGCAGGTTTTGAACATTTGAATCAAGCAGAATATATTGCAAATTGAATTAGTCAAATTAAATAATGTCTTAACCGCCCTGTCCAAAATGTATGTATTACTAAAAACTGAACCTGAACATCCAGTAATATGTAGTGTCACAAGGCCAAACTAGAATTTTCAGTTGTCAGCCTACTTCCACTTAAATGGATATGATTCATACAAGATTTTTTTTTTCTTTGAACCTAAGATGCCACAGTATTAAATCTGGGGAAATTTGGGGGTGGGGAAACTCAACTTTTCTTAAGAAGAAGTGCACATGATGTCCCTTTGATTTAAAGTTGTATGTCTGTTTGCAGAGACCAAAGCATTTTCTTAAATATCGACTTTCTAAAAGTTCTACTTTATCACAGAATTGACTTCCTAGTTTGCTATATTTTTAGTTTCCTTGAACTTACAGAATGTCACCGGACTGTGTCAATGGCACAACAAGTAGCACACTTGTTTTTGGTGCTAAAGGCTGGGCGTTCTATTCTCCCTACAGATAGATCAATTGCTGACACTGCAGTGCAGTATAAACTGCACTCTTGAGTGAGCAGGATGAGACATTAAACTAAGGTAGCAGTTCAGGTGGATGTAAGATATCCCATGGTATCCATCAAAAAGAGTAGGGAAAGTTCCCTGATGCCCTGGTCAAACGGTCTCTCTGAAAAAAGGCCACTAGCCTATGAAGGATAACCTGATCAACAAAAGGATAAACATATATATGCAGTTAAAGTAAATAGAGTTTATTAGAGAGAGCCTCAAAAACAAAGAAGAAACTTCAGAGATAACTTTAGTTTTATACTGCTAAAGGCTTGCTATGCTTTAGACAGTTTCAGGCTCCCAAGAATGACTACATAATACATCATTTCCATTAGAGGCAGTTGTCTGTCAAGTTCATAATGGGCATGGAATGATATAATCAAATTATTTTTGCTTAATTCCTGCCCTGCTTGGATTTGTTTGTTATCCATATTTTCTGTGATAACATGCAGAGAAAAAATGTGCAGCTGTATCTAGAAAAATGCAAAATTCCAATTTAGAATTCCATCAAGAAACTGCACCACTCTAATTTCTCTGTGCTACGGTTTGTTAATATTCCATGGAGTCCCAGGATGCAACTCTAAGGCTGCATTCAAATCTATAAGCATGAGGCAATCATGCTCAGTAGAGTATAACAATAATTATAATGGAGATTAAATAAAAATAATTAGAAAAAAAATCATCTAGTTTTGATGTATTAATTATTCTGACCCTGCTTTAGTCAGAGTCTAATTATCTGCTTCAGTGAAAATGCCAAGATTTCTACAACTCATAAAAATTGCATTCAAGTAATTATGTCAGCAAACTATACAATATTCATTTACCTTGCCTTCTTTGGGTGCATTTGAATACATTTTAAACTAGTTTTCAGTCTTTGTTGCTGTTCACAGTTAATGCCAAAACCTGGAAGTCAATTTTCTGTAACTGATGTCATTTAAGTATCTGTACTATGTCTATCTTCACAGCGCAGCAAAATGTTGTGGTACTTATAAAGTTTACCATGTAAGGGCAAGCAATAAACTTTTTGTTGTTCTTTTTTATATAATAATGAGTTATACTTTCTGATTTTTAGACCACAGTTATACTTGAGATGTCATTGTCATCACTCGTTTAGTTATCTATTTCTTATATGTCTGTGATAAAGAATACAATGGTTTTCACTGGATATATCTTGGATGTTGGGGTGAAAATATTTTTTGATAAGGAGGTAAAATAGATAGACCAAGTAAACTATATCAAACTGTAATCTAAATATAGTGCGGTGAATTGGAAAACTTGTTATACACTCAGAAAACAAAGTAACCCTGCAGTCACTCCCTGCAGACATCTAATCATTTTAAGGTTATTAAGGTTTCCTGACTTAAGTACCCCAAACATTTGGGAAGTGGAAATATCCTAGCACATCACAGATAAAGACGGCATGAGTGCTCTTATTTTAGATGCAATGCTATGGGTATGCCACTGACTTCTATAGACATGGACCCCTTTTTCTTGACTTTCTGTAAAGATTCAGTGGAGTGGAAGATGATTCTCTGATAACACTGTTATCAGTGACAAGTGGAGTACCACAGGGTTCTGTCCTTGGACCTCTCCTGTTTGGTATCTACTTCTCTAAAGTACAGGCTAACACAGAAGGCCTCTGGCTAACAAAGTTTGCAGATGACTGCAAACTAGGAGCCATAGTCAAGTCCCCAAATGATGTGGACATCCTACAGAAGGGCCTTGCTGAGACAGATGCCTGGTGTCAGAGCCATGGCCTCAAGCTCAATGCCAAAAAGTGCAGTGTCATCCCCTGTGGTAAGAACTCTGTACCCATGAACTACCACATAAGCAGCAATCTACCTAACACTGAATGTGTGATAAGAGACCTTGGGACCCAGGTGGACAGTAGTTTCTCCTTTGATAGTCACATCGCCACAGTAGTCAGGATGTCCTTCTACGTGGCACACCTCATCATAAAAGGGTTCTCATCCAGGAAAAAAGGGGTCATTGTTTCCCTCTACTCGACACTCATTACACCCATTATAGAGTACAATGCACCTTTTGGAATGTACCTCACAAGACATCTGCAGCAGCTGGAAAGGCCACAGAAGTACCTCACAAAGAGGATTACTGGCCTCAAACAATTGCCCTATACTGACCGCCTCAAAAAACTCCAGCTTTACTCCATAGCATATCATCTACTTTGAGGTGATCTCTGCCTAACATGTAAAGCTATGTCAAACCCAGAGCTGTTGGACATGCTACACCTAAAAAAATCCCAATCCCTCCCAGCTACACACTCTAGGGACCTAAACCTTGTCACCACAATAAACAGGACATGCTGGAGGGATAGATTCCTGTCCCAGAGACTTCCCATACTCTGGAACAGGCTACCCATCTATGTCAAGCAATCTTCATTAGCACTCTTCAAGCCAAGGGAACCTTGTTGGCTAGGCTTATGTAGGCCCTTGGGCCGATAGCCTAGTACCTACCTATGAACCTATGAACCTATGAACCTATGAACCTATGAACGCTATCCCAATTCATTATTTTGATGTTAATAGTCTCTCAAGCAAATCAATATAGAAAATACTTTTTAAAATTACAGTGGACAGCAACTCCAGGATGTTGTCAGTGTTACTTGAGTGGATATTCTCTTTCACTTAACACATAGAGTAGGCCAAAGGGACATGTGTTCCAAATGCACTTCTCTTCCCAAGATCTCATAAAGGATGGAATATCTGCAAGTATCTGAACACATAGCTATACACAGGTATTTTTCAGACAGCCAAAATCTCACTGAACTAAACAAAAGGTGTACAGACTCTTTTCAAATACATTAGCCTTTTTATGATTCAATGCTCAGGAAAACAATTTTAAGTGCAATTTTCTTATTTATCTGATACTCTGGGCTTGGGAAAATTATGGTTGGTCCCAGGCAAGCAGAAGGAGCAGTCAGTCCAATATTTTTGCTCAGTTTTAGTTTTATCATGTCTCATCAGAAAGATTTAAGATAGTCAAACCAATATTTCATCTCACTTCAAGAGAAAAAGAAAAAAAGAAGAGGATTTATTTAATATGATAAAAAAGTGATCCATTCTTAAATATGCTATCCTTCCAAAACTTGAACCAGAAACAAGGAAATATTTATATGGTGATAAGTAAATTAAATAATAAAGAGATCGCCAAGAGGACATACTAATTTTCAAACCGAATTGCTCATTTGCATGGATGATGTTATACAATGTGCTTGTAACATATCCAGATAAACCACAGGTGTCACCTTACTGTAGCATTACTTTTTTCATGATCCAACTTTCCTTCAACTAGTCAGCAGGTGAATTTAGTTTTGTTTTCTAGGAGAGCTCCATAAAGACCCATTTTAGTTTAATAAACACCTTTGTTTCTGATGGTTTTACCACTGATATGGTTTCACATTTAAGAAGTATAAGCAAGAAATTGCAGTGTAACTGGAAAAATGTATGCTTTATCACCAGAAGGACCAGATCAGGCTGGATTTTCCCTATCGTTTAATGAGAGTCTCCATCCCTGAATACACTTCCCAGTTCCTCAGGAACAAAATGCCTATTACTGGTGCTTTTGACACAGCAATATTTTTCTTGTGTCATATGTATTTTAGTGGAATGCCTTCTAGTTAAGATTTCATTAAAAAAATGTGAAACAAGCCGAATGACAAGTGGTATGAAACATCCCAACTGTAAAAATATCACTTAATAAACGGGCTAGAGAACAACAATATAATTAATATAAGCGAACAGGAGAACAACAATCTCAGAGGAAAAACATGTAATCATATGCTTTTATCACACATTGACTGAAGAAGTCAGTGGTGTGTTGTTTCTGGTTTTTCTGTTTTTTACAGTAAGATTTAATTTTAATGTCTTCTTTTTTAATAACAAATAAAATGTCCCCAAAACCAAGCAAAATAAGTACCACAGATGAAGGAAAATAATCGGCTCAATGATAGAATTCCAAAGCTGGTTTAATAGTCAATTCAAACACATAAATGCAATTCCACACACAGCGTTTTTGTCTAAGTTGCTAAGACTTCATCAGATGCAAACAATAAATGAACCATTTCATTATATAATCCATTAGCTTATTTTTTCAAGTAATCCACCAATGAGAATACAGTCCATTGTCTCAATAAAGCATGTCATTGATATTCTTGTCTCAATAAAGCATGTCATTTTGCAGGATTTTGTTAAACTGATTTTCTACTTTTTTAAGAATATTGTTTAAGAATATTTAATACGCAGATGCAGTAATTATACCACCATTCTTTATTTTTTCATAATTAACCATGTTTTCCTACAGTTTACAGACTGGTTTAAACAGACACAGAAAGTTTTGATCAATTGCAGGTATATATATTTCTGACCAATAGTAAGCCTTGGTAATATAGTGAATATATTTTCATCATTAACAATATTAATGAAAACATAAACATTATGATGCAGATTTTCTAATGGCACAAAATGCCCATTTTCTTTTCAAACAAAAAATGTCTGCATGCATGTTTATGATTGTAACCACTTTTTGTATGAAAAGAAAAGTGCATTTTGACACCTTTAATAAAATATCAATTTATAAATACTGCTTCCGAATGCAGAAGACCAAATGTAGGAAGCTGCGTTTACTGCATTGGTATTAATGGGAGGGCAGGGGCTTGTTACGCCATTCTGGGACAGCTCTAGTAATGATGGATTAGTGTAGGTAAGTAATTGTAAATTAGCTATGTTATTACCAAACTGTTAAATTAACAGTTTGGCAGAAAACTATCATCATTAGATTTTTTGCCAAACTGTTAATTTAACAGATTGACAGTTATATCACTGATTTACAGCTACTTTCCTGCGCTCATCCATCATTATTACAGCTGCATCCAGAATCACATAACCAACCCCTACCCTCCCATGAATATTATTGCCATAACCATGGATTACTACATTTACTCTTTGGCATTTGGAAGCAGTAGTAAAAAGTTACTATTTTATTAAAGGCTCCAAAAGGCACTTTTCTTTTCACACAAAAAGTGCTCACAAGCATAAAGATGGATGTGAATATTTTTGTTTGGAAAGAAAAGGGTACTTTAAACATGGTATTTACGTTTTCTCATTATGACATTTTCCCTGATATATCTGTATAAAAATTTCCAGTATAGGCTGTCTTCTGTTTATTGTATACAAATGCTACATATTAGTTAAATGTTGACGCCTATGTTGTGTAGAATGTCACACATCTAACTGCCTAGCAAGGCTTGCATTCTAGAGCATTTTCTGAAAAATAAACTTAAAAAGCATAAAATAAACAAATATAAGTATTTTGTGAAAAATAAATGCACTTAATTAGTACAAATAGCAATGCTATCAGGTAAATGTTTTCTTTGTAGTGATAATAGTCAATACATTCATAATGTTTGTATAAATGCTATAATATCTTATAATGCACAGAAACCCAAAATATATTTCTGATACACTTTCACAAACAAATTGTCATATCTTGGAAACTGTGCAACACAGACCTATACTGTTAGAACATGTTTGTTAACCAGATATAATCTTACACATGAAGACAGAAATCCCTGTATGGTGCATATTTATTGACATATTTACATAAATATGAAAACATATGATTAATTCTATAATTAGTAATATGAATAAGACTGAATATCTCTCAGAATGTGCAACTTATGGTGCAAATATGAAAGGCATTTAAGGTTTCAGCTGATATTATGCAAGTTTGAGTCATTTTTTGAAGTATAAAGTACATATGGAAATATTGTTTATTTTCATAATTATTAACAACTAACTAGCAATATCTCAAATAGAGTGTGCTATAAGCAGAGACTGATAATGAAGTTTCTTGTCTCCCACCATGGCATATTATACCATATCCCTTAATAACATGTAGGGCTCACCATTATGAAAATATGAATGTAAATATGAAATTATGGATGATAAGTTACAACCAGTAATTAATTTTGTTACTGCAGGACATCCTAGATTAACAGTCTTAGTGCCATTTTTTAATAACCCCTTACCCTTTCTAATTCTGTCTATTACTAGCTAGTAAGTCACTTAGTTAAAGCAGCCAGATCCCCTGAAAAAAGGTCTAGAGGTCATAATGATCTATGACGGTTGAGTGAAAGAATCCAAAAAAGATGTTATAGGCTTGAATAAGTTAAGGGCAGGGTTATTTTTCTAATTTTCAAATAGAAGTAAATTAAAATTAACATTAACTTATAACATCTGTCCAAAATCCCCAGAAAACTGTTTGCATATTTATGGTTACAAATATATCATTCACTGATCAGGTTCTTTCTAAATGGTATTACATTAAAATACGTCATGTTTACACTTCCTCTGGAACTATCAGTTCTTCTGGGAAACAAACAACATAAGCGGAAAAAGCACCTAAATTGAAACTGACAGATTCTCAGAAGCCTGTTTGCAAAAAATCAATGGAATAAGGTCCTGTTAGATAATGCTGTAATACTCGGACATCGAGAGTATTACCTACATGCAGTCTTTGATGGAAAGGAAATCATATTAAAAAAGGAAAAAAATGCCTAGAACACCTAGAACATGATTACTGTATAGTCTCTGTGTATGCTTGTGGGAAAGATGTAAACTAGAGATGAACAAATTAGATATATCTTTTCATTTTCATCCTTACACCCACACAGACATACACACACACACACACACACACACACACACACACACACACACACACACACACACACACACACACACATGCACGCACGTGTGTGAAAACACACACTTTCTGGTACTCATTTTTATAGAAACTGAACAGAGTTATCATTTTATATCTATTTCATTCTTGTGCTTGTTTCATTTACATATCTCTAATATGGCGGTACTGTTTCTACATCTTGCTTGTTTCATTTGCATATCTCTAATATGGCGGTACTGTTTCTACATCTTGCTTTCAGTAAAAGCTTACCTTAATGAAAACATTTCCTCTTTAAGTTACTTTATGCTTTAACCTATTTTCTGATCCATTTCATTATTTTATGATAAAGCATATAAAACTGACATCACCAAAGGTAGAAAAGAGCTATACATCTTCCAAAAAATATATCAGCTTACCTAAGAAAAGGGTGGTTAACCTGCCTTTCTCAGTAGAGAAACCATTAATTACTTGAGAAAAATTTAGTTCCTACCAAAGAAGACATACATGACAGTCTTTGTATCTATAAGGCATAGCTTTTGTATATTGATTTTGGGCAGGTTGATTTTTTTTACAATTAGCAAATTAAAGTCATTAATTGATGCTAATAAATATTATTACAAAAGAAAAAGCAAACAACATTCTGTTTACTGCATAATAACATGGATCATTGTTTTAAAATAGAAATGCAATTTTTTATGTGATTCCCTCTCACCTGTGACAGAAAAGTAGTTGGAAAACCACATTAGAACAGCATCACAGTAAGCAAAGATATACAATTCGTCCTGTCAGACTGAAGCATATTAATTCACAAATGGAAACAAAAGAGTCCATACAAGATAATACACACTGCTTCTCTGTAAGAAATTATCTTTTTCTCAATTATAAGATATAGATATAATTCAATAACTGATCAGCAGGTAGCAAGCTGCAGACAGGAAATGAATCTCTGTGGTTAGACAATGTTAAAATTGGGAGTTGTAGTAATCAAACACAAAGTGTATGTGAAACCTGTTGATACATTGTGTTGCATTCGGCTATCTGGGAGATCATAGTTACCAGTTTTTATTATCAGTGGACCGTCCTTGTCACCTCCTCTCAAGAAAAATTCACATGAACATTTAAATGTACTATTTAGTTTTTGATTTGCGAACTCACCCTGCAAGTTGCCGACAAATGTATGCCACATACCAAACAAAGGTGTTAAAAACAAAACAGGAAAGGTACAATAGCTACTACTTTCTGATATGCCCAAAGCAGGATATTTCTCATGAAAATGGAAAGTGTTGCAGGGCAACCCATACTTCCAACCAATGTAAAGGGTGCATTTTTAGTTGTGTTTTTTTAAGAAATCACTCCTTCAAGTAGAATGCACTTTACTTATCTTACTGAATATCCCAGTAGCACATTTCAGTGGCAGTACCCTATACCCTGTTTCTATATTAGAAAAAAAAATATTGAAACAATGTGTTCCTGAAAAATATCACATTTGCCATTTTTGGGTTTCACCCTCAGAACATAACTATACAAATTAGGTTCATCCTGAAAAAGAGGGGTCCCAGGGCCTCCAAATTAAAGATAAAATAAAATAAAATCATAATAATATCTGCAGAGGGAACATGACACAAATTTGTCTCACAACCAGTATAAATTACCTCACAGGCACTGAGTAGATGAATAGACAATCCAAATGATCAAAAAATGAATTGGAATAAAGGCATGTGAAGTATCATGGGAATTATAATGTTGGCCATTAAAGCACCAAGGCTAATAGCACAATGTATATCAACTGCAGTTCTGCTGATAAAACATAAGCTGTCATGTTTCTATGTTGCCAGTACTGACTAATGATTTAAAAATGTCAACATTTTTTCCTGTGATTTCGTCTTTAGTACATTTTGTTTTACCTGGCTAAGCCTCTTACTTTTCAAATATTTGAAGGATCATTCTGGCTTTCTGTGCTCTTTGCACCCTTCCACTATTCTGATTCATGCCTCTTAATCTCCCGGAACAAGAAATCTGGTCAAAAATAATCAGGGAACAATAGCCCCAAAATTTGGACAGATTTTAAATACTGCATTTACAAACCTAGAAAGTTGCTAAAATAACAGGCTTTATATTAGCATGTGCTTTCTGAAATATATGCAGTCCAAAACTCCAATGTTTGCAATTATTTAGTGATGTCGATCCTCTCTGATTTGTAAGAAAACCACAAATGTTATGAGTAACAAACCAAAAATAAAAGGTAAAAATCTGGAAATTATGTAAAAATCTGGACAGTTAAACTGTATGTTCTGGTCAGTACTGTCTTGCCATTTTGTGCCTCATTTTCTTCTTTTCTGCATTGTTATATCCTCACACTTACTCATTCCTGTATAGTAATGAGTACTATCCATTTTTCAAGTCCTAACTACCTTGTAGAGTTTTTACACGGAGGCATTTTTTTAATATCTGAGAAGTTGTTCTTTTCTTTACTACTTGAGCTTGGTATTTTAACCTCGTCACTTAGCTTTTATCCATTCCCCTAAAGGCCCACACTGTCGATCATTACTCCACAAGCAAGCTGTTATTATACAGTGGTCCCTACACCACAAAATCTAACTATTTATGTCTCTCACATCATAGTGTTCACATCATTAAATCATAAATAGGCAAATTGTAAAGCCCCACAAGAAAGTCTTATGAAAAACTGACAAGTCAGCCATTTTGGAGTCTGTCAAATGAAAGATCGCTACTTCATACCAAATCTTCTTATGTTGCTGAGGTTCAAGTTACTTGCTTTGTTTTTTTTTTTTTTTTTTTTGCAGGTTCTAATCTGCTCATTAACAAATTTTGCTTCAGTCATCTAGGATTCATATATTATACTTCCTGGACAGAAAATGGACTTAACTAGTACAATACAGATTCCTTGTTCTCCTTGTAGTACCAATTAAGGTTCAACTTTTCCTTACTACAGTCTAGAGTGTGGCCCACTCACAGACAATGCATACTGATCTACATCACACATTTTTCACTTTATTTAGGGTTTGCAGACTCTCAAACCTTTGTCTCCTTCTTCGATCTACTTCCTGTCAAACATTGGGATCAGTTTCCTATCATTTTTAACTTCTACTTTCTTTCATCCTGCAAAAATATAATTGGGTGATAATTATCATTTTAATTCATTTCAAACTTTGTGCATTTCTGTATGTGTTGTTTTCCTTAATTTAATAGCAATGAAGACACTAGTCATTTGGGGAGGGGGTTCAAGTAACGAAGCTATGAGTTTGATAACTGATCTGTGTATCACTCCAAATCCCACCCTATCAGCTGTACCTGAGGACTTCTTTATGTTTGCCTGTAGAATGTCACATTGAAAGAAGCCTTCAGTTGCTATATAGTAGATATTAATTTTCATTAAAACTAAGCTTGTTCCTTTTTGTCTGTGATGCGCTGCATGTCTACTGTAATCAGAAAATCCCCTGAGCATTTCAGGCATACAAATGTGTTCTGTTTTAGAGAATCAGTGATCATACTTTACTCAAAAATCATTTATTGGGCATGAGGAAAAAGACTGGTTGATCAATATGGTCAGTATTTACATGTTGAACAGGAGAGGAAATAGAGATATAATCTACTCTGCATTATCACATCATCATTTTCATTAAGATTTCAGACATCATAAATCTATGTGAAGGAATTTGTCTTTATATATGCTCCACTAGAGAAAGGAAGAGAGAAAGAGAGAGAGAGAGAGATCAGTGTCTTAGATTAGTGTCTGAAAAGAGACTGAACTGATGGGGAGATAAATGGAAAGAGAAAAGTAAAATGGACATGACATCATGGGGAGTGAGACAGAGACAGACAGACAGAGATTAGTGTCTGAAAAGAGACTGAACTGATGTAACATATTTTAATCTACAGGTGTTGTACCCCTGTCTCAGGAAAAAATACATATGGTTTCTAGTTTAGATGATAATACAAATTAGGCCTTTCTTTCTAAATATTGATTTTTTTTTGTTAATTTCCTTTAGCACTTTGTGAGAGATGTATTTCTGCTGAAATGCTGCCTCTCCCATAACTTGTACAGATCATCTTTTCATTGTGTTGCATAGTCTAGCGCATAGTGTAATTATAAAGGGCATTATATAAATGAGTCTGGCAAAAGTGGTAAAAACATAAAAATGTCAAACATCTGTTAAGTTGTCACATTTTGGGTGGCAAAGCAGATAGCCAACAGCTGTGCAAAATCAACAATCTTCAGGGTTGGGAAATACACCCTTTCCCTTAAGATACCAGGATCTCAGATTTAATATGTGTAATTAACAGGGTTGTGGGTAAGGATTACAGTAGGAATTTCCCACTGCAAAAAACAATTCTGCAGATTCTGCAAGCCTTGCACGGCGTGCAGGATTAGGGCAGGAGCTCCAGCAGGCAATATGTCTGCTGTGCGATCCAAGAATAGCCTGTAGGGGTGTGCATGAGCGTTGCTGCACTAGTCCTGCATGGACTCAGACCCTGTATGCACATTACCCCATTTGCAGGAGAAATCCATGCAAATGAGTTGAATTTGCGATCCAGGAAGCTGGAAACCGACCATGCAGGACTAGTGTAATCTGCAGAAATGTACTTGGTTAGTAACCGAATACATTTCTGCAAATTCCAAAACGGAGCAGTGACAGCTCCAAATAAAGGGTGAATATCAGTCAGGAAGCATGCCAATGGCCAAGTATAAGGCCATTGGCATTGAAAGCAGGTTACAAAATAAAAAAATCAGCTTTTATTTTTTTTTATCTGATCTCGGCTGTTTAAGCGTAGGGCAGCGGAGCACAAACGGGATTGGGGGAAAATAAGAAAATAAACCTAAAATAAGCATTCTAACTAAAATCACTATTCTGCCATTATAGTAAATGGCAGGCAGAAGACAACATGGCCAGTGAGTAGTGGTTGCTAAGGGGGGGGGAGGCTCAGTGTGAACATGTAACTATGCATTAGCAGGCAATCCTATGCAAATGAGGGGAAGGATAGTGAATCCCAGATTTCCCCAGCATGCTAGTCAGCTCCCAACAGTGTAAGAGCAAGAATAGCTTGCTGCAAGCCTAGGAGTTAGCTGACATCATCAGGGGGGGTGTCAGGCATACTGTAAGCAGGTTGGAGCCCTGTGGCTCGGGTTTGGCCTTAGCTTAGCACAGCTAAGCAAGGGGGTGTGTCTGAGGCTGCCTAGCACTCTTTACATTGGCTAAGTGGGTGTGCACGCCTCGCATCGGGTTTTAAAGAAAAAAAAAGTAAACCAGGAAATAGCAGCTCTGTGCACATGTGAGGACTGTGTTTGCACAGCACATCCCCAGGCTTAAACAGGAAGGCAATGGGAAGGGAAAACAGCAATAGGAAGGTAATCTAGGAGAACTAGCATAGCTGGCAGATGAAATGTTTCAGAAGCAGCCAATTACATAGGCAGCAGACCAGCCCAGCCCAGAACACAACTACAAACTATGCAAACACCTTCCCCTCTGGTTTTTTCCACACTCTACACCACCAGTGTATACAAGTGGGGAACTTTTAACAAACAAAACAACAAAATGATACGGGCTGTGATAGTTATCATACAACAACTTGTGGAAGAAGCTGAGGATCGTGAGGATGTGAATGCTGCCGACCAACCCACAGTGAGGAGACGGAGGAGAGTGTACAGACCTAGGGTAACCTACTAGGGGCTATATGAGCTGGAGATAGTGGAGCACTATAGGGTGGACAGGGACCTCCTACAGCAAATTGTTGAGCTGTGCCGGCCATGTCTGACACACAGAACTAACAGAGGGGAACCCATCCCAGTGGATACCAAGGTATGTGTAGGCCTAAGAATACTACCTACAGGTACCTTCCAAAGGCCAAATGGGGATATGATGGGGATCTCACAGGCATCAGCATCCAGAGTACTCCACCAGTTCCTGGATGCCATGTCAGCACATGCCGGCGAGCACGTATATTTCCCCAACACCCGTTAGACGTTGGCCAGCAATATGCAACTGTTTCACCACCAAATAGCAGAATACCCTGAGGTAGTGGGTGCTATAGACTGCATGCACATATGCATCAAAGCACCACCCGGTGAGCGGGGTAGGGTCTACATCAACCGCAAGGGCTTCCACTCCAACTGCCAGGTTGTGTGTCATGCCCAGGGGATAATAATGAATGTGTGTGCTGGCTGCCCTGGAAGCTATCACGATTCCCACATCTGGCATATGACACAGCTGTGCCAGTGGGGACATCCCTTACGGTCACCTAGTGGGGGATGCTGGATACGCACTGGAGCCGTGGCTGATGACACCCATCAGAAATGCACACACACCCGAACAAGAACTCCATAATGAGGCACATGCACAGACCAGAATTATAATAGAGCATGTGTTTGGGTTGCTCAAGTCACGGTTCTGGTGCCTGGGCACATTCGGTGGACCCTTGCAGTACTCACCAGCTACATGTACCCAGATTGTCATCGTATGTGACATGCTACTCAATATGCTCCTGTGGAAACAGCTGCAGCAGAAACAGCACTGGGCAGGCCCACACAGCCACCCACCATTGCCAAGGCCTGCACAGGCACACCGTGACTCAGAAGAGGAACAATCTGAGCCTGCCACAGTAGACAGAAGGAGATGTGCCAAGTATGCCCTGGCCTTGGCAAAGAGGCAATGCATAGTACATACAATGACAAAGTAGGGACCCAGGGAACAACACCTTTCTCTGACTCTCACATACAGTAAAAGGGATACCAATCATGACACTACCTGTGCTCAACTATTTGTAGGGAGCGGACTATGTGCTTATGACATAGGCATCCCTGCAGCACCACCCTCAGTACTAGGACGCCCACAAGGTAAGTCACTCAATGCACCAATTGCTGAATGGAGTAGAATGTGTTGTTATCTGAATCTATGGTATGGATGTAAGCATGCAAGGGAATTGGGTGGTTGAATGGTATGCCAGCAGATAGTAGATACCTATAGTGGCACCCTGAAATCTGTAACAAATACTGGTGTCACCATAGTAGCCAGTACTACACAGAGCAACAAAGCCCACTGCAGGAACTCTGCTGGGCCACATGTGTGTCCATATGACATACACATGCCAGTCATGGAGGATCACATACCCAACAACAGTCCCAGCCAGCAGGACAGGTATAGGCAAACACAAACAAAGGCTGTGCTATGGCCTCTGAATGATACCAATGGGTAAATTCCTCCCCAGGCCTACACAGACAAACTACAGCAGGTCATGCAGTGGGATGTTAGTTCTGAAGAGTGGGAAGTCAGAAACTAATATGTAGGTCAATCAAAGCTATGACCTGTAGTACACTGATATGCCTCCAGTCAGCAAGAGAGGTTAGAATACAGAATGAAATGGAGTACCTGACATACCAGTACAGTCATAGCAAATGTGTACAAGTGTCAGGTGCCCCCATCCTACATAGAAATGTAAAAACAGTCAGGTGTGTCCCCCCAATCCTGTGTAGAAATGTGTTAACAGTCAGGTGTGCCCCCCCCAGTCCTGTGTAAAAATGTAGAAACAATCAGGTGTGCCCCCCAGTCCTGTGAAGAAATGTAGTAACAGTCAGGTGTGCCCCTCCCACTCCTATGTAGGCATGTAGAAACAGTCAGGTGTGCCCCTTCCCCCAATCCAGCGTAGAAATGTAGTAACAGTCAGGTGTGCCCCCCTCAATCCTGTGTAGAAATGTAGTAACATGTATGAGTAGGTATAATACCAGTGGAGCACAGATGCCCGGAGGTGGACAAGGTAGCAGGATATAATGTAGCATTTGCACAATATGCAGGTCTGTGTGTGTTTCATATTGTGTGAGAGTGGTCAGTATGTACGCATGTCGAGGAAAGACCTGGTGGCCATTGACCACTACTGCTGGTGACAGGAAGAAGCTCTCACAACTTCAGTGCCAAAGGCAATACCCAACAGTATAACACATGGTAGTAGTAAGCCATTGTAAATGTATGATGTTAATATGTGTCACCATCTGAAAGACTGACATGGCATGGCTCTTGGGCTAGATATACAAGCAGTACACAGGGGAAAGTACCCCATACATACAGTATATATTGTGTCACTGTGAAATGGAGACACTCTTGGAATTGTACATACAGGTATGAATCATAGTAACTGGTTGTTTGGTAGGGGATACCAGTGATGTCTGCCCGAACACATGCAGATCACAAAGGAGGTAGAACTGATGTATTGGGAAACAGCTGAAGTACCTGCACATGCCAGCATAACTGGAATACCCAATGCATATCTGTGTGTCAGATGCAAGTAGTGTCCATAGCACACATGCACCCATCTCATGCAAACACCACCGACAGGCACCTCTTTGGCCATATCCCTGCTGTGGGGAATAGGTACAATATGACCCCACCTATATATGGCCATAGCATAGGAATGCAGCATGCAGTGCAGGTGTCCCATGCAGGTGTGTCCCTAGCTGTACATAGCACCCTGCCAGCATCCACACCACCTGATCAAGACTGATAGAAGGTATTGGCATGAACACCTATCACACCTACCCTGTTACCCCAGGGGTATATGCTGTATGGTGGCCTGAGACTGTAAGACTGACAGAATGCAACGGCCTGCCACAACTGGCCTGCAGCAACACCTAATGGCCTACAGGCCTCTGCCAAAGGCCTGTGTCTCACATGTGCTGCCAATGAATGTTATGTCATGGACACCCAAATAACAACATAACACACTCCACATAAACCATATGCAAGGCCATAAGGACAAACCACAATAACATGTCCACCATGTCCCACTGAATGCACTGTGGACCAACACTAACACACACCTGTGATGGGGTGATATCCTTAGGAAAAGTATCAGAGAATGTATGTATAATGTATGAAAGAGGTTAGAATAACAGAGGGGGGGGTGTTGGGAGCATGGGCAGCATGGAATGTGCAGGACCCGACACCAAGCTGTGTGTACACACTATCCCTGGCTGCAAACACATAAATGGGTGGCTACACACCTAACCGTACACCACAATAGGGGTAATGTCCTGACCCATGGCCCCTGCCTCTGGGTAGCCTGTGTGAATCAGTACAGCTGTGAGGCATTGCCACAGCAAGATAAGGCCATACTGTCATGTCAATGGGTGTACATGTATGGGATCCTCCACCAGCACTGTACCAAGGTGCTGAACTGGATACAAATACCCAGCATTACATGTCTGCAGCTCCCCCTCCAGAATGGCATAACTTACCATGAATACATAGGTGTTTGCCCACAATACTGGACACAGTTGCAGTCACCCTTGTCCCCCAAGACATCACTGTGAGCAAGAATGTCCACCTGACAGTATATGAGGACACTAACACCACAGTGTATAACAGTACACATCTGAATATCTCTGCTAACAGCAGTACCACGCAGTTGAAGAAGCACAGACACAATCACCTACAGTACGCAACATCCTCTGCACAGTGTGTCCCCATATTCCAAATGATCAAGAGATACCCTGCAGAAACAGTTTGCTACCTGTAGATGTACAACACAAAGGTCTGCACTGGGATACAAACTACCTAGAATCCATCCACACATTCAATACAGAAGGCCATACTGGGAATGCTCACACACTTAGAGAAATGAAGGCAATGTCAGACAACAACATACCAAAAGGTCACACTGGGCATGCTCACAGACTTAAACAAATGAAACCCATGTCTGCAAACAACAGTGGACCATACATATCTGGCATTTGCAGATGTTAGTGCATACACTCCTCAGTATGCACCAGTCATGCCTTGCACACACAGTTTATAGGAATACAGACACATATCCAAGGACAACACACAATAATAAGCCAAAACAGATGCACATAGATGTGTGAAAGAGAGTGACTGTGACAAGAAGCCATCCATTATGAGGTCTGTCCCACTCAGCACACAGCCAAATGTCTGAAACCACATGAGGTGTAAATGTCACTCATTGTAGTCATTAGCCACCAGTATCCATCAGCATTACAGACTATGTGGTGCAAGTGCTAGCTGAGCAATATGACTGTACAAGGAAGTAGTCATCTAGCAGCTGTATACACTTCCTGTGGAATATAACCCTGCATGTGCCCATGTGGTGTGTCAACCTCTAGATGAATGGGTTATGGCCCATGCACATACACTGCCCTCCCCATAGCCCTACAATGACAAGCCTGCTGAGGTCATCCACTTTGAAATACACCCTTGGGAAAGCTGCAGCCCAGTAATCTCTGTGGCGTGACCCATAACTGAGTACTGCTGTAGTGTGATACACTATTTAGGTAGAAGTTCTAATCCCAGACATGGCAACTGTGTGTGTGTGTGTTTATGTCTGTGTAGAGAGCAATGCCTTTTAGTCTGGTCACACTCACTTCCATTCAACTGGCCCACTTTAGCAAGGCTGCTGATGTCATTCACTGTGAAATACACCTTTCGGAAAACTGTTACCCAGTAATCTCCGTAGCACGTCCTATACCTGCGTTTCTGTATTTAGGTAGAAGTTCTAATCCCAGATATGGCAACTGTGTGTGTGTGTTTCTGTCTGTGTAGAGTGCAATGCTTTTTAGGCTAGTCACACTCACTACAATTCAAATGCCCTACTTTGGCAAGACTGCTGATGTCATCCACTGTGAAATACACCTTTTGTAAAGCTACAGACCAGTAATCTCCATGGCACATCCTATAACTGCATCCTGCTGTAGTGTGATAAACTAGTTAAGTAGGAGTTCTAATCCCAGACATAGTAACTTTGTGTGTCTGTGTGTATGTCTCTGTCTGTGTAGAGAGCAATGCTTTTTAGGCTAGTCACACTCACTACAATTCAAATGCCCTACCTTGGCAGGACTGCTGATGTCATCCACTGTGAAATACATCTTTTGGAAAGCTGTAGCCCAATAATCTGTGGCGTTTCCGATAACTGTTTACTGCTGTAGTGTGATAGCCTAGTTAGGTAGGAGTTCTAATCCCAGACATGGCAACTGTGTTTGTGTGTGTGTGTGTGTGTGTGTGTGTGTGTGTGTGTGTGTGTGTGTGTGTGTGTGTGTGTGTGTGTGTGTGTGTGTGTCTCAATCTGTGTGGTGAGCAATGCTCTTTAGGCTAGTCACACTAACTACAATTCAAATACCCTACTTTGGCAATCCTGCTGATGTCATCCACTGTGAAATACACCTTTGGTGAAGAAGTACTCCAGCAATCTCCATGGTGCATCCTATAACTGTGTAGTGCTGTAGTGTAATATAATAGTTAGGTCGGAGTTCTAGTCCCAGACATGACAGGTGTGTGTGTGACTGTGTTTGTCATTCATATTTTGTGTGGGGGTGAGTGTGTAACAACTGGACTCAATGTGGAGTGGGTTTTGCAAAATTCTTATATGGTAGCCCTAGTAGATATCACAATGTCCACAATACAGGGATAACAGATGTGAAGTAGCAGAGAGGCTGGGGTGCAAATCCATACCCCTACATGTGACATCAATACCAGCTGAACAACATTAGCAACCCTTGTAATACTCAGGGAACACTCTCAACCCATGTCTCATACACACACACACTTGCCTAGTCAACAGCCGCTATGTTGGTAGTACCCTGCATATTGCCCACTGATAGTAACCATAATGTGATTGCAGAGGGCTACAGAGTGCATGCCACCCTGTCCTTCAGTCCAATAGGCACATACATGCTGACAGTGCACCTCCCCCATGTTCCCCACTAGACACTTGCAACACCTGTGGTGCCATCAAATGTGACCCACAAAGGACATACCATGCCTGAAACCCATGCCCTGTGTGGACAGATGCCACTGACACCAGAGAATACTCGTATCATGCTATCAATGTAGGTACAGGTTCAACCTGCTGTCCATTAACAGTTCCCGCCACATGAGGCCAGGACTGGCACACCTGATATTAACAATCTGTTGTACACAACAAGGGCCAGACACCCCAGGTACAATTCCACATGTCACTGTACATGCATGTGGGAGGTGAGCACATCCCAGACACCATCCATGGCATGGACTACGGAACACATACACGGCAAGCAATGTGCAGCATTGGCCACACACAATAGTCACCCAGGTGACTGGATGGTGAATGCAATACCCACATATGTGGGAAAATATAGACACTATACCCCTGAGCCACATTGCAGGACCATTGTCATGTGGCGTGATGCCAAGGTATACCCACCACCTAGCCTTGTATAGCCATCTGCCAACATCAACCACTACACACCTGTGAATCAATGCACCCATCCATGTCAGTACTGGCACCGGTGTCTGTGTGTGTTGTATGATGTGTATGACCACATTCACACTCACTACAACCCCCACTGGCATACCGAAGTATGCTGTCTGATGTCAGACACCTCCACATACCCTTTGCCCATATAACCTCTGTATGACCCCTGTGGTGCACGTGATACCTGCACAATACTGTGTTGTGGCAATCCCACTAGTGATGAGTTGTATTCCTGGCCCTGCCAAGTGTGTCAATGTGTATGCATTCCTGTGAGAGTGTGGCTGTGTTGATGCTGACACCTGTTCATGCAGACAGGCACGTGTACTACACCTACCGTATAGCTACCATATCCCTGTTGCAGATTTCACTCATCATCACATATATGTTCTGAGGGCTCCTCAACATGAAACCTGTGTGGTGCATCCAATAACTGCATAGACGTGTGATAGTACTACATAGTTATCAAGGGTTTGATACCCTGTATTGGTAGGTGTGTGACACAAACATGCTTACGTTTTACTTTCCCACTCCTCCCTGACTTTTCTTTGCCTCTTTCTGCCTCTCTCACTCCCTCTGTGTTGGCTGTGGATGCTTACACCTGCTTTGCTTAGGCAGCAGCATGTGTATTTTAAGTGATGCTCATGATCAGCTGATGGCCTCTGCATGAATTGCAGCCCTCCTGTAGATGATTGCATGTGGAACAGCTCTGGTAACATTCCCATAGCCAATTGCATGGGAACACACTCCAATATCTAGGAACATCATGTTAGTGTTGGGCCTTTTCATTCAGTGTGAGCAGGAACTCAATCAGTTGTTTGGCAAACATCATCTCAGATGGATTGGGAATTTACGTCTAACAACATACACTGTGGAAAAAGGCCAACACACAGGAGAGGGATGTGCCTGACCTGACTACAGACTATAAGTGCTGCTATACTGCATTTGGAGTAATGTTGGATTAACAGGGTGTGTGTGGATATGGCTGTCCTACATGTTTTAATACCTGCCATATCAATGCTATGTTTATGAGGGAACATCCATCTGTAGGGTCATCTGCAGACTTGGCAGTGTGTGGTGGCTTTTGTTTCATGTGTTACCCACAGAGCATCTATCTGTGAACTGCAATAAGTAGTGTGAGGATTGCACCCTGTAGATGGTGACAGCCGTGAGAGTTATTGACTTCATATCCCTCATAGGACATATGTTGCAACAAACCCTGTTACAAAAGGAAATGTATGAGGTTATCACAGCAACATGTCAATATTGACCCTGCGTATGTACCTCCAGCCACAACCCTGTCAACCTTTGTACATATGTCATGCAGTAAGGGGTGAATATGTGTTATACACCATAATTAGTGATATCATATCTGATAACAAGCCAATGAGATATCAGACTGTTACACAAGTTATGTATAGTAGGGGTTATATTTGATGACATAACCTGGACATTCTGTGGTTGTGTGTACAATACTGAGGTCTGTGTACCTATGGTGATTGTTGACAGTGTGTGTATTGTTAATATGTACCTTGGCCTGTGTACAGACTGTGGTAGATGTCATTGTTCTTGGTCTTGTTCTATCTGATGTTACATGCTGCTCCACTGTATGTTACCCTATCAACTTACATGTTTGTAGGGCCATACAACCACATGTCCCATACCACAGACAGGCATCGGACCACACTGTGTAGCAGCCCAGTATATGTAGGGTTAGTGTGTGAGTGGCACATATGAGGTTGGTGTTGAACAGATAATCCATATACTGTAATATTACGCTAGCTTACCATATGTGGCTGTGGCTGTTTTCACATTGGTTGTGGTTATGCATTTTAACATAGGTGTATGTTACTCTGTGCTGTGGCATCCCTGTAGAGCCTGCTATATATGCAGATACATGTGCATTCCCCCTTAGGAAATGTAGGCCAGTGTAGAGCCAGTCTACCTGTAGCCAGAACAATCTGGCAATCCAGAGGTATACACATAACCCCTTAGTGCAAGACATGTGGACCAATTCTAGCTATGTGGATGTTAACAGCCATGTAGTTGGGTATAACACGTAACTACTGGTATATATTTGCCCCCATAGGTTATGCATTCACACACCTCTGTCTGTCCTGACACATAATATCCGCTATGTGTCAGGACAGACAGGGGTGTGTGAATACATAACCTACAGTAGCAATAGTCTACAAATATACCAGCTATACATACCTGGCATCCCCTTGCACTAGGATGTGCATATATATATATATATATATATATATATATATATATATATATATATATATATATATATATATATATATGTATATATATATATATATATATATATATATATATATATATATATATATATATACATATATCTATATATACATACATGTATATATACAAATATCTATATATACATACATGAAAGCACAAAATCCTGAAGACCAAACTCCTGAGACCAAACACCTGAATGTTCAAAGTCCTGAAAACTCAAACTCCTGAAAACTCAGCATCCTGAAAACACACAGGATACCAACACATATTATATTCCAGCTCAAGTACATACCGAAACAAATAAAACCCAAACCAAATTACACTTCTCCAAGTATAACCAGGGAGGCATGCCCCCCACACCCCCCACACCCCCTGCTACTTAAATATGTCAACTCCAAGATTGCACTTAGTGTACTAAAGTGCAATCTCAGAGTTGTTATATTTGAGTGATAGGTGTGTGGGTGGACAGCCACATGGGGGCTGCATGGGTGCTTGCCCACCTGCTTATAGTTGAAGAGTAATATGTTTCTGTATGTACTTGTACTGGAATATATTAAGTGTTGGTATCCTGTGTGTTTTCAGGGTTTTGAGTTTCCAAGATTCAGAGTGTTCAGGAGTTTGGGTTTTCAGGAGTTTGGTCTCAGGATTTTGGTCTTCAGGAAGTTGAGTTTTCAGGATTCTGTAGCGCTTATATATATATATATATATATATATGTGTGTGTGTGTGTGTGTATAGATATGTACATACAAAAAGATGTACACATGGCTATATATATACAGCTGTGTATACAGACATATGTATGAGTATACATATGTATGTACATGTAGACATATATATATAGACCTATTATTATATATATATATATATATATATATATATATATATATATATATATATATATATATATACAACCATATTCCTGTCATGAGTAAATCTCATGGTTGTGTATACCATCCAAGATGTATCTCACCATATGTATCTGCTATGTGTACATTATGATAAAACAACATATGTGATGCAGCACTCATATTAATAACAAGGACTATACAATTTAGGAACTAAAGGCAATTGTTCAATACTACTCAATATGTGTATTAACAGCTATATTGGAAAAACAACACCCAACTTTACAGTGGTCATGGTGTAGTGGTTAAGTGCTGTGACTTCAGTATACAGGGTCCTTGGTTCAAGACCTGCAAGGGCTGTTCATTTTGTTGCTGGGCAGAACAAGGGCTGTCATATAAAGATTGGTTAAGGCAGTTTTGAGCAGCATTTAGCGCGTTTGTGTGGGTTTGCGCAAAGCTATGGGTAAACGTAAGGGCGCTTACACAGTGTAGGCTTCGCTTACTAGTGTGCAAATCAGGTCAGCTGTTATATTGCAGTGATGTTGATACTTGCTAAGCATGGCTTAGCCCTGGTAACCAGGTCACACCACCCAGTCTGATAACATAACAGGGTAATGACATCTGTAATAGGTGTGTGTAATGCCATGTACAATACATGCACCTATGTGCTGTCATTACAGCAGCAAGGGTATGAGTGTCATGTGTGGGGCACAGACATATATAAGACCTGTACAGTACTGTTATCCATGTGAATGTGTTACATACAGGTGTAGTAGCCCAGGGCATGTGCTGTCACACTGGCATGTAGTGTATTATGACAGTACTACTGTTGACAGTGCTAACCCAGGCAAGAGCACAGTGCTAAATGTAGTACTGACAACAAGCACACCTGCAGGCATAGCTGGACACCGAGGTCTCCCTGTTGTATCCCTGGTGTATGAGCTGTGTCCCAGTATATGTCCCTTACTGGGTAATGATCCATCATGTGGAATGTAACTGTAGATGCTTCAGTATCACAACATAGCTAGGTAGGGGTCTAGTCCCAGTGTTGCCAAGTAACAGTGTGTGTGTATGTGGATGGGTCTACATCAGGTTACAGTGTATACAAGTCTTCAGTGGGTAACATGTCCATGAGGCACAGGCAATAACCATTTTACTAACCTGTGACATGTGTTCAACTGTACCCCAGATATGTCACAGCCATGGTGTCACCACAGTGACATACCCCATTGTGGAATATGAATGCAGACCAGCCTCATGCTGCTAGGCATGTACACCTACAACACAAATGGATAACATTATAGGGACTGCAATCAACCAGTGTTGCTAACACCTATAATGCATTAATGCTGGATGGCTACACTACCTGCCATTTATGCCTTACACTTTACTCCTTACAACATATTACACTGCAATACAGTGGTACACTGTAGTACAGTCACCGTGTGCATCAGAACCATATCAGTCTGTCCCTGCACTGATGGTATGGATGACAGGGATGTGGCACAGGTATCATCATATGCACAGGGCATCCTTGTGCTGGCACATGTACACCTACAACACAAATGGATAAAATTATAGAGACCACAACCAACCAGTGTTACTAACAGCTATAAAGCATCATTGCTGGATGGCTACACTAACTGCCATATATGCATTACACTCTACTACCTACAATATGTTACACTGCAGTACTGTGGTATGCTGTAGTACAGTCACCATGTGCATCAGAACCATATCAGCCTGTCCCTGCATTGATGGTATCGATGACAGGGATGTGGCACAGGTATCATCATATGCATAGGGCATCCTTGTGCTGACACATGTACACCTACAACACAAATGGATAACATTATAGAGACCACAACCAACCAGTGTTACTAACAGCTATAAGGCATCATTGCTGGATGGCTGCACTACCTGCCATATATGCATTATGATCTACTCCCTACTACATGTTGCACTGCAGTACTGTGGTACACTGTAGTACAGTCACCATGTGCATCAGAACCATATCAGCCTGTCCCTGCATTGATGGTATGGATGACAGGAATGTGTCACAGGTATCATCATATGCACAGGGTTTGATTTTGGTTTGCCAGAGGCTGAGGGTGGGCCATACATTTGACACCATGTGTGTGGGTGAGGGGTATACTGTGGTGAGTTGGGCATGGTGATATGGTGTGTGTAGGTATGGGGTTGCCCTAGGTGTGTTTGCATAGTGTGTGGGTATGCATGCACACAGTTCTGCCATGCGGCTGCCCTACACAGGTGCTTATGAACAGCTGCAGACCATACCTAGCAGGGTGTGCAGTTCAGTGCCTCTGGCCATAGACACATGGTCTGTTCCTGCCAGGGGTTCCACAGGCACTTTTAGGTACAGGCCTCGATGTGTTACTCTCACCTGCTGATGACAAATGTCCACTGATATCAGGCCCCTCCTGGGACTGGCCAGGACCACGTGCACATGACCTGCTGTGGTGTGGTGTGGACAGCACACCTCCCACACTGGCAGGGCTACTACTGTCTCTACGGGAGCCCTGTGGTGTCCTAGCATGTCCACATTGACTGCCAGCTCTTGTTGTTGCTGGCCCACATCCACACGACTGTCACAGCATCATCACCACATGTTGAAGCACAGACACACCATGGCCAATGAAGGCCATCATCTCACCATGCCATCTATCCATGAGCTCGGCATAAGCATGGATGGCACTAGACAGTTCATGGAAGTTGTCGCTTACAGATACGAGAGCAGTCCTCTGCAGCCTCAGGCCCTGTCTGGTGTAACATTCCATGTATGCCTGTGCTGCTATGACAGCCTGAAGCATGCACCTGCTGGTACCAGCTACTTTGCCTATGCCAGAAGCATGATGTCCAGTGGCCCTACCATGAGCACCCTGGGACATCTGCCTATGTGGTGCCCTGCCAGACATCTGGCTATGCCTGCTTTGACCGGACACAGTAGGCATGGTTGCCACACTTTCCTGTGTACTGCCACCAAATGCCAGCTGTCCCTCTGCTTTGGCCACTGTTGATGGGGTATGTATAGGCACTGAAACTGTGTGCAGAGAGGGGGTGGCTAAAAGGGGGATGTCAAATGTTGGTGCAGTGTCGGCCCCTGACAACCCCACCTGTGCCTCAACAGTACTTTCATCATCTTCGGTGTCTATATGGACACCAACATCAGATTGTATGCAGGAGGGACCCTGACCACCTCACCACCTGTGGGAGAAAACAATAAACGCACTTTAAAACCTGTACAGCATTGCCTAACAGTACACACGCACACACACACACACACACACACACACACACACACACACACACACACACACACACACGCACACACATGCACACACACACACACACACACACACACACACACACACATACACGTCTGTAATATCTACCTGTCCATGGCTTTACAGACAGTCCTATGTATATGTCCATTTGGTACCCCATCCTGCATCACACTTGTTAACATACACACATTGATACCACTTCTTAACATATCAGTCCTGTAAATACCTACATAAGCGGTCACACAACACCTGTTATTACATTACCTGCCTGACCTGTGTGTAGTGGTTTTACAATGCCTCACTGCTGTCATTCGGTATGCATCCTCTGTACGTCCAGACATCATGCGCATGGCCGCTATATGTGTGGGCTACTATGATCTATCCATGATATCATGCACTGGTATGGCATGTGTATGTAATGCTCAGTACATGCCAGATATGCTGCTCATTCAACCTATCATGTGACAACTGTAATATATGGAGACACACCCTGGTATTGACTAGTACTTCCCCAATGCATCTGCAGTGCTGCATATGTGGGTTGTATGTGACTTCCCTGCTGAATGCGAGATTAAGAGTGTACCTGGTGTCTACCTTCCCTCTCGATGCCTGTTCCGTGCTACAGACCATATTATACTATCAGCTGTCATGTGATTACACACCTGACAGGTATTCCTGGTGTGTAATGTGGCAGTCTATGTCCATGTACTGCACAGTCCCAAAGGGAGGTACAGCTGTATGAACACCCCACAATCTCACATGTGCACACATGGCCACCTACACAAACACACACATGCACACATGCGTCCTACATGCATCCACCTCCCTCCACTTCAACAAAGTGACCCTACAGACAAACTAACTCACCACAAGGATGCACACACACACACACGCACACACACACACACACACACACACACACACACACACACACACACACACACACACAGGTGAGGTTGCAAAGTTATAGTACACACAGTCCTCCTATTACCCATCTGTCAACATGCAGAACATATGCTACAGAACAACATGCAGTTCAGCTATAGTCAATCCATACGAGCAACAGTATACATGTGTGTGATGCATGTGTGTGATGTATGTGCTGCGTCACTAGGTGATGCCCCTTCCCTGGATACCACTGCACTCATGTACGCAGTACTGCTGTGCACCTGTTCTGCACCCTGCCATGTACTGTGCACCACACCTCACAGGTGTACAACCCATTGCAGAATGTGTAGTACTGTATCAGTTATACCAGCTTTAATGCTCCCAGTCCCTATGTTTTTTAGCAACACATACCTGTGAATGCCTGATGCCTGATTTACAGCTCTCAACATCAGCTGACCATGTATGACCAAGCCAATACTCTTACACTAACAACCATCAGAGCATACCATGGCTATGGGGGGGTGTACACACCCTTCCTGATATGACACACCCATCCGTGATCTGCATTGGGATCACATCACTGCATATCCTAACAGAACATGTGCCTGATATGTGACATATGTCCTGTACTCTCACATGCAGTGTCTACAGAATATGTTAGGCATGTGAATGCTGACCGCGATGCATGCACTCTGTGTGGGCATATGTTGCTATGATGGTTTGATGCACCTCTTGTGTGTATTACAGCAGTTGCTACTCCTGGTGGGGATATACCAGTGTGGGCCATCTGCAATTGCCAGTATATGTTCCATCTGCCCTACACATGTCCCCCTACTCTGCATGATTGCAAAATTTTTTCATCTGCACATCCCTTGGTGTTCACACACTGCCATCGGTATTGCTGTAGGGTAGGGTTACATCTGCCACAGGTCCTGAACCTGACTATGTGTGGATACTGCCATTATTAGCATCATTAGGATCCCTTCTGCAGTGCACTGGTGTGACATGATGACACCCCACCTCCTTCAGCCTTTTTGCAGATGCAGGAAAAGTAAGCCCTACACATGTATGTCACTTTGCAATGTCCCATACACTAAACACCACATGTTACAGCCTAGTCCCAACTGATAATGTGAACTACTGTAATGCCTTATGCCATAGTGTATCTCTGCAGCAGTTGCCATTGTCCTACAGGTATATACACTGGTATTGCACTGTATATGGGCATTTTTCTGAACATGTCCCTACTGTAGGCCATATCTCCCACCATTATGTTACTCCCTGTGGACACATTCCGCAATGACAGGATGTTAGTTGTCATGCAGGTGTCTGACATACCCTTCCAATACCCCATCATGGTCACCTCTGTGACGCCGTGCATTTTCACAGCAACAATATGTGCACATGAACAGCATACATTCAGGGTAGGTGTGTTAGATGTGTGCATGGAATATATCATCGCCATTACATGCCCGGTGTGTTGGCAAGCATCTGCATAAACCATACTCACCAGCTACAGGCTGCTGCTCTGGTGGTATCCTGGAGGAACCTCCATAAGAGGGTGAGAGATGCAATGTCAGTGGCCACACCTGTGGCAGTGCTACAGGGTGGGTGTAGTATTACAATACATCAATGGTACATTTCCACAATACTACCACATCTGGAGATCTGTTTATCACTACTATGCATCAACACAATATACCTATGACGTCAGATATGCATGATCTACCTGTACCGATATACCGTATATTCAACAGTGGTATACTGATGTGCACTGTTTCCTTACCTGCAAGCTCTTTATCCAGTGTGTGGGTGCCACCCACCTCCACAAAGGTGTCCGGCGGTAGGTGGCTGGCCGGATGGGCAGGTGCCACAAGGCTGGCCAGGAGCTACTCCACATGTGTCGGGGGGGTGGATGGCATACCGCCCCTTGTGGTGAGGTGATTCCCCCCAGACTGCAGCAGCACAGCGACTGTCATAACTGCAGTTGTGCAGTCCGACATCATTGACCCTGTGGACTAGGTCATTTCACAGGGCGGTCCACTCCTGCTGATCATGTGCGGCCCTGCCAAACAGCACAGGGTAGTGCTGGATTAGGTATGTGATCAGCAATTAATTTTCGGCTGCTGAATAAGTTGACAGATGTGCATGGAACATCTTGGCTGAAACACATAAAGATGGAAACAGGTCTGAGCAACTCATACAGCAAGGTACCACAGTTCTTCATACACATCTCTGTCACCCCCCAACCATATCAGCTACAACAAACTGTGCACACTACTCATTAGGTATGGCTACAGCTTACCTACCAGTGGGACAGATATTGTATTGTACCACACTTTCTGCTATGTGATTGTAGCCAGGTTCCCTGTGTGGACATTATCATTGCTGGCCTGTTACAGACAATTCACCTGCATGCCATTGTTAGGGCCACTATGATTCCATATATGCCTGTGATATGGCTGCTTTGTGATTGATGCACATTTGACATTTTGTGTTATTGGGGATATCTATGCATGCTGTTGGACATGTTCTGGTATTGTGTAGACTATTACTACCAACATATGTTCTATAACAGTAACACAATAACATGTATATGAACTACTGGCCAGCAGAACCACCTCTCCAAACCCATCTGCCCATGTTACCTGGCCATATCGTATGTGTCCTCCACCCTGGAGCCTTCTCATGTACTGGTCCAGCAATACCATCAGGTAGAACCAACCCAGGGGATGTTGCCCCCCTCTTGGGGGCACACACAGACATGTTCCTGTCCCCTGAGGTCAGGTCTAGGGTCTGTTCCATAACGGGCTCCACAGACACATGTAGAATGTGCTACATCACTCTAAGGTACCCGGTACACATTCACAGGGCCAACATGCTCCTCCTGCTCAGCCTCCAGGCCAAGCACCTTCAGGTCATGGACTGCTGTTGTGAGTAGCAGTGGGTGGGAGGCTTGCTCCCATTGTGTCCATATTGGGGCCCATGGGGCGTCCACATCACAGACCACACACACCATCCAGGGTGTTTACCCATCAAATGAGTCACATACCACCCCTGTAGACTGTCCTCTATATCTACCAACCCTGACCTCCTCCACAACTATACCTGCCATACTTCCCCATATTCCCATTCCATACTTCACAGATGAGGTCAATGTAGTCCCAACAAGGGGTTAACATTTGACATACCTGTCCACGTTGCACACTCTGCCAGCTGTAGATATCTGTGTGCATTGCTATGTGTACAGTTGCCTCGCACATAGCATGCATCACTATGGTAGTAATATAGGGGACATGTATTTACATACATATATGTTTGTGGGTATGTGTTTGTATATATGTAGACATGTGCATATAGGTAGATATCTATATATATGTCAATATATGTGATGTATATATGTGCTCATATATATGTCTACACATGGGTATCTGTATATTTGTGGACATACATGTGTATACATATATATATATATATATATATATATATATATATATATATATATATATATATATATATATATATATATATATATATATATATATATATATATATATATATATATATATATATATATCATCATCATCATCATCTTCTTTCAGCTGTTCCCGTTAGAGTTCGCCACAGCAGATCACCTGTTTCCATTTCTTCCTGTCCTCTGCATCTTGCTCTGTCACACCAACCACCTGCATGTCCTCTCTCACCACATCCATAAACCTTATCTTAGGCCTTCCTCTTTTCCTGTTACCTGGTAGCTTCATCCTTAGCATCTTTTTCCCATTATACTCAGCATCCCTCCTCAGCACATGTCCAAACCAACGTAATTGTGCCTCTCTGGCTTTGTCTCCAAACCTTCCAACCTGAGCTGACCCTCTAATATACTTATTCCTAATCCTGTCCACCCTCATCACACCCAGTGCAAATCTTAACATCTTTAATTCTACCACATCCAGCTCAAACTCATGCCTTTTTGTCAATGCCACTGTCTCCAACCCATATAACATAGCTGGTCTCACTACCCTCTTGTAGACCTTCCCTTTCACTCTTACAGGTACTCATCTGTCACAAATCACTCCTGACACTCTTCTCCACCCACTCCATCCTGCCTGTACTCTCTTCTTCACCTCTCTTCCACACTCACCATTACTCTGAACTGTTGATCCCAAGTATTTAAACTCATCCACCTTCACCACCTCTACTCTTTGCATCCTCACCATTCCTCTATCCTCCCTCTCATTCACACACATATATTCTGTCTTAGTCCTGCTGACCTTCATTCCTCTTCTCTCTAGAGCATATCTCCATCTCTCCAGGGTCTCCTCCACCTGTTCCCTACTCTCACTACAGATAACAATGTCATCTGCAAACATCATAGTCCATGGAGACTCCTGTCTGTTCTCGTCTGTCAACCTGTCCATCACCATTGCAAATAAGAAAGAGCTCAGAGCTGATCCCTGATGTAACGCCACCTCCACCTTAAATGCATCCGTCACTCCCACCGCAGACCTCACCGCTATCACACTACCCAAGTACATATCCTGTACCACTCTTACATACTTTACTGACACTCCTGACTTCCTCATACAATACCACAACTCCTCTCTAGGCACCCTGTCATATGCTTTCTCTAAGTCTACAAAAACACAATGCAACTCCTTCCGACATTCTTTGTACTTCTCCATCAACACTCTCAGAGCAAAGATTGCATCTGTAGTGCTCTTTCCTGGCATGCAACCATACTGCTGATCACTAATGTGGGGTACATTCAGACATCAGGTCCACAATCTCACAATACCTTCCTGCACCGCTGCACTGTTCTGCCTTGCTACAACGCAGACAGGTGCTACATATCGACACAGCCTGACATTAGGGGGGTATATGTAGGACCTGATTGCAGGTAACCCTATTACACACCTATGGCATTCCTGCATGCTACATTACAGATTAACCTGAGTATCCTGCAATGGGCGGGCTGTGGGTCCCATGTATCCATCATAATGGCATTACTTCTACCACCAGCTATTGACCATGTAATATACATACTTCCCATTACACAACACACACTATGATGGTTTACATCTTGTCAGTCAGTGCTGATCTGCACAGTTGACAGCTATGGCCCACTACCCACAGGGACAGACACTATTGTCCATAGCTGTTGTTCAGTTGAACATCTCTACAACACCTAATTGCAGATATAAATCATTCCACATCATCTATCCCATTACTATGGACCAGGTACAACATTCAAGTACATGCATATATACTTCACATACCTGTTATGGGAATGATGTCCATAAAGTGGTTCCAGTCCTACCTGGATAAAAGACAGCAGGCTGTACTATGGCACAAGTCTCTTTCTACTCACCTACCCATCAACCTCAGAGTCCCTCAGGGGTCCATCCTTGGACCTCTACTTTTTTCCATATTCATCAATGACCTTCACCTTGCCATCCCCCAAGCTACATGCATACAATATGCAGATGACTCTACACTGATATGCTCAGCCCCCTCCCCTTCTGAACTTCCCTATCTTACCCAACAAGTATTTAACACGGTTGAGCAATGGTTCACACATAGATGCCTTCTCCTAAACCCCAAAAAGACTAAACTCCTCCTTTTCTCTCCTACTAATAAATCCCCTCCATTGGATTTCTCAGTTAACTCTACCAATAAAACCATTATATCCCCTGAACTATCCACCAAACTATTAGGAGTCACCATTGACAATAATCTGAACTTTGACATCCATGTTAACAATACTATAAAAACTGTAAACAAAATGCTAGGCTCTCTCTATAGGATAAAATCCTTTCTCCTACTTTCAGCTCGAACCACTATAGCACACACTCATCTAATCTCTTCTCTTCTTTACACCTCACCTATTTTTACTAACCTATCTAAAAATAATCTTAACAAATTGGAAATGTCTTACAATAATATTGCCAGATTTGCAACAGGAAACCCATTTAGAACCCATCACTGCCTTAATTTAAAGCAGCTAGGATGGCTTGAACTACAAAATCTAATTAAATTCCATCAGCTAACTATAGCCCACAACACTCTTTACAAACCTTCCAAAACACCTATTCTCTCCACACTAATCACTCCCTATGAAAACCTGCAATCTTTAAGGTCTTCTCAGAAACCTCTAGTACATACTACTAAAACAAACAATAATGCTGGTGACTCCCTTTTTTCTAATATAGTTGGAAAAGCCTGGAACCTCCTTCCAAATGAACTCTCCACACTTCCCTCACTATCCTGTTTCAAAAACAAATTGAAAGTATTCCTCAAAACACACTGGTTATGCCCATGCTCTAAACCTGTCTCTATATACTCTACTCTTCCTAACCCATCTAATCATTAAAAGCAACTCCTTCCTTTTTTAAACTATGTTACTAATTATCTCTTGACTACCTTGATTTTATTTACATGCCTTTCTTATGCCTGTATTCTGCACTGTCAATTTATATTGTACTTGCATCCTTTGTTATGCATGTATTCTGCACTGTACATTTTACTGTGATAACCTGTTATACATACTGTTAATAGTTTTTATCTAGCTCATATATCCTTAGATGTTATTGAGTTAATTTCATTGTCCTAGCTTGAAGCTTAACTCCCCTGGCCTCTACTGAAAATGGACATGTATCCAGTTGGACTAGCCCAGTAAACAAATGTAAAATAAATAAAATAAAATGTCTGTTCTGGATTGTTTGCTGGATGTTATTATAGTTTTTTTCTTCTGGCTTTTGCTTTGCCTTTGCCTTATGCTAGCTTGTTTTTTTTTCTTTCTTTCTCTCTCTGTCTCTCTCTCTCTCTCTCTCCAGTAAATGGATTGAGCTGCTTTGAATAGATTGCAGCATAGTTTTGTAGGTGATGCACACGATCAGGTGATGGATTCTGCACCAATCAGTGTCCTCCACTTGCTAACTGCATGCAGCTTGCTGTGTAGTACTTCCAATTACCACTGTCATGGCGACCACCTACTATAAATCCCTACATCATGTGGGTGTGGTCCCTTTACCTTTCCTGTGTGATGGACATCCTTCCTGTGTGTGGGCATCAGTGTTACAGACAGCAGGTAGCAATACCTCTTACAGGAGAACCTGCACACTCAGGCCAGCTACATATTTGTAAGAGGTTACAGAACTACAGACAGAGTGTAAGTAGAGTTGTTGTATGCATTGTATAGTACTGGTGTTACAGGGTTTGTGTGTACATGCTAATTTACCTTGGAATGTAGTCTGTTTGCATAGCTCTCAACTGTGGGCTTATCCTCTTGATGGCCAGAGGTGTGCCTAATATGTTTTGTCTGTCCACCATACAGGTCTTGTGTCAGATATTTCACTGGCAATGTGTGTGCTGAGTGCTATCAATACATGGCTACATCCATTTCTGTTTCTAACTTCAAATTCCTGAGAAAGGTATGTTGCAGACTATCCTGTAACACCAGTGACTAGCTTAGTGTATGAAAAATGTTTCCACATATGGGCCTGTGTTCCAGCCTCTGTCCTCCACCTACATACCAGGCTTTGCACATATGACATGCTGTCAGGGGGCTGCTCTGTAGTGGGCTGTGAGTATGTCATGCTGCCATTCCTGCCATCAGTCCACTGCTGTTTTGTCCCCCACACATATGGTGAGGTTGGGGCCATATAATATGGGCTTCCCCTACACAATGCACATGTGCATATGCACTCCAGAAGCCAGTGTATGTAACGGTAGTATATGGCCCTGTATTATTGGGTCTGGGGGGATGCACCATAACTAACCTAGGCTGTTACAACATGTGGGGGTATCAGAGATGAGCTGCCTTAAGGTATCTGGATGTACATTGCCATACAATCCACCTTTCTAAATGCAGGCCTACTGCCACCTGCCATACAGACTGTTTTGTTTCTCAGTGTGCTTGTGATGGTGTTAGTTATGCCTTGTTATGAAACAGTTACATCCCATTGTGTAAACTGAGGTCTTTACCCCCTAGGGATTGTCTACAGAGTATAGATAGAGACTGCTGAACTATACATCTGCATTACTTACTGCTGATTGTTTGGTATCCTGTGGCCCAGTCTGTCTTTACAATTGTACTACTTGAAGGCCTTGGCCTGGACAGCAACATTTGTAAACCTATCCAGACTACTATATTAGTATAACTGTTTCACAGTTGCATTACTCAGTGTATATGGATGTCTGTGTCTAAACAGCTATATGACATGGCATATACAACTGTAATAGTACACAAATAAAGCTTTCCCATTTATGCAAACCTGTGTGTGGTGTTATATCCTTTGACCTCTCTGTGGGTATATGTTACAGGCAACGATTGTCACTTGTATGGGTAGCTAATACAGTATCCAGTTGGTAAGGTGGTAACTGTAGGCATACAGGCTGTTCCATATTGTGTGCACCTTCTACATATGAATCTTCCTATACATTTCTTTGCATGTGTATGTGTAGTTACATATCTATAAATATATATATATATATATATATATATATATATATATATATATATATATATGTGTGTGTGTGCATCTATATCTGTATCGGCATATCTGTGTCTGTGTATATGTATCCTAGGGATGACGATTGCTTCCACATTGTACATTCCCTCTGGGAGCCAGACTGTACTGCATGATATGTTACTGATATCAGCCTGACATCATACAGGTGGGATGGACTACTGTTAACATCTTGTGCCCATGTCGGGTTAGGTCCTGGGTATGGGATATGCAACAGCTGGTAGTGTATTGCAAGGCAGACGTGTTTGTTTGTAGGGGGGGATACCTATTCATACAAGACATATGTTGTTTGGGGCCTCTCAACCCCAGTAATGGTGCATGTGGACATATATCTTTATGTTATGTTCCCATTGTTATCTACAGATGTATGTCCATATTATACCTATATATATATATATATATATATATATATATATATATATATATATATATATATATATTTGCTTACATATCTATAACTTGCTGTAGACATATAGATGCAGACATATATATCCATAGATGTATGCATTTATATGTATATATGTTTATATATATATATATATATATATATATATATATATATATATATATATATATATATATGTATTTCTATATTATATGTATTTCTATATTATATCTATATCTACATGTATAGATATGTTTTATCTATTTAGATATTAATATACACACACAAACACACACACACACACACACACACACACACACACACACACACACACACACACACACACATACATCTACATGTTGGAATACATTCCCTGTACTGTTGAATGACTGGGCTGGATGATATGTTTGTAAAAACATCAGACTTATGTATATCTGACATGGCTTAGTGGTAAATCACTTTGGCAATGGTGTGCAAGGTCCTGGGTTTGAGGCTGTTTACTTTGTTGCTAGGCAGAACAAGGGCTGTTGGATACAGAGTGATTAAGGCACTTTTGGGCAGGTGTAAGTGGGTTTGCACGGGTTTGTGTGGAGGTTAGCAGTGCTAACTTCTGGTTACAGTTTCTTATACTCAGCGTCTAAATTGCTTGACCTTTGTAGCCATTGCTTACCCCATGAAAACAGGCTTAAACTCACTTATTTCTGCTTAAAAGTGCTTACTCCCGTTTACCCCCGCGCTAATTTCTTTAAAAGAAAAGAAAAAAGAGTTGATAGGAAAGTGGTGAAAAAGGGGCAGAGAGGGAAAGACAGTAGGAAAAATAGCTAGGGATGTGCAGGAAGGGTGTAGGGAAGGTCCTTAGCTGCCCATTTCTTTTACAGCAACAGCTGTGCATATACACTGTATTTGGAGGTAGATTTGGACATTCAAACCCCTGAGAGAGGAGTGAGGACAACAATAATATGTTGTGATGCAAATTAGAGCTGATTACATGTGTCCAGTGGACATGTGTGCAAAATGGACAGCTATGTATGGGGTGTGATTTTCTGGGGAACAGATTGCCCTTTTGTTTTTTTTTTTAGGTGAGAGTGGGATGTTGGGAGGGTAGTAGGTATATTTGGGGAGGTAGCTTGGGTAGGTTAACAGACAAGACAAACAAGATGCATACAGGGACAGTATATGACACACGTGGGGGGTAAACTCCTTGATGGGGAGGGGTGTTGGAAATTGGAAGCCCATGAGCCCCCTAGTGGAAACAGTGGGACTGAGTTCCCCACCCATGGGCAGTCACCACTGCATCTTCACAGCCCTGATGGTGGCTGTGCTGGGGGCTGAGTCGCAGAGCCAGACTGACACTCTAGTCACAACACATGGCCCTTGAGCTGGCTTAGAAGATCACCAAGCTGCTGGTTGAACTCTCTACGAGCCACAACCCGGACCTGGTGACAGGTACCTGTCCTCGCTCGCTCATGGGGGGGCGGGCCCCATCCCCTGAGGGGATTCCTCCCGAAGATGGTGCTGGACCAATGGATGAGGAGGTCCCGGGTTGGGCCCCAGACATGCTGGTGCCTGGTGCCATGGCCAGCTGAGGTAGGACAGGTGGGTCCACTGGGACCGGCCTTCCAAAATGTGCCATAGTGTTTAGGTTTTATCATCATATGTGGATTAGAAATAGTCAACACATTCCAAGGTTAGGTATAACAGCATGCATAGATATTCCCATTAACCCAGACACCAGATATGGAACAGTTGCATAGCAAACAGAACACATGCATATATGGGACCACAGTGGTAATAACAACAGCATGCAGGTACATTGATGGCACCATGTCACCAGTGTTGGAATAAGTTAATATAGCACATGCATGGAAGCAAATATAAATATTTATTAACCAACAGGACATAATCAGAACATTGGATATATTACATACGGTTGGGTGGGTATGTAGTTTATTGTTGGAGATATGTTGCGGGGAGAGAAAGATGTCAATTAACAACTAGTATATTCCTTTAGTCCACATTACTGTCCTAGTCAGTGCTGTTATCTATACCTTACAAGTATTACTACAATACCCTATAGCCTTAGTTTGGACAGTGATATGGCTGTCATCATTGTTATACATGAACTGGTTTTACCTTCAGTATACACCTCTTATGTGGCATACCTATGGAGGAAATGTTTGTTAACACTAACTAACTGTTTCTACACATACTCCCAGATTCTAGGTTGATGTTGTGCACATAGCTATCCAACTCTTTCTACACAGACTCTGGCCATGTCTTGACCACATGCAGGTGTACTGGAACATATCTAGACTAATGCCCTCTACAACCTTTATTGACCAGACACACACATATACATGCTTTCCTACACAGTTATATTACGTAGACAGTGTGGGTGACAGTGATCAGTGATACTTTATTATTCAGAGAAACTGCAACACTCACTATTGCCTACAATACCAAAGTAAACAGTACCAGTACAGGGTATAAAGGTTTTTATTTCTCAGCACAGTGTTCATATCCAATGTACCTGTGGGAGCAATGATTGTTAGCACTGCCTGACTGTTGCCACACAAAGTTCCAGATTACACATTAATAGTATGCACATACATCTCACTCTGTTTCTATACACATTCTGGTCACAGCTTGACACATGGGGGTGTAGATAGGACATACTTGGCTTATTACTCTCCTAACAGCTTCAGGAGTTGCTACAGTGACAGGTTTGTTCTCAGATATGTTTGACAATCACTTGTATTCTCTGTTTGGTGGCTAAACATCTGGAATCATCCCACAGAATTCCCAGGGGGACAGGTGGACAAGCAGCAGATATGGGCCCATATACTGGACATTCTGGTCTTATCTGTAAAGTTGTGGGGTATGATTCTGTATGCAGCCTACTTCCACTCCCATGATTCAGACCATGACTGTGTCTGCTACAACTTACAGACTGTCCATTAGAGTTGTGTGTGCTATATAGATATTGCTGTATATCTCCTAATGGCTTTCTGTCTTAAAATTCTCCTGTGCTTTGGCATTCTGACCTTGTATTACAACACTCTTATACAGATTTCCTAGACAGTCATATTTTGTAGGACAGTGTGGGCAACAGTGATGAGTAATACCTCATTATTCAGAGCAACTGTATCAGTCACAATGCCATACAATACCAATGTAAACAGTACCAGTACAGGATAACATTCTTGTATTTCTGGGCACAGTGTTGGCATCCGACAGACCTGTGGGAGAAATGTTTGTTAGCACTACCTGAATGCTGCCACACACAGTACCAGATTACACATTACTATTATGCACATACATCTCACTCTGTTACTGTACACACTCTGGCCACAGCTTGACAACATGGGGGTGTAAATGAGACATATGTGGATTCTTAGTCTCATAGGGTTTTGGGAAGTTGCTAGTGTGCCAGCTTTGTTCTCAGATGTGTATCAATCAGTTGTATTTCATGTTTACTGCCTATACATCTGGGATCATCTCACTGATTTCAGAGGGGAAAGGTTGACAGGCACCAGATATGGGCCGCATTACTAGACATTCTGGACATATCTGTAAATTGTGGGGTATGACTCTGCATGCAGACTACTCCCACTGCCAGGATTCGAACCATGGCTGTGTGTGCTAAAAATGCAACAGTGCACATCTCAGTTGCATATGCTATTCAGGTTTTGTCATTTACCTTTTCCCTGTTTTCTGTCTCTGTGTTTCTCAGTTGTACTAAATGGCCTCTGGGGATTACACCAGTCATATACAGACATTCCTTCACATTCTATTTATGGTGCAAAGTGTGAGTAGCAGTGCTTAATACAACAGTACTATTACGTGATTGCAAATCTACATAACCATATGATACCAGAGTATACACATGCAGTCCAGCAGTTAGAACTTTATTGTCAGGCTATTATGTTTTATTTACATGCAAACTATATGAGACTCTTCCTGCCATATTCTCCGGTGTATGCAGTACTTGCCTTGAACAATACAGGTTTTATATAGGCAATTAATTTACTATTAGTTTTAGTTTTATTTCCAATGACAGTAAATGCATGAGTATTACTGACCTGCCTCACATCACAACCTCACCAGGTAACTTATGTGGGCCTCCTGGTTCACGGCCCACTTCATTGCAGCTGTGGGGGATATAAGAGGAATATTTAGCCATACCTATCCATGATATACATGAGCTGGCAATTATTACACACATAGTGGGGTGATACACACAGCTGGGACACCCCCTGCCACACTAGCCTCTTGGATCCACTGCTCCAAGAGGTCCCCCTTAAGCTGCTTCAGGTCAGCATAGTGATGCCTGACCTGCTCACCAGTTTGGGGTATGCCAGTGGCACTGGTGAGGTCACGGGTGAGATGGTCCCAGGCCTCCGCCTTATATTGGGAGCCCTGGTATTGGCCCTTCAGCAGTCTCTGCTCATGGTCTTTTTGTTAAGGAGTCCTGACTCTGGACTCCTGGATGTACCAGCACTGTGCCTGAAAGTGCACCCCTTCTACCCTTCCTGACAAGGTGCCTGCAAGGGGAAGCTACAACCAGTTATGAGATGTATTCCCACCTGTTGGGTTTAAGTAGGGATGATTTCTGTGATTAGCCAGTTTTGAAAAGGCTAAGATATGGGCAAACCTGCTTACCTAAGGTTGGCATTGTTTAAAGGGGTATACCACTGGGCACAGTGAGTTAGCTGGTCTACACATTGCTTACTCCTCCTAAGCTGGCCTGTGCAATGCTTAGTGTTGCTAACATTAGACTTTGCATTATATTTTCTTTTTGGCACTGATTTCTTATTCATTACATCTTATATGTATGCCTGGTATCCATGATTCATGTGTACGTACACTGTATGGGGTCCTTGTGCTTTATTGGAGACTTCAACACTCTGTTACAATTACACCACACTTCTGGGCTTACTGCTGTACTCCAGTTCACATATTCATGTTATGTAGTCGGTTATGGAACATATAACAGTATACTAACTCTTTTCACAGGTTCAGTTTGATTGTACTGTAGTGAGTACTTGTTTGATGATACCTTACTCTTCTCTACTGTTGTGATGGCTTGGTGGTAACTGCTGTGATTATAGTGTAAAGGGTCCTGGGTTCAAGTCTTGCAAGTTGTTTATTTTGTTGCCAGACAGAACAAGGGCCATTGGAGACAGAGTAATTAAGGCACTTTTGAGCAGTTGTAAGCAGGTTTCCATGAGGGAAAGCAATGCTAACCTCCGGTTAAATATGCTTACAAAGAGTTAGCTTCAATATTGCTTAACCTGTGTGTGCATTGCTTACCCCGACGCAAACTAGCTTAAACTCGCTTACTAGTGTTTAAATATGCTTACTACTGTTTATTGGTGCTTACACTTGCTTACTTCCGCTTACAATTGCACTGATTTAGACAGTAATATCTAATGGTTCTTGGGAAGGTGGGGGATTTGGAAGCTGTATGGAGTTGTCATTCATTACACATTCTATCTTCCATTTGTATCCATGATTCCTGTGTACATATACTGTATGGGGCACATGTGCTTATCAAGGGACTTTGCAATATTATGACACTGACACCTCACATGTGCATTTAATGCAGTACTCCAGTTCACATTTAAATGTTATTTAGTAGGTTATACAGCAAGAAAATGTTCATAAACTGATTTCACATGGAATGTGATGCAGTGGGACTCGAACTGGGAATGCCTGTTCATAAGGCAAATGCTCTGCTCACTACACTATTGCTATACTACTTCATTGGCATATATCTTCCTTGTTATCCTCTTCAGCCATTTAAGCTGCATTAACCAAAGCTAAGCGATTAACTTTAATAGGAGTTTTAATAATAAAAAAAAAAAAAAAAAAAAAAAAGGTTTGCTCATGAGGGGGAATTTTGGTGGGAATATGCGGACACCTATGAGCGGTCTCACTCATTTCTTAGGCCTTTCTGCTATTCTGCATTGTGGATGCATGTATATTCTGAGAGCTCCGCTCTCAGACACGCCCACTGCACTCTTACACACTCCGTCTAAGATTAAGATCTCAGGCATCGCACCTCATTAATATGTATGGTGTGCTGCCGTCCTGCTCCTAAAGGAATGCTTCCATGCAGGACTAAGCTAGTCCTGCACGGAAGATTAGTAAATCTGGGGGAATGCTTTTCTCTCGTTTTTTTTCTTTTTTTTTTTTTTTTTTTTTAGCTTTTAGTTTACATGCAGAGAAGATTTTCCTCATGCATGTGTCCTCTTGACATTTTTGTTATTGACCTTTTGTTGTTGTCATTATTGATGTTAACATTATTTGTGTGTTTCTATCATAGTAAATAGTATATAGGTTCCCTGTAAAAGGTCAAGTGTCTGTTTATTTCGGTTTACCTTTACATCGTCGATCACACACGATCGACCAGCCACTTAATCGAACCATTTAAGCGAACCGAAAGCGCAAAAATTTTTAAATGTCTAAATTATGTCAAATTTCGACATTTCCTGCCATGCCACACCTCCACACCAGTGCTTCCATGGGTCAAAAAGGGGTGAGGTTTTACCATTTGGTTATGTGGAATTTGATGTTGGAGATGTTTGCACTTTGGTATTCACGGAAGCCATTTCGCCCATATTGGGATCACCGATATAAAGGTAAACCATTTATTTCACAGGTATTTTGATTGACTAAGCAGCTGTTCAATAGGTGTCCAACACTCTAAAATTACAAAAGTTTGGCAATATGCCCTTATCCCGTGTTTATGAAACCATGGAGTTAGCATATCATTAGCAGTGGGTTGTTTTTGTTACTTTAAATTTTGCATGCACTAAAGGTGTTTCTTGGTGCATGTGTAGTTATGTACTGACTTCAGAGTTTTAGACATTTTTACATCAATATTTTGCATGTCAGTGTTTAGTGTGTTCAAGCTTTATTGTTTTAATGTACCATAAAGGTGCACCTCATACTAAATATTATTAACTCTGATGTAGCTTAAGCTGTAGGGAAGGGTTATTTTCTCCATTTGATGAATCCCATCTTGAGTGTTTTTTTCAAACTTGGCTCTATTTACTCATATTTACAGCAAGTTTATATTTCCTCTCTAGTGTCACATCTGACATAACTTGTAAACTTGCCTTTATTTTCCTGTAGAAATGCCATGCCCACTCTTCCACAGACAATTTTATTCATCCATTCATTCATTTATTTATTGTAGGAATCAATATGAGGCTCTTACAGATTTCTTAGTATGTGTAGAATGAATATATCTGGCCATATTCTCTTCGCTGAGGAGGCCCAAGAAATACAAATGTTATATATTTAAAGGATATTTTAGTCCTAATTTTTATTTTAAAATAATATCAAAGATGCTGTGTGATGAAAAATGTAATGGTCATGAGCTTTTTGAGGACAGCAGACAAAAACTAAGGCTGTTATAAATCTCTTTCTGTCATAGAAACTAGTGCAAGACAAACAGAAAGAGAGAAAGAGGGATAGTGACAGAGAAAGAGAGAGTGAGAGAGAGAGAGAGATTGCTAAAACGAAACCGATCAAGAATTCTGTGCTATTTTATCCTGTGGAGGAGAGATAGAAAGGAGTGTGTGTTGCATGTTGGCACTCAGTTACAGCATGTATCACAAGACTCCTTACTTTTGTTAGCTTTTTAAATTCATTCTTCTGTGTTTGTAATGCCCTGAGTAGATCAGTATATGTCCATATACCTTTAAGAAGCTATCCAAGGGCTTGCACAAGTGTATAAATACTGAGCACATGTGAGCCTGACTGCCATTTTGCAGTAAGCAGTTGCGATGTAAGCATGTATGTATGTAAGGTCTGTCTGTTAACTAGTTTGTTCACATTGTATGATGCTGCTATCCATCCTGATGTGTTTTTATGTATTAAAGCATCTAAACGAAAACCCCAGCCTTCTTGTTATATGTGTTAGAGATGAATGAGAGACATAATGGTTGACTGAAGCCATTTGCTGAACAAGATGACCAGATAAGACACTATAGGCTTAGACCTAGTTAAAAAGACTTGACCGTGTTGGTTGAAGACAATAGCTTCCAGACAAATTTATCTGCACTTTCATAGTATGAATTATAAAATCCTTTCTACAGCTGATGGTGCCCCTGCTAAGATTGTACGACTGGTAGCTAAAGCCAGAGCCAGATCATGGCCAAATGGAGCCCTAGTCAGGGTAATGGATCAAGCCGCCCCCCCCCCCCAACACAGCTATTCAGTGTCCCATTACTTTGCTATCTCTCCCCAGTAAACCAGAAACACTCTACAAATCTATCAGCATCCATAATATTTTCTTCTTGTCTTCTATAATGATTACTTTTGCACATAATTTAAAACTTTTACTTCAAATTTTATAGCTCAAACAGTGATAACCATTTGCTAAATAAACAATACAGTCTCACATTGAAAAGAGGCTTAATGTGAGTAACAGTAAACCTTTCTGCTCTTGAAACCCACATTCATTGAAAATGCATCTGGCCAGTGTTAATATTAAGTTTACCTCTAGGTCATTTTCAAACTATGAACCCGGCACACATTTTTAGGACCATGTATAAATGCATGCATTCCTTGAGTCACCTCCCTGATTGCATTAAATTAAATTCCTTGTTTAATACAGCAGCACTTATTAGAGTATGTTTTACATGTGTAGTTGTGAACATTTTTTTCAGTAAGCAGTGAAACAAAGTATATGAAGCAATAATGGCAAAACTATCCATTTCAGACCATTTCACCATTAATAGGCCACTCAAACTGCTGTCATATTAATCCACCAACATCAGTCAATACTCACAATCTCTGCAGAAGTAAAAGTAATCTAAATAATTCTACATTAAAGGGAACTATTACTAATTTGGATGTTGCTGCTGGCAAACAACTTTGCATTTCAGTGCTTCATCTACAAATGCAGTGCCTGCTGCCCTTGAAGAGTAGATTGTTTATGTTACAATAAAAATGGTGTGCTGGTTATATGCAATAAGGAATGACAGGCAAGCCAGCAACAGGCTCATAGTTGCTAGCTGTCATATTTTAAGGACGACACCTTCAGGAATGAGCACTGGATACTTGCAATGTTCCCATTCCATCCTAAGTTGTCGCTACATGTCTAAGGCCTCTCCCACAAAGGCCACACTGACAGTAGACAGATCCACATTCATTCACCAAAATAAAAGAGCTATGAAGACATTGCTTCATTCTGTCCACAGCCTATACTTCTAACCTTGGGTTTATTTCCAAACCTTAGTCACTGATGGCACAGACAGACACCCTGACTATACTTGGTCAATTTAGCATTTTCATTAGTTTTGTATTTCTTTCTCTGAATGCTTACCAGAAGTGGATACAAAATTTCTTACATAGACTTACCAATCTTCAGTACAGCAAAATACAGTAAACTCTCAGCTAATCAGAACCCAAGGAACTGGCAAAAAAAAGTCGAAGAAATGCAATACAATTTGCATGTGTTGCACTTTCTGTCCTCCCCACCCCCCGAAACATACCTTACGTTTTTAAAGTTTTAGAGTTTTAAAAAGGAAGTTAGGAATACATTTCCTCTCTCCCCATCTTAAGAACAAGTCAAACTAAACAAATAGTATAGGGTACAATATTAGTTAGGTCTATTTTTAATAGTAATTCACAAGCAACCAGAAACTACAGTTATCCGGCACCTACCAATCCCAATGGGTGTCGGTTAACTGAGAGTTTACTGTATCCAATTCCTTGTCTGCTGCATCCATTCCATTGCTATGTAGCCTTGTGTTCTTCTGGCCTTGACAGCTACCCTTGTATTACATTGCATAGGGTGGTGTCTGCAGTATGTTCAACTGCTTACTCTGCTTGCATTTGCTTATATTAAGGTTCCTGATGAATCCCAAGGCATTGTCCTGCACAGTATGATAGCTGTTGCATTTTATGATTATGACCTTTCTCTTTCCTATGGACTAGGTCTTTAGAAATAAGATTGTCGATGATGTTTGATGCATTTAGTTGGATGACTTATCTGATTTACTGAAGGTAACAGGAGGACAGGATAGCTTTGTATTGTCAGAACAAATATAAGCTGATAGGAAACACTGGAGAGGAATGTATGAGACAGGCTTCTATCTGTGAGTGGGTATTTTCTTTCCCCTTCACCTTTTCCTTCCTAGTTATTGATATTAACTGTTATTTCCCAGATCGTTTCCATTGCTTTTTGAAGCTAGTGATGGAATGGTGCTTTATGAAGTTCCTAGATATTTGGATGCTACTAGTATGGCTGGTTGTTACAGAGCTGAAGACATGTGATCCTGACCATGCATTACATTTTTATGTCACTGATTTTCCTTATGAGTGACTGTGATCAGGAAATATCACTCTTACTCTGATCAGGAAACTTATGAGTACAAAGACATATACATGAAATGCATGACATTAAATAGGTATCCTGACACATCAATGGATTTGGCATACCATTTGAAGAGTTTCTGTGTGTTTCCACATTTGTGAGTAGCACAGACTTATCTACTATGCTTGTAGCTGATCCAGTTTTGTAAGATGTAAAAATAAAGCTTTCTCTGCTTGGGTTTCATATATCAAGTAATAGAGGCATAAGAGCACAGACATATTACTAAACTGGATAGCAAAAAACCACAGATGAAAATGCAATGCAGAAAAATGACTCAGCCAGTGAATCCAAAAGCAGAATTTTTTGCTGAAATTACTGTAGACAAGCAAACTCTCTCTCTCTCTCTCTCTGTCTCTCTCTCTCTCTCTCTCTCGCGTCTCAGCCAATGCCTTTAACAGAGTACAATTACATCCATTCACATCATCATATATGTATTAAAACAAAACCAATAAAACAATTAAAGAAACACTTTACAAGAGCAATTTCCAATTAAGCTCTCTATTTAACCTATAAGGATACAAAGCATTGACTTTCAAAATGAAAAGTGCTTCTTTATGTTGTAATTTACTTTTTAAACATACATCTCTTTCACAATAAACTTTTTCTAAAGCACATATATGTTTTAATATATCTATGAGGTTGTGAATGGATGTAATTGTACTCTGTTAAAGGCATTGGCCGAGGCGCTAGAGAGAGAGAAAGAGTTTGCTTGTCTGCAGTCATTTCAGCAATAAATTCTGCTTTTGGATTCACTGGCTGAGTCGTTTTTCTATATTACTAAACTGGGATTTTGTTGACTTGTTGGTTCAGTAGGCCATGGAAAAAAATTATGGCATTTTACTGTGATTCAGGTTATCAATGGAAACCTAAAAGGTATATATGTATATTTATATATTTTTCTTGTTATTTATTCCCTGGATTTTAGCTGAAAATGGTAAAGGTGGAGAATCAGGTGGTATATATTGCAAGAGGACATAATAATGGCTAGTAATTTTAATTGCATTGCCTTCTGCAGAAACACAGTTCTGTTCAAGGATCAGAAATATATCCCATGGCAAAAGAAATAGTACCTCCATATCTCATCTGAGATTGAAAAATAAAAAAATGTGCGCTGATCCAGATGTGTTAATATGTGTGTGTGTGTGTGTGTGTGTGTGTGTGTGTGTGTGTGTGTGTGTGTGTGTGTGTGTGTGTGTGTGTGTGTGTGTGTGCCCACATGCATGTGTATTTGTGTGTGTGTGTGTGTGTGTGTGTGTGTGTGTGTGTGTGTGTGTGTGTGTGTGTGTGTGTGTGTGTGTGTGTGTGTGTGTGTGTGTGTGTGTGTGTGTGTGTGTGTGTGTGTGTGTGTGTGTGTGTGTGTGTGTGTGTGTTAGAAGGGGGGTGAAGAGTACTGCATGATATATATTTCTAGAGAATGTATTCCTCCTTATCCTGGTCAGACAAGATTTAACTAAATCATACTAAGGCATCCCCTTAGGGCTCTTTTGCCAGTCACACATACTCACCTATTTATTTGTTTTACATTTATTTGTGCATTTGTTTATTCATCTGTTAATCTGTTTATTCACTCATTTTTTTAATCAGATAGATGGGATTTTCCAGGAATTATTTTCAGTTATAACAAGGGCAGTCAGTCAGAATACAAAACACAGAAAATATATAAACTAGGTAGAATACTTTCATCACATGGACTTATCAGAACTGGAGACAATCCCTATCACATATAAATATTTACAGTTTAGAATAAATAAAGCAGATTTATCTGTCAGTTGATTATAGGAGATATTTTTTCAGGAATTAATACTTTTTTGAGACGGTACTGTACATATTTATGAGCGATTTTGAGTTGTACCTTTGTAAATCTCATGCTTTGTCTTGTAAACATTTGCATTTGTAAGTAACTAATTACTTACAAGTAGAATTGAGGACAGTTATTTGACAGTCTTTTAAGGACAACATGAGATCTGAAGACCGCCAACTATTTTTAGGCTCACAGCCTTCTGTATGAATTTACTTGAGTTTCTGGATTTGCTGGCCTCCAAATCTGAATATTTTAAGGATAAACAGATAATTCAGAAGTTTTGTTCTTTGGCTAAATATGATGACTGTAAAAACTGCTTTTATGCAAAATGAATACCCTTGATGAAACATCCATCGGAGTGTTGGATGAGATATTATAGAACACTTTTCTTCCACAGAAATTATTTTAGTTCAAACAAAAAGGAACCTGCAATCACTCATCAAGGTGATAATCTTAAGAAGGAAATATTTCACACTGATCCAGGGACCGGGTCAAAAAAAAAAAAAAAACTTGCCTTACTTTAGTTGAACCTATGTATGGTACAAATAACAACAACAATACATTTTTATATTTTATTTAATTTTCATTGCAGTAAAAAGGCAGTTAAAAAACATTTAATTTCCTTTGACACGGTTTCCTTCCCCACACTTTTTCAGACTAGACACCTCAATGTGTTTTTTTCTTGCTCAGACAGTCTATGCATTTCAGGAGTTATGGAGGCTGAAGTTGAAATTCTGAGTTTGCTGCAAGATGTCCATCACTCAGTCTTGATTGCTACTTTGAGTTATTAAAGTTCATAGAGGAAAATGGCTTCTCACATGAATATGTATTTCCAAAAATGTGCAATGCCTTCCTGAAATTCATCATCAATGGGAAAGAGATAAAAAACTCTTGGAAGCAGTCTAACCTTGGATTGATCTCACTGCGTATCTGCAAACTTTGTTTTTTAACCTGTGGAGCATTGCAGATCAGTAAATTCTATTTGTAGGTCATTGGGAACATGTCAACATTACTAGACAATGGATCTGCAAACAGCTGGAAACATACACTGTGAGATTTGAGGTCTACAAATCAGTTCTCAAGTTATTCAAGTAGCTGACCTATGAAGCCAATATATGGAATTCCATTAAAAGATGCTTTCAGCTCTTCCTCAATGAACTTGAATCCCTGAAAATGACAGAGGTTCTTCTCTGACAGGTGCATTCTACACAGTCTCAGTTTGGTTGTAAAAACTATCATACTGTCATACATCACTGTGATGATCTGCTCAGGACCTTGGAACTTAAGACTAAGTGCATTTAAATGATGAGTTATATCCAAAGAAAGCCTCATTGCGCAATGACAGTGTATCAAAAAGAGCTTCAAAATAAATGCTAAATTTGGTTGCATTTGGCAAAGGTGACAATAAATATCCAGCGAAAGTTTAGTTATCCTTTGAGTAATGGTATTTGTAAACAAACAGATATTTGAAAACAAGTACTTCCTGCCTGGATGAACAATCTCTGCCATATGAAACATATAATATTTTACAAAATCAACCTCTGTAAATGGCTTCCCGGCTTTAGCTGTCTTTTCAAACCAAGATAACTTGACATAACTGCCAAATCTGCTTTTCCTGCCTACTTTTACATCAGTTTTGTTGTGCAGTCATACAATTGTTTAGCTGTAATACCATATCAGCCCTTTGTTCATCCTTCTATTTTGCATGAGTATCACTAAATTTAGTAACATCACTTAAGACTGAGCAGCTTCATAACAACAACTTTCTCCATGCATATCAACCATGTTGTAATTCCACTGAAGCAGACAAAGAAATAAGCGATGGTCCAAGTCTGCAGAAACTGCCGCTGTTCAAAATCTTTTTCTTTTTAATTTTTTTTATTTTAAGGTTGATTTTCTTGGTGTGTTTCTAACCAGCTCACTTAAAGCTCTATGAAAAAGAAAAGAAAATGTTGAGGGTTTCCAGTGTTGCCTTGGCTTATTGCCAATTCATCCCACATGTGTAGGAAGAAAAGTTGAAGGTCGGTGCATATCAAAAAAAAAAAAAAAAGAAAACCACCACCACCAAAAAAGCTAAACTAACTGAAGGTCCGTGCAAATATTAAGTGCAGGTACAAAAAGTTAAACATACAAATAAACACATTAGTTTTACAGAGCAATTATAAGACCAATATATAACCTTACCACCGTACAGCTTGACCACCCCAGCACCATAACTTTATGATACGCACAAACAAAGGCCACAAGGTTATGAACAGAGCTTGGCACCTCCCCAATCACCGTACCTTTCTAAGTCACACATATACACACACACACACACACACACACACACACACACACACACACACACACACACATAATGCATGCTTTGTGATTCACTTAAAAATCTAAGAATACAAAGGGGTTTGTCTTAGCATGCATTTTCCTGAACAATAAGTCTGAAGTTGGTGTTCATAGTCACTGTGCTTATATGTAAATGGCATTTGTGCAGACTGTGCAAATGCCATATACACATAAGCACACTTACTATGTAATTTGCAAAGCTGTGCTTAAGCACAGCTTTAGCACAATTCATAGGAGCAGGCTGTACTTAGCTTCTGCCAGTTTAGTCAGCTTAAGAACAATTTATACAAATGAGACAGTAATGAGATGTAGATGAAGGATGTGTTAAATGTGCTGACACACTTATGTAAATGAGGTCTTTTCCTGCGATTCATAGCCACTTTTTATGCACATCTGCACTCTGCATACACACCCTATAAAAGGCAGAGTTGAGCCTTTTCCATCTCTCTTTCATTACTAAAGATGCTTGCTGCACCTGCTAGCTTGCTATTACTCATTGTACGGTGCTTGTGCAGACCATGTCAAAGCTACGGAAACCCAAAGGCACTCGCTGGCTGAGAAGACACTGGAATAGGCAAAGATTAACTCATTATGACTTTGCTGACCAAGAAATCCTTTATAGATTTAGAGTGAATAAGGATAATGTAAAGGCTTCAGTGAGTTTGATTGGCCCACAAATGAGGCATGGGGAGATGCATGGTATACCTATATCTCTGGACACAGAATATATATACAGTAGCTCTTATTATACTTGCCACAGAGACCTTCCAGAGACAAACTGAGGACACTCTGGGTATTTCTTAGGCTTTCCCCTGAGAATAGTTCAGCAATTTCTTGACATATCATTGGCATATGTCCATGACCAGTCCAGAACCATCAGTATCTTCTATGGGATGGCATGTTTTCTAAAGCTGCTTGTTGCCAAAGATTTCTCTCATGTTGCCATTGAGGCCCTATTTGGAACTCGGAAAAATGGTACCAAAACAGGAAGCGCTACCATTACAACAACCGCCACGTAGTGTTCAAATCGTGGCATGCATCATCAGCATGTCTGCCAAGTATCCTGGTTGTGCCCATGATTCCTGTATCTGACACACAGCCTCACTCTACTATCTCTTTCTGCAAGGAAGGATACCACATGGTCACCTTTTTTGTAAATGCAAAGTTTTCCAGCCATAGATATATCTGTAGGTATAATTTGGAAAATGTTTTGCTTAGTAGTAACCCCTCCCTACCCTTTTTTTTTTTTTGCAGGTGATGCAGGCTACCCACTAGAACCCTGGCTGACGGCATAGGTCTTTAACCCCAGCTGAGCAGCTGCAGAATGCTTCAAAACTGCCCTGATCTAGACATGGATCACCACTGAGAGAATGCCTGGCATACAGAAACCCATTTCCAATGTCTGGTTGAGTCTGGGGATGCCCTTCAGTATGACCCTGTTACTGCATGCAGGATGTTTATTGCATGCTGCGTAATGAATATTATCATTATTATGCATCAGTTTAGTACTATGATACTCTATGATACTATGATGCTCTATGATGGCAACACAGCTCCCATTACTGTTCCTCCAACCAGCGATGACAGTAATGGTGGCCAGCCGACAGCAGTATGAAGGGACACTGCACAGGAAAGGAAATGGCATCTAGTTAACCACAATGGGCCATGACATTTAGGTGGTGGTGCCTTTAAAATAATATCACATAGAATAAACATGGTGTATTCAGTGTTAGCTGTGGGCTATGCTGTGTGGTGCATGGCCTACTGTCACTATACAGTAGACATTTTCACTATTATTTAAATATTTTTTCAACACTGTTAATTGATTGCTGTATGTTCATAGGTATTTTGTTTGTCATAGCTCCACTCTAATGCCTAATGTCAACTGTGATTTGTATGGTTAATTGGAAAGACATGAGAAGAAGTATAATTACTCATTTAAATATTATGCTCATATAAAGTCTTTCAGAACTACTAGTTTTGAGTAATAGGGATGTAGCAGGACTTTTCATTATCTGTCACTTTCCAGGCTGTACTGCTAGTATTAATATAAAGGGATGCGTATTGCTGCATAAACAGGAGAAATTTGCATTTGCAATGTTAGTTACTGCTGTTTGGTGCTTGCTCAGGTGAGCCTGCATGTTATTTATGTCATCAACACCAATTCTGTCTGTCAACAGAATCAGCAAATAATCACTATTTGTGCAGTTCTGAGGCTGAAGTGGCAGCATTGCTAGTTTCTCTGGCAAGATTTATCACAGAAGCAAATGCATGACCCTTCTAGCACATCTCCCCTTAAGTACCAATAGCATACTATTTGACATACCACTTTTCAGAACCAAATCCTAAGCCCCCTAAAACTTTTTTTATTTCTTTCTTTTATTATTCTGCATATCTTCGCCATTTTACACATGTAAGTGGTTGTGCATTTATATCCATGTCTGAGTTTTACACTCTGGGTCTGCAATGTAACTATTTACCTAAGGTGTTATAAAAACAAAATGTCCCCAGTGATAGCAGAGGTGATGCTACTTGTGATCAAGTGCAAGTACTGGCATGAGAGCTTGATGTTGAGTTACTGCAATGCCGTCTGATTTTGCAAAGTAGGGAGACTTCTAAACACTGATCTGACAGAGACCTTGAGTGGCTATTGAGTTCTGCCTGCCTTTTTTGTGTTATATAACCTGTAGCTGTTGCAGCACTACCTTGAGAATCATGTGGGATGTCACCAGCTCTGTCCTGTGTGTAGGCTCTCTCTGTCCATGTCTAGGTGTGCTTCCTATGTGAATGTGATAAGTCTTTAATAGTGTGTGCATGGAGGTGGACAAAGATGCTGTGTGCCCTGCCATACTGCAAATGAGGATCATAATGGCATTGCCCTTTGCCTCCACCTTTCTGTGTACTGAAGAAGTTATTTGTGCATACCCTGCAACATTCTAAATATCACTACCTGACTCTCTGTGGCAGTGGCTTGAGCCTGAACAATGACATGGCACATTTGCTGTTGGGCAGCTAAGGTCTTACATATCCTGATGCTAACTGTGATATGTGCCTGCACCTCACACCCCACTGCACAACTATGAAATGGTAACATGTTCTTGAATATGCTCTTGTTGTTCATAAGAGGCATGGTGCCCTCTCTTCAGGCTGCAAAGTTATGTTGCTGTGCAAGCTATGTGAACCTGTGTCGCTGTTTATGGGGTCATGTACCTACTGTGGAGTACAGGGTCCTGCCAGTACACTTTGAGATTGTGTAACAAAGGCCTTGGGCTATATCATGAATATGAGAGTTATACTGTCACTGTCAACAGCCACTGGGCTTTCAAGTTCAATCTATTATTCTAGTACAGTGGAAGTATTGATTCTGGTTCTGATACTAAGCCAGTGAAGAAATAAGTGATGACATCTTGAGACCTCTCTCTCCGACAACCAAAAATGATTTATGTATAAACAGATGCTAATAGTGTAAACATTTTTTGCATACCTGAAGTAGATGAGATGCCTGGTGATGGAAAATGTAAGGACTTATACATTCACAGCTATCCTGGCCAGTATAGGACAGAATTAAGTATTACTATCACCTATTCACTAACCTTCTTAACTACCACGCTATTGCTGCAGCCGTGGTCTGAAAGTACAGGTGTCTACACCTCCTCTCATGATTCCAGTGGCATTATCTGCATCATAGTCTTCACCCATTATGAGGAGAAGGCACTCCTCATCAGATGTTAATGGTTAGGCTGTGGGATGGTCACCACCAGTGCTACTGCAGGCAACTGCATTCTGCCCAGTTTGGTCCTTCACATCCCAGTAGGTCATTTGTTCTTTTTTTAAACTGTGCTAAAACCCTTCCCCCTACAGCAGTGCTGTCAGCTTCTACTTGATTCCATTCTTTAGCTCTCTTTGCAAGCTTAGATTCCCTTTCCCTAACAGATGCTTGTCGTATGTCTGAAAACATCCATTTAGATGTGATTCTCATCAGGAATAATGCCATCTGTCTGGTGTCTTAAACCCTGCTGCTGACTTCAAGAGGGACAAAGTTAAACTAGTCTCATGCATTATACCCATACTGAGGCAGTATAATAGTAGATATTTCAAAAGTGTATTTAATTGTCCTCAGTTACTCTATATAGCCAGTAATTATATCTGTAGTATTATCATAGCAATGCTAGTTCATTTAAGCTGCCATCCTACATCTCTAAACCTTTACTAATGCCATCCATATATGAAAACTTGTCTATACAGCATATCTATATAATAATCTATCTATATATCTATATCTATATATATATCTATATGTGTGTGTGTGTGTGTGTGTGTGTGTGTGTGTGTGTGTGTAGATATATATATATATATATATATATATATATATATATATATATATATATATCGAGAGAGAGAGAGAGAGAGAAAGAGAGAGACAGAGATTCACACACACACACACACACACACACACATATAAACCCTCAGCTTTCCCCTCCCTATCAGCTTGGATTTGATACTGATTCGGGGCATCATCATAAACAACTGGCACATAGCCAGTAGCAATAGAGAAATTGCTGCTATTTTAGGGGAAGTGCCTACCTTTACATATAAGAAAACTAAGACCTTACGTTTATCTTTTGAGCATTTTGATGTTCCTTTTTACTTAAACATTCGGAGAACTTAAAGCACCAGGCATGTTCTCATGTGGATCATGTGTTGCATGCGATTAAATATGAATTTTATTTTAAACACTGTAATGTCAAAATTACTTTCGGTAGATTCTTTAACTGTCACAGCACCAAAGTTGTTAATACAGATATTTGCGGTACATGCTATAGCTTCTACACTGGAAATACTAGAAGGAAACTGTCTAGCTGCATTAAGGAACATAATGCAGCGATTTGTAACAGTTTGTTTTGCCACCAATTCCAAAAAATTATTTTTTTTGTAATTGAACAGGTCGATACTTTTTTGGGGGGGATACTGATACTCTACGTGAGGTATGAGAACTTAAACGGCAGCGTTTCCTTGGGGTAGAATTTTACCATGGTTTGGACGAAACTTTGAACATTAAATATGCACTGTGTTGGCTCATGCAAAACTGGAGGTAAAGCTCTCTCCAGCCAAGACTGAACTTGACAGTCATGAGGAGAATGTAAACATTTGCACCACACCACATTCATCACAAATTCTCACTAAATCTGCACCACCAAAATCCACAAATAGTAACACAAAAACATTTGCGGAGGCTCTCAATAATAATCTGTCTAAGCAACAGAGACCTTCAAAGCAGAAATACAAGCAACCTCCATTCCCCAACACAACCCAAATGACACATAACCCACAGACTCAGTGTGCCACTCAACCACAGCCAATAAGGCAAAACAACTTACCCAACACACTAGTCATAGGTGACTCTATAGTCAGGCACGCTGATGTCTCACTCACCAGGCTAAACAAGGAGAAGGTTACTGTCAGCTGCCTGTCGGGTGCCAGGATCCGCCACATAACCCATACACTCAAGTCACTCCACAACAAGTACAAATATGACTCTGTCATTTTCCATGTTGGTGTGAATGACCTGAGATGTACCTCCCTGGACTACATGAAAAGAGACATGGAAGAGCTCTCCAATCTTGTAGCCCAGGCAGGTATGACCCTTGCCCTGAGTAGCATTCTGCCATCACCCCGAATGATACCGTAGTACAAGGACAAAATGATTGACTTCAACAATTGGCTAAGCTTTTGGTGTCATTCTAAGGAGATCCAGTATCTGTCTACTTGGGATGACATGGTTGACAGACCATGATGCTTTGCCACAGATGGCCTGCACCTATTGCCCCTGGGATTCCGGATACTGGCTAAGTCTCTTGCCGCCCCTATAGTGCCTTTTTTAGGTAAGGTTCAAATAACAAATTCACCACTGTAACATGAACAGGCAAGCAAAAACTGAGGGTAATGCTACTCAATGCTAGAAGTCTAAATCTCAAAATGCACTCACTCGAGGCACTCCTTAAAATGGAGAACATTGATATCTGTGCAGTCACTGAGACCTGGTTCAAGGTTCCATAGAGCACTCCTGCACTACCAGGCTATAACTCATACCACACTTTTTGGCTATGTAAACCTGGACCGAAACACCATAGGCGGAGGTGTGCCCATATTTGTTAAGGATATCCACACCTCCAGGCTAGTTGCTCAGCATAATGCATCCGAGGTTATCCAAGTGCAACTAACTTTGGGCAAAACTGCAATCCAAATTGTAGCTTGCTATAGATCCCCCATCATGCCCCAGGGTTCCCACTCCTCTTTTCTTGATGTACTGGAAAATATTAGGGTTCAAACAAACACCCTAAAAATAGGCGACTTCAACTACCCCACCATTAACTGGGAAAACTACTCGTGTACCAACTCCTTAGCTCAATACTTTCTGGAATTCATAAACTCCAATGCCCTGGATCAACTTATCCACATCCCCACCAGGGGCAACAATATCCTAGACCTAGTCATTACCAACATGATTGACCGGTAGTCCGATCCAACCATAAGCTAATCTCCATTGATATCCACATCCTGCCCTAACCCCCCATTAAGGAAACCACAGTAAAAAATTTCTCCAAAACCAACTTCATGCTTCTTAAGACAGAAGTGGTGAACTTCATGACACCCATGCAGATGGACAATACAGTTACAACTGCTGAATCCTACACAAATGCACTCTATAGACGCTTACATGAGTGCATGGATCGTGCTATCCCAAAAAGAACCAAGACGCTAGCCTCCAGTAAAAGGAAGCCAATCTGGTGGTCTCCTGCCATAAACAAACTGTACAACAGAAGGAAGAAACTGTTGCAAAAGAAAGTCAAATCGCATCAGTGGAGGAGCTCCCTGGTAAGCCTCAGTAAGAAGCTGAGATCCCTTATAAGATTCTCCAAAGCTAGCTATGAAAACAAAATTGCCACTAATTCTAAGAACAACCACAAAGCATTCTATAGCTGGGTCAAGAATCTCGATGGCAACACCCAGATCTGCTCTGAGTTACAGCACAAAGGCAAGAAAATTACAGAACTAACTGATATTGCCAACATCCTGGCAAATAGGTTCAGTGCTAACTTTACCCCCCCCCCACCCCCTAAAGGGCCCATATCTATACAGGAAGAATGCAGAGTCCCTGTAATCACAACTTCACAGGTAAAAGCTGCACTCTCTCTAAAGCCAAAAACACAGCATCCATGGGACCGGTCAACATCCCAGGCTGTGTTTTACATGAATTTCAGAATGAACTGTTTCCCCACTTAAGCACCATGTTCAATAATAGCCTCGCATCAGGCTTTGTGCCCACTGAATGGCACACAGCAACAGTTATCCCACTCCACAAAGGGGGAGCCACCACTGATCCCGGGAACTATTGACTTATTAGTCTAATGAGCCTGGTTTGCAAGGCCATGGAACGTATCATCATGGAACTCATAAACAAAGACATTGGTAACCTCCAAACTCTGGATCCCACCCAATTCAGGTTTGTGAAAGGCAGATCATGCCTCCTGAACCTGATCGACGTCTTTGAGGCAGTCAACAAATCCGTAGATGAGGGTAAGGTGGTTCATACAGCCTATCTTGACCTCGCCAAGGCTTTCGACATGATCTCTCATTCTGGAATTATAGCTAAACTACTAAACTAGGTATAAATCCCTACGTCACAAGATGGGTTGCCAACTGGCTCACTGACAGAAACCACACTGTAAAAGTTGCAGACTCCAAATCTGACCTTAAAGCAGCGACAAGTGGAGTACCACAGGGTTCCATCCTGTGACCTCTCCTGTTTGGTATTCTCTTCTCTGAAGTACAGGCTAACACAGAAGGCCTCTGGCTAACAAAGTTAACAGACGACTGCAAACTAGGAGCCATAGTCAAGTCCCCAAATGATATGGACATCCTACAGAAGGGCCTCGCTGAGAAAGATGCCTGGTGTCAGAGCCATGGCTTCAAGCTCAATGCCAAAAATTGCAGTGTCATCCCATTTGATAAAAACTCTGCACCTATGAACTACCACATAGGCAGCAATCTACTTAACACCGAATGTGTGATAAGAGACCTTGGGACCCAGCTGGACAGTAGTCTCTCCTTTGATTACCCATCGCCACAGTAGTCAGGAAGTCCTTCTACATGGCACATCTCATCATAAAAGGGTTCTCATCCAGGAAAAAAGAGGTCATTGTTCCCCTCTACTCAGCACTCATTACACCCATTATAGAGTACAATACCCCTTTTGGAATGTACCTCACAAGACATTTACAGCACCTGAAAGGCCACAGAAGTACCTCACAAAGAGGATTACTGACCTCAAATAAATGCCCTACACTGACTACCTCAAAAAACTCCAGCTTTACTCCATAGTATATTGCCTACCCCGAGATGATCTCTGCCTAACATATAAAGCTATGTCAAACCCAGAGCTGTTGGACATGCTACACCTAAAGAAATCCCAATCCCTCAGAGCTATACGCTCTAGGGAGCTAAACCTTGTCACCACAATAAACAGGAATGCTGGAGGGATAGATTCCTGTTCCAGAGACTTCCCATACTCTGGAACAGGCTACCCATCTATGGCAAGCAAAGTTCTTCATTAGCACTCTTCAAGAAAAATCTTGATGAGTGGATGGGAAATAGGAAATGCACCCCGGGGATCACTTCTGTGTCTCTGCTCAACAGTGGCACAGGATAACTTTCTTGGGTGGCGTAAGCCAGGGAACCTTGTTGGCTAGGCTTATGTAGGCCCTTGGGTCTATAGCCTAGTACCTACCTATGAATCTATGAACACCCACTTATTTGTCTTTCTTCTGATGATCCATTTTCCACCTTGGCTCATTCATTAGCTCCTAATCATTTCCTGACTGACTTTTTCCTTTAGCCACTTGATCCAGGAAGCATTTTTTTATAATCACAGTATTCTAGTTGTGTTTAGAGTCTGCATTTTACTATGGTGATTTGTTCCTGATACACCAGAAGATTAAGTGTGTCTTTTTACCATTCAACAGTTTCTTCTGTTTTAGTTTTCAGAATTTTTGATTCTAACACAAATAATGTTCCCCAGCAGATCAGGTACATCATCTTTAATATATGAATGTATACACACTAATTCGTAATGTCTTTTTAATTCAATGCTATGTAAGGGATACCGTTCCCTTATTTTACTTTATTTTAACCTACATTGTTTTTGCCTCCACTTTGTTTTCACCAGCCATATAATTTCTAACCACATTACAATACACTGAGCAATAATTTTTGATAATGAATTACAATAGCTTTTTTGTTTACTCAGTTATGTTGCCACCAGTTCCTTCTGTTAAAGTTTTTATTGAATTTCAACAACATTCCATGAACTACTGCACAGTGGTGCAGAAGTAGCATTGTCACCTCACAACAAGAGGTTTTCAAGTTCAATTCTCATGTGGGATGCCTTCTGTGCAGAGTGTGCATGTCCTCCCTGCATTCATGTGGGTTTCCTTCGGGTGTTCTGTTTTTCTCCCATGTTACAAAGACATGCATCTGGAGTGTTTCTTCTTGGGCCTCTGCTGAAAATTGGCTTTGTTCCAAGTCAGAGTTTCCTGGTTAACAAATGTTAAATAAAAATAACTTATATGGCCATTTTCTCTAAGTGCTGACATAATCACAGGTTTGAATAATATCCTAAACATTAAAAGGCACTACATAGCCTCAGGTAACCCCTATATAGCCACTTCCGTTTTGATTCTAGCAACATGTTTATGCTAAATTTGACCATGCTTTGTTTGTTAGCACTAACCAGTTTTATTACAATTTTATTGCTTTAACCATGGGTTGCAGAAAATATTTGCTTTAATATTTTACTTACTCATTGACTTTATTGGCTGTTTATACTGACTGCTTTACTATATTTAGTGGTCCGCACACTATGTACTCACTGATTACAGTTTTTTTTTTAAGTTCTTGACACTAATAAAGAATGAAAGTGCTCAACACTGGTTTAGCTCAAATCTTTTGTCCATGGTGAAAGAAGTTTTTTTTTTTTTTTTTTTAAGTTTAATTTAATTTAAGTTAAATGTTTGGTTATTTATTATAATATAAATATAAATATAGATATATATATATATATATATATATATATATATATATATATATATATATATGTATGTGTGTGTATGTGTGTGTGTGTGTGTGTGTGTGTGTGTGTGTGTGTGTGTGTGTGTGTGTATTTATTTGTCATAACTTTCCGGTAAATATATGCATCTACTAAATTGATCTTAGTGAATTGTACCAGTCCTGGTGATTTTCAAATAATTTTCAGGTATTATGTTTGATAATAATGCCTTTTAATTTATCTGCACTTTATATAGACTGTTGGTAACAAACATGGCCGAACCCAGTTAAATACAGTGGACTTAAGCCTATTGAAATACACAGAGTCTTCTTTATGACACTCCTGTGCAAATTAAGCTCAGCTAAGCTGAGCTCTGTAAATTGCACCATCGTACATGTTTGTATCCATTTTAATATGTATAAAATTACTTCAGCTTCTCATGGGAGAGATGTGCTGAAAGGAGCTGAGCATGGGAGCAGTTGTCAGCATATAGGCACTACCCTATATGATTTTGATCTTTTTCATTTCTCCAAGTCTTTTGGGTTTCTAATACCATGATGGGAATGGACCCCTTTCCTAAGTCAAAGTACGATTAAACTTCATGAAATTAGTTTTGTTTCAGTCTTCGATGTCAGCCAGTAGTGCTCTTCGCAGCACCCACAATGTGCCCAGTAATGACTCCTTCTGCAATTCGTATGGGGTTACATGGATTGGTAACATATCCAAATATGATTGTAAATTCTTTGTTATAAGACCCATTGCTCCTGCTACTACTGGAACTGTCTGGGTATCTTTCTTCCTCATGGCTCTCGTTTCTGCCTGCAGATCCCGGTATTTTATGTCTTTGTGACTCTCTGTATGCAAGACACTGTAGTCACTGGGTGTGGCGATTTCAATGATCAATGCTACTTTTGTCTTCTTTTCTTGGACCACTATGTCCAGTTTTCTATCATCTATCTTTTGAACTTATCTCATGTGATATAAACTTCATCATTTTCTATGATGCTTTGTGGCTCATGTTTCCAGTGTTTTTCAGCCACTTCGATACCATGACATTTGCACAATCCTCAGTGCAACAGTCTCGCCACATTATTATTCCTTTCAGTATACAGTCCTTCTGCCATTAGTGTGCCACAACCAGCAACAAGGTGTGTGACTCTTTCCAGTTTGGTTTACAAAACCTACATTTGTCTGTTTCTCCCACATGTTCAATGGACTTTGTAAACCAGCATGTACATACCCCACTGTTTTGGGCTGCCTTTCATTTCTTGGTTTGAATTTGTCTCTCCTTAACTATTCCTTCATTGATCAACATCGGGCTTTTCTAGAAGCTTTCTATAATGGCAACTATATTTATGTTTTTTCCATATTTCTTGCCTTCTCATCTCTGGTCCTTCACCTTATATTCTTTCTTTTGTTTTTTGGCACATTCAGTTGCTGCCTGGTTTTGATCCACTTCCGGTTTGACTTCCATTCCTACTTGACATCAATAAGCAGAGATGTCATCTTAGATTTATTCTCCTCATGTTTCAAAACTTTCACTATATGTGGTTCTTCTGAGATCTGTAGATATGTGTGGAGTCCCACGATTGCAGATCTATACATGTAATCAATTTCAAGGAGGCCCATCCCTCCTTCAGAATGGGGAATATATAACCTTGGTATATACTGATGTTTATAAATCATTTGTTGAGCATGAAACATTCTTCTTGTTTTAATATCCAATCTATCCAACACTTTTTGGGGCCAGTCAATCACTCCAAAACTGTAAGTTAGGACAAGAAGAGCAAATTGATTTAGAGCTTGGATCTTGTTCCTAGATGTCAATGCTGTTCTCAGGATTAATTTAAGTCTTCTAAAGTATTCCTTACTGAGTCTTATTCACATTTGTTCATCAATTTCCAAGTATTTATACACTCCCTCTTTCTCAGGTTCTTTTATATCAAATTCTTGTCACAAACTTATGTTTTCCTGCTGCTGCAGTTTTCCCTTTTTAAAGGCTGCTTTTACACATTTATCAAAACCAAATGACATTCCAATATCATCTGAAAAAGTTTTGACAACCTGCAGCTGTGCTTTCAGTTCCTCGTCTGATGAGCTATACAGTTTTAAATTACTGACAAAGAGAAGATCAAAAGTCATTAGCCTTTGTTGTTTTGTAGGAGCCAAATTGTAGCCATGGCCTAAGCTGTTAAGTAAACAACTTAATGGATTTATGGCAAGGCAGAATAGCAATGGTGACAGAGAGTCACCCTGGGATATCCCCCTTTTAATTTTTATCCCTGGGATAATAATCTGTCCTTTATTATGGCTTAATTGTAAAGTGGTCTGCCATTGTTTCATGGTTACTGTAATGTAATCAATCAGTGTAGGGTATATCTTACACATTTTTAAGCACTCCTTTATCCATGAATGTGGGATGCTTTTTGTAGTCAATCCATGCTATACTTAGATTCTTCTCCTTTTTACAGTACTCCACTATAACTTTATTTAACAGCAAATGATCCTTTGTTCCATATGACTTTCTTTTATTGCCCTTTTGTTCTACTGCCATAATTGAGTTTTCTTCTAAATGACTAGAAAACTCTGTTGCCGTCAATTCCCGTGTATAGTTTGTACGTCGTTGGAAGACAAGTTATTGGACTATAAATTTTAGGGTAGCTTGCAGTTTCACTCTTAAGTAAGAGCATTGTTTTCTTGTTGTTAACCAGTGTGGTGTCTGTTCAGGGTGCATATATAAATAGTTCTTACTCATGGCTAAATCCTCATGCAAATATGTTAATACTTTCAGCCAAAAGTTAGGTACTGCATCTGGGCCTGGGGTTTTCCAATTAGAGGATTTTATTAACTTTATTTAAATTTCTCTGGCTGTTACTTCATCCCATTTCATATCCTGTACCTTTAATCCTCTTATTCTTTCAAAGGTTCATAGGTTCATAGGTTCATACTAGGCTATCTGCCCTAGGGCATTTATAAGCCTAGCCAGAGTGTGTTTGGCTTTCGCCACCCATTTTAAATTAATTTTGCTATGCCTTTTTTTGAGGTTAGTATACTGTGCCTCTGTCTAACAGTGACAAAGAAGTGATAGCCGGGGTAAACCTATGATCTCCCATCCACTCATCAAGATTCCTCTTGAAGAGAGTCAATGTGGGACTCTGCCTAACCTGGACTGGGATTTTATTCCAGAGTGAAGGGAGCCTCTGGGTTATGAATCTGTCCCTCCAGCATGTCCTATTTATTTCAGTGCTGAGGTTCAAGTCTCTCGAGTGCGTAGCTCGATGGGATTTGGATTTTCTGAGGTGCAGCATGTCCATTAATTCCGGGTTGGACATGGCTTTATACGTCAGGCACAGATCGCCTCTGAGCAGGCGGTATGCCACTGAGTAGAGCTGGAGTTTCTTTAACAGGGCAGCATATGGCATCTGTTTGAGCCCTTTGATCCTCTTGGTGAGGTACTTTTGGGGTCTTTCCAGTTGCTGCAGGTGTCTGGTAAGGTACAGCCCAAAAGGGGCATTGTACTCAATTATGGGCCTGATGAGGGATGAGTAAAGAGGCACGATGACCTCCCCTGATCTAGATGTGAATCCCTTCATGATTAGGTGGGCTATATAAAATGTTTTTCTAACCACTTTGGCCACGTGGTTGTCAAATGAGAGATTGCTATCAACTTGGGTCCCCAGGTCCCTAATGACTTCTTCTGTACTTAATGGATTACCACCTATGTGGTAATTTGTGGACACTTTGTTTTTGCCAAAGGGGATGACTATACACTTTTTGGTGTTTAGCTTGAGGCCATGGCTCTGGCACCAGTTGTCTGTTTCTATGAGGCCCTTTTGGAGGATGCTTGTGTCGGCTGGAGAGTTGATTATGGCGCCCAGTTTGCAGTCATCTGCAAACTTGGTCAGACACAGTCCTTCTGTGTTGGCCTGTACCGCCGAGAAATATATACCGAACAAGAGAGGTCCCAGGACTGAGCCTTGTGGGACGCCACTTGTAACTGGTTTGGAGTCTGACATGGCTCCAGCAATTCTAACCATGTGGGTTCTGTCTTTGAGCCAGTTTGCAACCCATCTAGTGACATAGGGGTTTATATTTAAGCTGGTGAGCTTATCTATAATGCCAGACTGGGGTATTGTATCGAAGGCTTTTGCGAGGTCCAGGTAGGCTGTGTGGACCACCTTCCCCTCGTCAATGGCCTTGGTGACTGTTTCAAAGAAAATGACCAGGTTTAAGAGGCAGGATCTGCCCTTAACAAAGCCAAACTGGGTAGGATCCAGTGTCTGCAGGTCCCCAATATCTTTATTTATGAGGTCCATGATGATCCTTTCCATAGCTTTGCAGACCAAGCTAGTCAGGCTTATGGGGCGATAGTTTCCAGGATCCGTTGAGGCACCACCTTTGTGGAGAGGGACCACTGTTGCTGTATGCCACTCTTTGGGTACATATCCTGTAGTAAGGCTAAAATTGAACAGTAGTTTTATGTTTGGGTTTAGCTCTTCTTGGAGTTCATGTAGGACGCAGCCCGGGATACCATCTGGTCCCATTGATGCTGTGTTTTTTGCTTTGGAGAGGGCGGCTCTTACCTGAGCATCTGAGATGTCAGGGGGCAGCACTCTGTTGGGATAGATATTTGCCGTTTGGGTGGGGAGGGGGTTTGCACTGAACCTGTCAGCTAGGATGTTGGCATTGTCTGTGGGCTCGGTGTATTTTTTGTCATTTTGGACTAATTCTGAGCATATCTAGGAATTCCCACCCAGGTTCCTAACATAACTAAAGAAAGCCTTGTGATTATCCTTAGTGTCCTGTGCAATTTTTCTCGAAGTTGGCCTTAGACGATTTTATGAGTGCCCGTAGTTTTTTGCTAATACTGATCAGAGATGCCTTCCCTTTTTGGGATTTTGCTCTATCATGTAGTAGCTTCCTCCTTCTATTGTATAGTTTGTTTATGGCTGGGGTCCACCAGACAGGATGTCTGCCTTTGGAGGATTGGGTCTTGGTTTTATTTGGGATTGCATGATCCATGCATACCTGAAGGTGTTCATAGAATGCGTTTATAAAGGATTCTGCGGTCTGGGCCGTATTTTCCACAGGCCCAGGGGCTTTGAAGGATTTCGCCTCGGTTTTGAGGCGTGTGAAATTTGCTTTAGAGAAGTTTTTCACTGTGGTTTTCTGGGCAGGGGGTGGAGGTCGGGATGTGAATATCCAGTGAGATTAGTTTATGGTCTGATCTTACCAGTGAGGGATACACTTCTGGTCTGGAGCATAGTGTCCCCATGTTGGTGATGATCAGGTCCAGTATGTTTTCCCCTCTTGTGGGAGTGGTAACAAGTTGTTCCATAGCATTTGAGTTTATAAATTCTAGGAACCTTTGGGCTAGGGTGTTGGAGCTAGAGTAATGCTCCCAGTCTATGTTTACTTCTTCTATCCATTTAGCATCTTTGTTATGTTCCACAGGATCTTCATAGATATGTCTCCAAAATGTATCTATTTCTTCTTTCTTTTGATGGCATTTCAATTCCTTTTACCTTATTTCCCAATTCTCTATAAAATTTTTTTGGATCATCAATAAATTGCTTATTTTGTACTTTTCCTTTATCTCCATATCTTATAAGTCTTTCCGCCTGTGCTGAAATTTTTAGTTTGTTATTTGTGATAGTACATGATACATCCTGGTCTGCTCTAATACTGCACATTGTTTTTATCACATCTATCTTTCTTAGTATTTTTGTTGATCTGTTCCCTCTTCTATAATCTTCTTTTTTTTGCAATCTGATTTTTTATTAGCATTTTTAAAGTCTCTTCTATAATCTTCTAACAGTGACACTTCTTGTCTTAGCTGCTTTATAGTTTTTCTCTATTCAATATTTCCATGATGGTATTCAGTTTCTCCCCTTCCTTTCCCTCACTACCCTGTGTTCCTGTAGTAGAACTTTATCAATTATTAATTTAGCAGCACAGTAGTATATCCTGTTCACTTTTGTTATATCACATGGATCTCTATGAACAGTCCTAATTACTGTGTTCATTTGTTTTATCCAACTTCTGACTTTTGGGGTTTTATTAAACTTCTGCAGTCTATTTATCTCAGTGATCTTGATATATCTGTCTTTGTCTAGTATATCAAGTAACTCTTCTCTTAACTCATTTTCTTCCAAACTGAGGGCACATCCCTTATTTTCCATTTCCTGTGGGCATTCTATAGAAAGTTCTAAAGCATGTTCCTGTGGCACATTCTCCAACTTCATCCTGTGCCATCTGTTGCTCTATCATATGGGAACCCACTGGCCTATCACTCCTCAACATTGACTGCATCAGAGTTTTCACGGTTTCCTGTTTCTTCCTTTGCTGACTAGCTTCAAGTGAATATTTATACTGGTTTCCTGTGGAAGGCTCCAAAATATCTTGATATGGCACCTGACCAATTCTTCCTCTTCCACTGGTTTCCCCTTAATTTGGATAACCATGTCTCTATCCTCTTGTGGTGCTTTTTGCATTCAATTTTCTACACTAAATCCTTCTCTTTGCAGCTGCACTATAACCTCAATTTCTGTATAACTGTGTAGGTTATTCCCTGTCCTACATTTCTATACACCACTGTTTCATTGACAATTAATGGGATGGCATCTGTGAAATCCCACAGTTAAGTCCCAAGCTGGTCTGAAAAATAAACTGCAGGAGTCAGTGGCCAGCACAGAATGGAAAAAAGTGGATATTTGGTAGAGCTCCCCCATTCTTTGCAGCAGTGTTGGCACAGGTATGATCACCTTCTGAGGCTGAGGGTGAATAGCTGGCCCAGCAAAACAGGATCATGGTCAAATAGGGCTCAAGGCCGGGTAATAGACCACGGCCACCCCATCCCCATAGTCATTCCAATGTTCCATTATTTTGCTGTCTCTCTCCTTTTACCATAAATACTATTCAAACCTGCCAGTGTGCACACTATTTTATTCTTTACTTATACAGTGATTACAGAGATATGAATTGAATTCAAAATTCAGTTTCATATTTTATTGAACAAAACGGTGATGGCCATTTGCTTAATAAAACAGGCACACGTTGAAAATAGACGACATGAGTAATAGTAAACTTCTCTTCCATTGAAACCCACACTAGAATATCTGCAGGTGGTAGTCTGGTCCATTACCCTGCCTGCAGCCCCATTTGACCATGATTTCCTTCTGGATGTATGCATGCATGCATCCATGCACTGCTGATACCTCCTGAGGTGCACATGCTGAATTTGGGCTGAGACAGAGTGATGCTTTAAAGCTAAAGCAAAGCATTTTTATTTTATTTTATTTTAGTTATTTATTGTAGGCAAGACAGGACCCCGCCTCCCCCAGCCAGCACTGTGCCCTAGGCAGCTGCGTTAGTCAGAATCAGAATGACATTTATTGCCAAATGTGCATGCATACAAGGAATATAGCTTTGGCTACAGTGACTCTCCAAGTATGAATTACATAAATGACATGCATACAACTATTAAGAACAAGACAAACCACATACATGCAACTATTAAGAACAAGACAAAAAAATACATATGCATATACAAGGTGCAAAGTGCAACTCAGGGCAAGAAATACTGAAATAAACTCTGAAAGAAACAAGTATTAACAATATGTAAACAATTCTGCAGAATCCTCAGAGGCTTGGGAAAAAGAATACCCCAACATGTGTTCTGGATACAGCTGTTAGATAAGGTGCAGTGGAGAAGGCCAGAATTCTCCAATAAGTATTTTTCTTTTTTTCAGTGCAAACATATGTACATATGTATGCATGACTGACTATAATGATTTTATGTGTATATATACATATATATATATATATATATATATATATATATATATATATATATATATATATATATATACATACATACATACATGCACACACACACACACACACACACACACACACACACACACACACACACACACACACACACATATATATATATATATATATATATATATATATATATATATATATATATACACATACAGCTAGTTTAGTATTTGTAGGAAATGCATAACCTTTTCTAAAGATTTCAGACAGAGTGAATAAATACTGAATTCATGTATGGTATGCAACCTTTTTCCAGAATACTTACACATACGAAAGGGATGACCAGAGCTAGCTACCGCATCTTTAGCAGAGTTGGGGTGGGGTATAAAACAGCAAGTGTATGACCTGCAAACAACTTAGTGCATGCAGTACCTCTCAGTTCATTATACCACTGACTAGGAACTGCATGCCTTATGGGTAGTTTAAAATGTATTAGCTCAGGAAAACATAAGTAAACAGTGCACATCATATTACAGATTAGAGTGGTCCAGTATAAGTTCTTGTTAACGTCAGCAGACCACAGACAGATCATGGTCAAATGGGACCCTAGACAGGGTAATGGATCAGGGCCCTCCCCCAGCCTCCCCAACTATTTCTGTGTCCCCATTACTTGAGTATTTCTCCCCCAGTTATCATAAACACTTCTAATGTATGTCAGTGTGCATACTTTTTCATCTTTACTTCTACAATAATTACAGATATTTGGATTTAATTTAAAATGTTTATTTCAAATTTTATAGCACAGACACTGATAGACATTTGCTAAACAAAACAATACAGTCTCACAATGAAAACGGACTTAGCATTAACAGTAAGCTTCTCTGCCCTTGAAACTCACATTCATTGTAATGGCTTTGTAACCCACATTCAAAGAAAATGCATCCGACCAGTGATACACTAAGTTTAACTTTGGGCTGTTTTCAAACCTTAGGCCCCTTTTACATATTTTTAGAACCATGTATACATGCACATGTTCTTTGATTCACCTTCTTGATTGAATTCAATTATATTCCTTGTATAATACAACACCACTTGTTAGAGTATGTTTTAAATTTGTAGTTTTGAACATTTTCCAGTAAGCAATGAAACAAAATGTATGGATCAAAAATGACAAAACTGCCCATTTCAGAATATTTCAACCATAAAAGCCCCCTATGAAATTCTGTTATTACAATCCACCAATATCAGTCAATATGCATACTCTCTGCAGAAGTAAAAGTCATCTGAATAATTCCACATTTAAGAGATCTGTAACTAATGAAGAGGTTGCTACTAGCAAACAACTTTATATTTCAGTACTTGCTTCCCCTGAAGAATAAATTTCCACTGCGGTGGTGGTGCTGCGGTAGCATTTTCGCCTCACAGTTAGACGTTGTCCATTCGATTCTCAGTTAGAGCGTCTTCTGTGTGGCGACATGCATGAATGGGTGTTCCTCCATTGAAGGTTGTGCGTTAGGCCTGGCAAGCCAGCATGTAAAAATCTACTGCCAATCATTAGCAGACCAGAGTTATGCTGTGGCAACCCCTAACTGGGAAAAGCCGAAAGACACAACAACAACATTAAAAATAAAAAAAATGAAAAATAGTAATTTGCTAATATTGCAATAAGGGATGGATGGCAAACCAACAACTGATTCATAGTTACAAGGCATCTCATCTAAAGGAGGATTCACTCAGGACCGCAAAACCCCAGCACCCTTAAAGTACAACAATGTATCAGCAATCCATTCACTTGGTGTGGGAGTAGAACCCACAGTCTTCTGCATCAAATACAAGTATGCTACCTGATATGCTACTAACAGTGCTTTCAAATTCTCTACCACAAACAGTAATGTCCACTTACTACACAAAACATCTGCACATTGAAAATAGACTTAGCATGAGCAGCAGTAAACTTCTGTTCCCTTGAAACTCACAATTACTTGGAAATGGTCTGAAGCTCACAATTCCTTGCAAATATACTGAAGCTCACAATTCTGTGAAAATGCAATGAAACTCACAATTCCTTGAAAATGCAGTTAAACTTATAGTGGGTATAAAAGATTTGGCTCTTGTCACCTGTAAAGAGGGTACAGGGTAGAGCCTGGTTAAATTAACTAACATAGCCCTGCTAATTAGGGCATTTCACACACACACACACACACACACACACACACACACACACACACACACGCAGATGCACACACACACACACACACACACACACACACACACACACACACACACACACACACACACACTATAACAACAAAAAATTTGTTTCCTAAAAAATCACATGTTCTGTTCCAGTTTAAAAGTGCGTGCTACAAGGAGACATGCAGAATGTGACCTTAATGAAGAAATAGAACACATGCATAGTACATTCATAAGGAAGAAATGCAAGTTTGTGATTGGCCCCCAACCCAGCTAGTGAGCTAGTGGGCCCTAGGCAACTCCCTATATCTCCGTGTGATCTGGCTCTGCAGCATACTGTTAATGAAATGTACCTTTGCCATTACATCTATGCAGCAACAGCTTACCCACCCCTGTCCAGACACACTGGTGCCTCTCAATGTATCAAATCACAGGATAGAATACATCCAATAGCTCTTTCTTGTACCAAAAATAAAGATAATAGGAAATAAAATGAAAAACTGTCAAGAAATAAGCAGAACAATCATTCCTACAAGCACTTTGCATTACTCTGGCAAGGCCTACTGTAATGTTCAATTAATTAATGCATGCACTGTATTACATCTACTAGAAAAAAAGAATAACATAGGGAAACAAGTAAGGATTTCTTTTCCTCATAATTCTACAGTTGAGGAGGACAAAACATGTAACAAGGAATGGTCTCAGAAGAAGCTGAAATGTTTGGCAGAAAACATTCCTGAAGATTACTTATTACAGAAAAAAAGTATAAAACAGGTAGTCATGCATTATCTGTTCCATTCTATAACCAAAGAAAAGTCAGGGCTGTCTAACATTTTTTGTTGATCTCATTCAACAATAAAAGATATTCAGAAAAGAAGTGCACAAATAATTCTAAAAGCATAAATAACCTTTGCAGCACAGTCAATAATAGCACCATGTGGCAGCATTAGTAATGAATGTGATACATAATAAAAATCCATGCAGTAATAATAAAAATCCATGCAGTAAACCAGTGACAAGTGGAGTAGCACAGGGCTCAGCCCTGGGTCCTCTCCTGTTTGATATCAACTTCTCTGATGTACAGGCTAACACAGAAGGCCTTTGGCTAATGAAGTTCACAGATGACTGCAAACTAGGAGCCATAGTCAAGTCCCCAAATGATGTGGACATCCTACAGAAGGCCCTCACTGAGACAGATGCATGGCGTCAGAGCCATGGCCTCAATCTCAATGCCAAAAAGTGCATTGTCATCCCCTTTGGTAAAAACTCTGTAGCCATGAACTACCACATAGGCGGTAGTCTACTTAACAATGAATGTGTGATAAGAGACCTTGGGGCCCAGGTGGACAGTAGTCTCTCCTTTGAAAATCACATCGCCCCAGTAGTCAGGAAATCCTTCTACGTGGCACACCACATCACAAAAGGGTTCTCATCCAGGAAAAAATAGGTCATTGTTCCCCTCTACTCGACACTCATTAGACCCATTATAGAGTACAATGCCCCTTTTGGAATGTACCTCACAAGACATCTGCAGCAGCTGGAAAGGCCGCAGAAGTACCTCACAAAGAGGATTACTGGCTTCAAACAGATGCCCTACACTGACCATCTCAAAAAACTCCAGCTTTACTCTGTAGCATATCGCCTACTCCAAGGTGATCTCTGCTTAACATATAAAGCTATGTCAAACCCAGAGCTGTTGGATATGCTACACATAAAGAAATCCCAATCCCTCTGATCTACATACTCTAGGGACCTAAACCTTGTCACCACAATAAACAGGACATGCTGGAGGGATAGATTCCTGTCTCAGAGACTTCCCATACTCTGGAAAAAGCTACCCATCTATGTCAAGCAAAGTTCCTCATTAGCACTCTTCAAGAAAAATCTTAACGAGTGGATGGGAAAGAGGAAATAGGAAATACACCCTGGGGATCACTTCTGTGGCTCTGCTCGACAGTGGCACAGGAAAATAACTTTCCTGGATGGCGTAAGCCAGGGAACCATGTTGGCTAGGCTTACTTAGGCCCTTTGGCCAATAGCCTAGTACCTACCTATGAACCTATAATAAATATTTATTATGCACTGTCAACATAATACTGCAGCAGCAGCTTTTGAGTCCTTGTATCCATTTGGAGTCCCTCTTTCTCTCTCGCTCTTCCACTCTTTCTATTTATTTATTTTTTTTTCACTTTTTTTCCTTTTTCTCTTTTCCATGTTAACTTTTGCACAGGTCCAGAGATTCCAGAACCAGCTGAACCTCATAAATTCCCTGTCAGGGACTGATAACCATCTCTCAGTCTCTACCCACTGATATCTGCTCAGTGTCGGAGAGGTGGTCTCAGTTCTGTGGTAGTATGGAAAGCCACAAATGATGCAAGCTTTCAGATCTGGTTGAGAATAAAGCTGAGCTGGAGATGAAGAGATGCCCTCAACCCATTCTAAACAGAATGTTATTTTAACTATTTCTGAGAATATAGAGATGCTCATGAAGCACTAAGTTTGCTTTCAGAGGAGCAGTAACTATATTTTAAGACATTAAAGGGTACTAAGCCTAAGAGTAATATTGTCCTATTAGGTACGGACAACTGTTTGGTATTCTGAAATAGTTAGCAGCCGGGGATGTAGCAGAGGATAAATGACACTACAGATTCTGCTCTTCACAAACAGTATTCTCTGAGTATTATTTATTCATTTATTTATTTACTTACTTATCTATTGACATTCTCTTACTGGGAAAGTCAGACTGGGCCCTAAAGTGCCTATTTTAGTGGAGACCCACTGAAAATAGCTCCAGTACTAATTACACAACATACCAGAAGAAGAATATACAATACGATCTAAGCATTCACAATGAAGTGGTAGGGAAGAATACATGTTTTTTAATGAAAAAAAACTCATGATTTTTAGCAATACATTATAAAAGAAAATATAATGAGAATTGAGAAAGGAAATAATGTTATGAGAATAGTGAGTGATGATGAAAGACATCTATAGTTAAAGCCAAGGCAGGAAAAGGGAGAGATGCATAGAAGAACAGTAGGGCAATGGGAGAATGAAAAAATAGCAGGGAGTAGTAGTAACAGATAGTGGATAGGAGGTTAACGGAATAAAATACAGAGTAGATTGTAGAGGTAGATGAGGGAAGAACTATTGGTTTCAGACAGGATTTGAGCAGGCGCAGAGCTATGATTTGGGTAGAATTCTTTTGAAGTGAATTTGAAAGTTTGGAGGTTAGTGTTAGCTCTGACTGTTAGCAGTAGAGACTTCCAGGCTTAGCAACAGAGTAAGAATAAGAGTATAGATTTTGTCTTGCCAATATAGTTGGTTTATGCAAAGAGACGAGTTGTTTGTCCTCAGATCTGTTGGATCTTTTGGGTAGGCAGTTGTGAAATATAAATTTATGGACAGGACAAGCTACAGGTTTATGAAGGATTTCATGGGCTGTTATAAGTTGAAAGTACGTGAAGTGTAGTGGGAGTTAAAGCCAGTTAAGAGATTGCAGAGCTGTACAGTGATGGGTATAATGTAGTATGCTAGATGCAATTTAGCAATTTTATTACAACACATTTCAAGCTTTGTTTTTAGTGAGGTTTGTCAATTACTCGGGATAGTAGTTGCATATAGAAGTCAGGGTAACAAGTTAGCTATAGTGAGGGTGTGCTTGGTGGATGTGTTTAGAAATTGTGTATGCCTTTAAAGGATCCCAAGTTATGTTTTGGATCTGAAGGTCAGATATGAGATTTTCATCTGTTGTCACACCTAGTAGTTTAAACCACACAAATGTTATTAAAATAACTGAATTACATTACATTACTATAAGTAGGTCAATAGTATATGTTTATATGTGAATTTTAATAGGGTTTCTGAATGTATTCAAATTTTTATGACATGGTTTCTTTAATGCTATGTATAAATCTTGTTGGAATTAATGAGGTTCAGTTATGATGTCATCAACTGAAAGTATTTAAATGGTTAATTTTTAGTAGGAAGTTGTATTCTGATGAAGTCTCTTACAGGAGATGAAAGCGCTTAATACTAATAAATTACAGGAATTTTTATTTTTACTTCCTGAGTGCATTTTCTACAAGGATGGTATTTCAGTTATTTTAGTGACATTTGTGTGGTTTTTACTTGGTGTGATGTTCCTTGGTGTTTGTACACCTAATATTTTAGTATGTGTCTCTACTTCAGTTACTGTGTTATTTGGAGAAGGAATTTTAAAATTAGATTTTCTTAAAGACAATGTTTTGGGGGTGAAAGGGAGGAGCTTGGTTTTCTTGGGATTGTGTAACAGCTGAGCATTACTAAGCTAGGTCTCAATAGAAGTGAAAGCTATTTGAGTTATTTGTTGAAGGTGTGGCATACCATTAGAAGAGCAGATGATAGTACAGTCATCTGTATATTGTATTAAGGAGCCATGACAGCAACAGTATGAAGGGTATTGATAAAAACACTGAAAGGGAGGGGGGCAAGAATTGAGCCTTGGGGATTCAAGTGATATTAGGTAGTCTGTTTGGTAGACATCTAGTGAACCACTGGAGAAAAGAGGGTGAAAGACCAAAAGGAGATAGTTACTATATGAGTATGGGATGAAAAATGATATCAAACGCTTTATACATATCAAGAAATAATGAAGAGACAAGTTTTCCAGAGTCTGCTTTATTCATGGGATCATAGTAAGTTACTAGGCTAATGACCCTAGGGCCCTTACAAACCTAAGTAATAGTATCTAAAAAGGATAACAGAGCAGTTATTGTACTTTGAGCTGGACTAAAGCCATATAGTGTGGAGGTTAGCAGTTGATTATGCAGGAGGTAATTAATAAATGGTTTATGTACACATTTGTCAAGGAGCTTAGAGATAGGTGACAAGACAGCAATGGGATGCTAGTTAGATACTTCAGCAGAGTTTTCACCTTTATCCACAGGAATGATGAAGTTTTTTTTTCGTACGGTTGGGACATAAGATTCAGATCAGTTGATGAGTATGCTAATAGGTTAGGCAATGGCTTCTGTGGCTAGTTTTAGATATTCAGCTTGAAGGTTATCTGCAAAGGTAGAGCGGGGTTTATGCTTATGAAATAGTGTTTTTGTAAAGTTAGTGGGAACCAGTTAAAATCTGAAGGGGAAGGATGCTTGAAGAATTCTTGAGAGGAACTGGAAAAGACAGGGGTAGGAGGGAAGAAGCTAGTGGTGCTCAGAGAGGGGAATGTGTTAGGAATAGCATTATGAGAGTTTAGAGAAGAAGAAGAGGGTAAATGGCAAGGGCAATTGGTAAGGTTAAATAACGTTTTGATGAAATAAGTCTTAAATGTGCCTGGCAGTTTGGGTAGGAAATTTATCTGGACAAGGGCTCTGGTTGTTTTTTTATCCAAGATTAAGTAGTGAAGTAAATAGTACACTGAAGTTTTTGGGGTTTACATTTATGTTTGACTTGTAGTTTTGTATAGAAGTCTTTTTTATACTTAGTTACTTATTTTCTGACATAGTTATAGAGTTGTCTGAACTTTTGGTTTTATTTTTTGGTCATTACTTTCAAGTAATTAGTTGTTTACTTAGGTTTGACAGTCAGAAAGCATGATTGGATTGGATTTTTTTTTTGTGCGAAAGGGGCGACAGTATCAAGGGTGTCAAAAATGTTGTGTTAAAATAATTTACCATGTCATCTAAAGGTAGTGCTTTTAGTACAGACCAGTTTACATTTTTAACAGGTTAATAAAAACCTGTTGGTTAAAATTTGACTTATGTTTCTTGCATGGGAGGGAAATAATTTTATGGACATAGGCTGATAGGTGGTCACTTAAGGTATAAGGAAGTCTTAATAAATTTACTGGGGTCAGTAACCATGATCCAGTTTAGGATGGAGCTTTGGTTATTGTTTTTATTGCATTTAGTTGATATTGTAACGAGTAGTGCGAATCCAGACATATTCACGCTGGAAGTTGGGAAGGCAGAGATAAAGTCCTGTCATTTATTATTAACATCACCTAAGATAATCATTTTATTGGTGATTGTGATAGATATCCAGGAAAAAATATCTTCTGGAAGTGGAATGTTATGACCAGGGGGTATGTACAGTATTGTAATTTTTAGGATTTTTACCTTATAATCTTAGGAACATGGTAAGCATTTCTGCGCTAGCAAATTGTGGAATGAGATTTAAAAAGGGTGTAATATTGCAGGAGTTTGGGTACAGTATTGCTATTCTAAATGCTTTTTGGGTAGCCACGGGGAAGAAATTCTGAGTCTTTTATATTAAGTTTGGGCCAGGTTTCTGTAGCAGCTATGATTTTATGGGTATAATCTGTTGTCCAAACATGGAGGTCCCTAATTTTATTGCAGATGCTCCAAAATTTTTTAACTAAGGTTGGTGTTTTAGAGAAGGATAAAGGTGATGGAGAAGGTGCAGGGACTGAGTTAGGGTGAATTTCTCCACAAGGGGAGATGTTTGACAATTGAATAGTATAGAGTCTGTCACATTTTTTATCTTGGTGGGTAGGAGATGAGCTGTGATGGTGTAGGTGTGAAGTACTTTGAATTTTAAGTAGAGTGATGGATGTATGTTAAATTAGCTAGTGGAGATAAATGAGCAGATTTTTCATTAGGTCAAAGTTGAAAGCAAAGGTTGTGATGGTTTGCATCTGAGAGCAAGTTGTGGTGGAATAAAAATAAGTGGTAAGTGTAAGGAGAAGGAGGGATAGGGTAAACCAAGAAAAAAAATAGCATACTGGTTTTTGAAGTGGTCATAATATTCTAGAATACTAATATGGAGGTTACAAGACAGAGTAAAATTTTGGGGGTTAGAGACTATAATGGGTTATCAGATGGATGGAAGTGGAAAGAGAAGAGAAGTAGTTGGCGTTCAACTTATTGGGTAAATGTTGTCTGTTTATTTGTAGGATTAGTAGGAGAGGTTATTGAATATAAGTTTTGCATTGAGATGGGAGGAAGAAGTATGGTGGGTGGAGTAACAGAAGTTAATATGCAGATGTAATGGGGGTGGGTTTAATTTGGGGGTAGAGATGTGGAATAGATTGAGCCTGAGGGTAGAGAGGGTGAATTAAGAGGGATGCACCTAGCCAAAAACTCTGTCATGAAGAAAAACAATCAGCAAGATACTAGTACAACTTTAATGGTGTTAATTTATTTGCTGAATGCAACTTCAGTCTTAGCATTAGTGACTTAAGTATTCCTCATATGATACTAACTGGGTCAAATACAACAGAGTGAAGGAAACAAGATTATGTTCTTGCTAGTACTAACATGGGGATTAGACTAAGTTAAAGGACATCATGAGTTCTTATTAGAGGTAATGCATGTAAAACTTGTTTAGGTATATATTTAACTTATCATACCTAAATATTATGACTGAAATGATTCCAATGACTAGCTTATAACTGTATCAGCTCTAATAGTTACATCCCAGTAATGAGTGTATTCCCATCTAAAAGCTCATATGAAAGCACAGGAATGATAAAAGTGGTATTACTGCAAAATTATTTAAGTTAACTAATAAGAGCTGCAATGGATCCAGGATACTTATGAAACATACAAACAAAGCAGACTATACTGGCTTATCTATCCTTGGGTAAGGCATCCTTATAGACTTGAGTTTTATTTTATTTTTTTGTAGGGTAGAAATGCAGTCCAATTGGTAGAACAGGAGAATGTTACTAACCAAATACATTTCTGCAAATAACAAAAGGGAGGCATGACAGCTCCCAAAAAAACATGTATTATAGTCTTTAGGCATGCCAATGGCCAAATATATGTCCATTGGCATGGAAAACTGCTTCATTTTTATAAAAATCAAAGTTATTTTTTTGGCTGATCTCAAACTTTTAAGCATAGGGCAGCCCAGGTTTGTGTGGTGCACACCGGGTCTAAAACAAAACAAAACAAATCCCGGAAATAGCAGGACTGTTTACATTTGGGCACTGGGTTTTTGTAGTGCACCTCGGAGCTTAAAAGAGGAGGAAATGGGAAGGGAAAAAAAGGAAAATAGCAGAATAAAAGCAATCAGGTACAAATTACATAGCCAGCAGATGGAATGCATCATAGTCAGCCAATCATACAGGCAACATATGCAGTACAACAGTATAAACTATGGAAACACCTTACAGTCTGTTTTTTCCCACAGACACTGCACCATTGGTGTAGACATGTGGGGGAATTTTAACTGGAAAAATGTTAGGGGCTGCCATTACTTTGATCTATCAGTATGTGCTAGAGGCTTAGGGCAGAGAGGAGGATAATGCTGACAACCACCACAGACCGAGGAGTAGGAGAAGAGTGCTCAAACCCAGGGTAACTTACCAGGAGCTACATGATCTGGAGATAGAGCACTATAGGGTGGACAGAGATATACTTCAGCAAATCACTGAGCTGTACCGGCCTAAACTCAGACCTAGTACTAACAGAGGGGAAGCCATCCCCATGGATGCAAAGGTATGTGTAGCCTTAAAAATTCTAGCTACATGTACTTTCCAAAGACCTACTGGGGACATCATGGAGGTCTCACAGGCATCTGCATCCGGGGTACTCCACCAGTTCCGGGATGACATGCTACCAAATGCTGGTGAGCACATTTACTTCCCCAATATCCGTGAGGAGAGGACCAGCAATATGTATCTCTTCCACTATGTAGCAGAATACCTGGAGGCAATGGTGCCATAGACTGCACGCACATCCACATCAAAGCACTACCCAGTGAACACTGTAGGGTCTACATAAACTGCAAGGGATTCCCATCCATCAACTGCCAGGTCATGTGCAATGCACAGGGCATTATCAGGAATGTGTATGCTGGCAGCCCTGGAAGCTATTGCGACTCACACATCTGGCATTTGTCACAGCTGTAGCAGGCATTTGCCAGTAGGTGCATCCTGTATGGCCATCTGGTAAGGGATGCTGGCTATGCACTGGAGCCGTGGATGATGACACCCATCAGAAATACACACACACCCACACAAGAATGCCATAATGAGGCACACACACAGACCAGGATCATTATAGAGCATGTGTTTGGGATGCTCAAGTCATGGTTCTGCTGCCTTGACATATCTGGTGGAGCTTTGCAGTACTCTCCAGCCACATGTGCACACATTCATAGTATGTGCCATGCTACACAATATGATCCTGTGGAAACAGCTGCAGCAGGAACAGCATGGGGAAGGGCCACACAGCCCAACACCATTACCAAGGTCCCCACAGGCACAGCGGGAATAAGAGGAGGAGGAGGCCCCTGAGCCTACTCCTGTAGGCAGACGGAGGCATGCCCAGTATGCTCAGGCCTTGGCAAAGAGGCAACGCATAGCATACACACTGACACTGTAGGGACCCAAGGGAATGACATCCCTCTCTGACTCGCATACACAGTAAAATGGATGACACACACATCACATTACCTGTAACTTATTATGTATAGGGACTCTACTGTGTGCATCCAACATAGGCGGCCTTCAAGCACTGTCCTCACAACTGCCACATGCAAAAAGTAAGTCAGTCTTCTTAACAATAAATTAATGGATTAGTATGTTTTGCTAGCATATCTATGGTAATGCTGCATGCATGCAAGGGAATGGGGTGGCCTACTGGAATAGCAGCACACAACTGACAGCTATGTGGGACACCAGGAAATGTCTGGCCAAAACTGGCCCCCACACACTATGCAGTAGTACCCAAGGTGGCAAATCCCACTGCAGTATATGTGTGGGAACAACTAACTGAGAAGTCATAAGGCACAGGCATGGTTGTCAGAGTGGGGGTCCCATACCCACCCTTCACGCCAACACAGCAAGTCAGCTATAGAAAAACACAGAGAAATGTCTGGTAAAGTCACACAAATGGTGGAAATGTTGAATTACTCCCTTACAGACTCACACAGTGATAGCACAGAAGGCCCCGCAGTTGCAGTAAGGCTATGAAGGGTAAGAAGCCTGAAAATCAAATGTATGCCAGTACAATCTGACCTGTGCTCTTTACTAACATGCCTCTAGTTCCCAAGACAGGGCACAATAGTATGGTAAATAGAACCAAAATGTAAAGCAAATATCAGCACAGTCTATGAAAATGTGTACAGTTGACAGGTGTGCACCCCCCATATACCCACACAAATGCAGTAACATGTATGTTTGCAAGGAAATAACAGCATAGCACACACTAACAGGGCTGTACCAATACACATGAAAACATGTTGCCTGTCTGCAATATGCAGGGGTCAATGAGCTATGTGTATGTGTGGATAATACTGTCTGGATCTGGCCAGCACGTTCTCCTGGCAGTCGTCCTGTAGTGCCGTAGGTACAGTCCTGCCTTTGACAGGGCCATGTGCAGATAACTGCAGAGCCAACTGTTATGTATGTCAGTGATACCCACTGCTCTACCATTGACATACCTGGAAGTCACAGTGCTATGTGGAATATACTACACATATAATTAGGTGCCAAGGCTTTTGTGACTATAAGTACTTTTTGGTACAGTTGCCAGTGGTTATTCTCAATAATCCTTTTGTCTTACATTTGCTTTTACATATAATGGACACTCCTGCACAGTAAAATGCACTCTGTACCCAAAACAATAACTCCCAACCTCTGACAGCAAGATGTCTGGACAGGAGCAGAAATAAAAGTGGAACAAAGGCACAATTATAGGCATGTGTTACAAATATCACCCTTACATACTGAGAAAGTTGGTAGGGTGAGAGGTTCGCAGTAGCGGGAAATGTCTGAAGGTTATGTAGTCTGAAACAGTAATGTCTGTCATTTTGTAACATCAATCTTCAATTATATGTAACTAACTTGCCATAAAAACATACGTTAATGTAGAAAGGATGAAACCTCTAGCCAAACACCTGAGCAACTTTCCAAAAAAATGTACAGGTGAGAGCTATGCCCACCCAAGGATATGACATCTCAGGTTAGAAAGATACCACACGCAATAAAACACATCTTAGCGCATAAACTGTTAATTAGTGATCACAAGAAAAATATCAACAACATAAAAATCTGGGAGCAAATTTTTAATATTATTTTGGCTTAAGAGGTTACTATCCACTTTTTCTCGGGAACCAGAATAGGTCTAAATCAACCTTAGATTAGATAGAAAATGTACAGAAAAGACAGATTGTTGGCTTGGATTTGTTAATGTTGAATTTTTTTTTTTTTTTATTATTTTCCTTTTGATTGTTAGTGCTGTACCTTTGATCAATACATGAGGTTGATATATATGTGAAATTAACCAATGGAAGCATTTTGTATATATTGTATATAATGTGTGAATTTGTAATATGGTTGTGAAAAATAATAAAAAATGATTATTGAAAAAAAAAAAGAAAGATACCACACAAGCAGGAGATCCCCAGGCAGTATATCACCAGGTTTCCAGACTGTTTACATAGTACATCATTGCTAAACTGGCTATAGCCACACCTCACAAATGGCCTTGTTGGGCAAGAATGTACATAACTGCCCTCATAATATTGGTCTGTGCATCATACAGCTAGTATTCCTCTGGTAAAGCACTGTGATGATCTTAGGATGTCTGGAACTAGGTAATGACACAATACATTGCAGTGTCAGAGTACAGATACGTCAGAAAATGTCTGCTAAACAAACCAAGTACGCTGAGGAAAGTCCTGTGTACTCCTGAGAGGTATAGCTGTAGCACACAAAACCCTGGACTGGAGTATACCTATCTCTGGAATGGAGTCCCACTTTAACTATAGAAGGTTACACTGAGAATCACATGACATGTTGGAACCCACATCAGAATATATGACTGTATTGTGTATATATGTCTGTGCATACAGACAGCTATGTACATGTCAACTGTCCCCCCCCCCCACACACACACACACACAACTGACAGGATTACCCTCATCTAGCTGTAAGTGGCCCATATGTGATATATCTGCATCTGTTGCATGAGATACACACACACACACACACACACACACACACACACACACACACACACACACACACACACACACATATGGGCAACAGATAACAAATGTCAAGCATACACACACATAGATGTGGGGAAGTGAGAAACAGACAGTGATAGAGAGTGAGATACAGGGGGACACAGACAGAGTGGGTCACACACACGGATACCCTGAATGGCATACAGTGATGTCCTGCTGTGGACAGTGGCATACCAGCTGTAAACAGTTGTACGTGCCAGCATAAAAGGTGAGCCCCATTGTGTAACAGTACTGAGGCTGGGCTTATAATATCACATCACTTGCCTGTGTGTGTGTGCGTGTCCATAGGTATAAATATTAGGAGACTGTTCCCACTCAGTACACTTTACATTGCCCTACTTCACAAGATCTGCTGCTGTCATTCACCTTAGAAGTACCACTGGATACCTATCACCCCAACATGCTCTGTAGCACATGCAATAACTGCATAGCATTAGAGTACAAATAACTAGATAGGTAGGGGATCTAATCTCAATACTGGCAACTGTGTGTGTGTGTTTGTGTGTGTGTGTGTGTGTGTGTGTGTGTGTGTGTGTGTGTGTGTGTGTGTGTGTGTGTGTGTGTGTGTGTGTGTGTAACAGCTGTGTATGTGAGAGTGAGCTAGTGTGTGTTTGTAGGTGAAACAGTTTTAGGCCATTCCCACCCACAACACTTCCCAGTGCTCCACTTTATCAGTCCTGCTGATGCCATCCCCCTTATTGGCACCTTTGGCTAATTGTCAGCCCAGTAAGTTCCGTAGTGCATGTGATAACTGTGTAACACTATAGTACAAATCACTAGCTAGGTAGCAGTTCTAATCTCAGATCTGACAAATGTGTGTATGGGAGTATAAGTGTGTATATTTGTAAGAAAAAGTATTTTGATAACTCTCCCACCCAGTGCCCTACTTTATCAGTTCTGCTGATGTCATTCCCTTTATCAGCACCTTTGGAAAGTTGTCAGCCAAGTAAGCTCTGTAGTGTGTGCAATAACTGCATAACACTGTAATGCAAATAACTACATAGGCAGAGGTTCTACTCTCAGATCTGGCAAATGTGTGTCTGGTTGTGTAAGTGTGTATGTTTGTAGGAAGAAGTATTCTGATAAGTTTCCCACCCACTGCCCTACTTTATCACTACTGCTGATGTCATTCCCCTTATCAGCACCTTTGGCCTAGTAAGCTCTGTAGCATGTTTGTATAGTGCATTTGTGTATAATTTTGCAGTCATGCAGCTATTTTCCATTGGCATGGGTGCTATGAAGTTAGCCAACTCTGTTTTTAGGAGTTCAAAGTCAGCTTTGGAGAAGTTTTTCAAGGTGGTTACCTTTGCGGGGGGTGTGGGTGAGATGTGGATTCCCATGTTGATTACTTTATGGTTGGATCTGACCAGGTTGGGATTGACTACTGTTGTCAAGCAATGGTCCCATATGTTAGTAATCAACACAGGTCAAGGATGTTGCATTTTCTACTGGGGGTCAGAATGAGCTCGTCCAGGGCATTGAAACTGATGAATTCCAGGAAGCGTTGGGCCAGTGTATTGGTGCTTGAGTACTTTTCCCAGTTGATGGAGGGGTAGTTGAAGTATAAGAGCATTGGGTTGGTCCTTTATAAATTCCAGGGTGTTGAGGAATATGGATTGAGAGCCTAGGGACATGGCTGGGGACCTATAGCAGGCTCTGACCTGGATTGCACTATTACCCACTGTAAGTTGTACCTGAAGTATCTTAGCTGCATTATGCTGGCATACTAGTATGAAGATGTGCATATCCTTTATGAATATGGAGACAACACCACCTTTGGACCTGTGGTCCATGCTTTGGGGCTGACAGGTGTGGAACAAATTATAGCCTGGTAGTGCACAGTTGCTGTCTGCTGCTGTAAACCAGGTCTCCATTACAGCACAAATGTCAAGGTTCTCCATTCTGAGGAATGCTTTGAGTGACTGCATCTTGAGATTTAGATGTCTAGTGTTGACCAGCTTGACTCTCAGATTGCATTTATTCATAGCTGTTGCAGTGGTAATTTGATTTGGAACACCACCTAAAAAGGCACTATAGGGGTGGCAAGAGACTTAGCCAGTACCTGGAAACCCAGGGGTGACATATGCAGGCCATCTCTGGCAAGGCATCATGATCTGTCAATCATGTTACCCCAAGCCGACAGATACTGGATCCCCTGAGAATGACACCAGACACTTAAGCCAACTGTTGAAGTCAATAATTTGTTGTTTGTACTGCGGTATCATTCTGGGTGACAGTAGTATACTGCTCCGGGCTACTGTCATACCTGCCTGGCCCACATAATGTGAAAGCTCCACCATGTCTCTTTTCATGTAGTCCAGGGAGGTGTGTCTCAGGTCATTCACACCCACATGGACAATGACAAAGTGATACTTGTAGTTGTTGTGGAATGACCTGACTGGGTGTGTTATATGTTGCATTCTTGCACCTGATAGACAGCTGACTGTTACCTTCTCCATATTCAACCTTGTGAGTGGGACATCTGTGTGCCTCACTATTGAGTCACCTATGATGACTGTATTGGGCAAGGTGGTTAGCCTTAGGGGCTTAGGTTGAGTGGCACACTGTGTAGGTGAGATATTTCTCCTGTGGTTTGTGCTGTGTTGGGGTGGTCAAGTGGGTGTCTGTCTTGGTGGTCTCTGCTAATAGGCGCAAGACAAGATGAGCGTACACTGCAAAGTCCAACAAGGTTTAATAGCTGAGTAAAACAAGCTTGCAGCAATCAGTAGTCCGGTGCACACTCCGGTAATTGCCAAGCAATAAAAAGTTAAAAACAATCTGGCTGCACAGAATCCAAGTCACAAAGTGTAAAGCGCTTTTCGTTAGGAAACACTTCTCCTAACTTCTTCGGACAATAGTGCTCAGAAAGAAAAAAACAAGTTTAAGTACTATCCTAGTGATTCATATTTGTTAATACAATTAAGCCAATTAAGCACAGTCACATAATTTAAAGGTGTAATCCTAAAATACTGAAGTCAAACAGTTTGTTTTTTATTAAGTCATTAGGTAAAATGAGTGCCTTAGTTTTATAAAAAAACAAAGTTCTGTTGTCTTATAACGGAACATATAATAAATTAAATAGTATTAATTAAAATCATAGTTAGTTCACTTTACTTATAACTAATGTTCAGGGACCCATGAAGTAGTAATCTTTTCATAAAAAACTGTGTTGAGTAATGTTTCTTTTAACCTATAAAAGGTGGGTGTAACTTAGTAATTGTAACCTCCCTAGGGCTAATGAGCATCTATTATTTAATCATCCAACAAAAATAATGTGTGTGCTGCTGCTATATCTTAAGGATCTTTACTTTTAGCACACATAGAATAGAAGTAATTTCATTCAAACCCGGTGGAAAGCATGCATTGAGTCAAAGCTGCCACAAAAGTTCCAATTTCTCCAACATAAGTGTAGACACCTCTCCTCTACTATTCATCTCAATTGAGTCGATGACCTTAAATTTGAAACTGTGGTTAGGGTTTTCAATGCAGTGTCTAGCTAGTGGGCTCTCCATTTTCCTTTTGTTAATGTAATAAACATGTTTATAAAATCCTCTCCTTAAACTTACGATCAGTCTTGCCTACGTAAAACTAGGGCAGCACTGACATAATGCTACACAGACAAAGGCTTTGGAGTTACAGTTAAACTTGTTCTTCAGGAAATAGTCTCACCCCCTAATAATGAATTTTGACCCTGTAGCAATGTGTCGAGACTGGTTACATGCCTTGCATTTAAATGTCCCTGGGGCACCTCTAAAAGTGCTGTTACCACTTTTAGTAAGTTATTTTAGGTTCCTTCCTTTTTACCAAATGACCAGCAGTTTGTCCCCCAACTTTCCTTGTATATCCCTATCGGACAGTAACAACTGCCAGTTTTTGCCCAATATTGTGATCAGGGCTTCATAATCTAAAGAGAATGTAGACACAAATCTGAAAAAAAATTTGCTCCCTTTGTGGTCCAATACTATTCCTAACTACGGGGTTACTCAGTTCTATCTCTACTGAGATGTTGGTTTCAAAAGTGTGAGCTGCTGTCCATTCTTGGAAGAGGATGGGTCTGAAGTGGCCAGAGGCCCTTTTACTACTCACCTCCCTTATAAGGTCAGCAATAAACTCAATGGGCTACCCCCTCTTGAGGAACATGGACTTCAAGAGTTCACATTCCTCAAAGAAGAGGTCATCCTCCGTAGTCATCCTGGCTGCTCGTACCAGATGGCCCTTCACTACACTCCTCTTCTGGTGCAGCGGGTGAAAACTAGTGTAATGTAAGAATGAGTTAGAGTAAGTACTCTTTCGGAAAATCCTTGCTAGATATTTTTTCTGGGCTCTATCTTTAGATAGTTCAACATCCAAGAAGCTCATAGAATCTATGTGGAAGTTACTAGTAAACCTGAGAAAGGTGGTGGACCTATTAAACTGCTCCAGAATTTCAGCAGCTAGTTCAACACCCCCTTTTAGCTCAGGGATGAGCCTAAACTACTTGCTGATAACATTACCTACAACTTAGTGGGACAACCGGCGACTGGGAGTGTGAGTATTGTGGAGAAACTAAAACTGTTTGATTTTAAACTTGTTAAAATAAGAAAACTACAACTAGAAGTGAACTACTTTAGTCAATGTCTTAAAGAGAAGATTGTGCCGAAAGGCTTGCATTTTTGGCAGTATCCTACTGGACTAGTTAAAGATTCTGCCTTTCACTTGGAACTAGTGACATTTTTCAACACTCAGGGGTTAGAATTATTGAAGATTATGTCCAAGCATTATCAGGTGCGCATTAATGAATTATCTAGTGAAGTTACTACCCTCGACAAAGAAACTAAAAGGAACCTTGACTTTCAAAGATACCATTTTGAATATAACAGGACTTTTGCCAGTATTAATAACTTACTGTCAAAAACTAGGGACACTAAAATCAGGAAAATTAACAGAGACCGGAGGGACTAGGCAAACGGAATAGCTTACCCAGACCCGCACCCATCACAAATATGGAATGCCCCTAGAGGTTTTAATACCACAAGGGGTACATCTGATAATAGTAACAGCAATCAAAATGAGGGTTTACCAGGGTCTAGAAACCGAGGGGCACTAAATGAGAATGAAGCCCACCAAAACAGCTACTTCACAGACCAGGATGATGAGGACAACAATTCTCAGATGGTGGGCATGAGTTCAAATAATGTTCCAAAAAACTCCATAAACCATTCAAGGGCAGGGGGTGAACAAATCTACCCCCAAGAAACAGAGGAAATACAACACAAGGAGGAACAACAACAACAGGAACAAAATGGGACCTTTCACCAAAGGGTCAGTTCAAACAACCTCTCTTGTAAAGTTGTAATGAATAAAAGCAGAGATTTCAAAATTTACAACTGTACCAAATACACTATTGACCCTCTATTAGTTGAAATTTTTGCAAAAGATCTTACGTTCATTCCAACTCATGCTACTGATTTAGGGTCATTACTGGACTTTAAACTTTACACTAGAAAACTCAATTTACAATTAATGTTGGTTAACGGGAACTACAATGGGAACCCAAACTTGTGTATTTCTAGTACATTTAATCCCCCTTTACACCCATCCATTTTACTATTTGAAAGAATGTGCAAAATGGACTTTAGGGCTTTTATTAACCATCAGCACAAGTCTGAATTAAGGACCAACTTGAACAAGAATGAAAGAAAAGCTCTAAGCAACTTTAGACTTTTACCAGTCTGCCTAATGAAACCTGCCAAAGGGGGTGGACTGGTCATTATGTACTAAATGGACTACATGGATAGAATGGGGAAGATACTTGAAAGTAACGCATATATTAAAGTGAGCCTGAACGAATTGAATATAGCATACAACCATATCAGAATGTTCCTGAATGATATGTTCATTGACTCACTCATCGACCTTGACATGTTTAACTATTTATCAGTACTATCACCTAGACTACCTGTACTTTTTGGAATAGCTAAAATCCACAAGAATCAAGGATATCCACCTATGCACCCCTTAGTGGATGCTCGACAATCAATCACCTATTCTTGCGCTAAGGTGATAGTTGACATTCTGAAGAGATTTGTGGCCCTGGAACCTCAGATTTGCAAAGACTCTTGGACATTTTTGATGAGTATTAACTCTTTAGCTTATAATGAGCACTTTTGTTTTTTAACAGTGGATGTTTGCAATCTATACACGGTGATCCCACAAACCTTGGGAACAGATTGGTTTATTGACCATATGAGATTTAAAGGGGCAGAGCATTCAGAACTGAGACTGGTGGAGGAATTGCTAGGTATTACACTGTCCACCAACTATACTACCTTTGAAAAATATTTTTTCAGACAGCAGATTGGTGTAGCTATGGGCTCCCCTTGTGGAGTTAGTTTAGCCAATTTAGTCATGGTCAAATGGGAAAAAGACACCATTTGTGATAACCCTGGACTGAATGAGTGTATTTATTATTACACCCGCTTTTTAGATGACATTTTTATGATTATTAAAGGGGGTGTTGAACTAGCTGCTTAAATTCTGGAGCAGTTTAATAGGTCCACCACCTTTCTCAGGTTTACTAGTAACTTCCACATAGATTCTATGAGCTTCTTGGATGTTGAACTGTCTAAAGATAGAGCCAAGAAAAAATATCTAGCAAGGATTTTCCGAAAGAGTACTTACTCTAACTCATTCTTACATTGCACTAGTTTTTACGCACTGCACCAGAAGAGGAGTGTAATGAAGGACCAACTGGTATGAGTGGCCAGGATGACTATGGAGGATGACAACTTCTTTGAGGAATGTGAACTCTTGAAGTCCATATTCCTCAAGAGGGGGTAGCCCATTGAGTTGATTGCTGACCTTATAAGGGAGGTGAGTAGTAAAAGGGCCTCTGGCCACTTCAGACCCATCCTCTCCCAAGAATGGACAGCAGCTCACACTTTTGGAACCAACATCTCAGTAGAGATAGAACTGAGTAACCCCGTAGTTAGGAATAGTATTGGACCACAAAGGGAGCAAAATTGTTTGAGATTCGTGACTACATTCTCTTTAGATTATGAAGCCCTGATCAGAATATTGTGTAAAAACTGGCAGTTGTTACTGTCCGATAGGGATATATAAGGAAAGTTGGGAGACAAACTGCTGGTCATCTGGAAAAAAGGAAGGAACCTAAAAAAACTTACTGAAAGTAGTAACAGCACTTTTAGAGGCACCCCAGGGACATTTAAATGTGAGGCATGTAACCAGTGTCGACACATTGCTACAGGGTCAAAATTCATTATTAGGAGGCGATACTATTTCCTGAAGAACAAGTTTAACTGTAACTCCAAAGTCTTAGTCTATGTAGCATTATGTCAGTGCTGCCCTAGTTTTTACGTAGGCAAGACTGATCGTAAGTTTAAGGAGAGGATTTACGAACATGTTTATTACATTAACAAAAGGAAAATGGAGAGCCCACTAGCTAGACACTGCATTGAAAACCCTAACCACAGTTTCAGATTTAAGGCTATTGACTCAATTGAGATGAATAGTAGAGGAGAGGTGTCTACACTTATGTTGGAGAAACTGGAACTTTTGTGGCAGCTTAGACTCAATGCATGCTTTCCACTGGGCTTGAAAGAAATGACTTCTATTCTATGTGTGCTAAAACTAAAGAGCCTTAAGAGATGGTAGCTGCACACACATTATTTTTGTTGGATGGTTAAATAATAGATGCTCATTAGCCCTAGGGAGGTTACAATTGCTAAGTTACACCCACCTTTTATAGGTTAAAAAAAACATTACTCAACACAGTTTTTTTTATGAAAAGATTACTGCTTCCATGGGTCCCTGAACATTAGTTATAAGTAAAGTGAACTAACTACAATTTTAATTAATACTATTTAATTTATTATATGTTCCGTTATAAGACAACAAAACTTTGTTTTTTTATAAAACTAAGGCACTCATTTTACCTAGTGACTTAACAAAAAACAAACTGTTTGACTTCAGTATTTTAGGATTACACCTTTAAATTATGTCACTGTGCTTAATTGGCTTAATTGTATTAACAAGTATGAGTCACTAGGATAGTACTTAAACTTGTTTTTTTCTTTCTGTGCACTATTGTCTGAAGAAGTTAGGAGAAGTGTTTCCTAACAAAAAGCGCTTTACACTTTGTGACTTGGATTCTGTGCAGCCAGATCATTTTTAACTTTTTATTGCTTGGCAGTTACCAGAGTGTGCACCAGACTACTGATTGCTGTAAGCTTGTTTTACTCAGCTATTAAACCTTGTTGGACTTTGCAGTGTATGCTCGTCTTGCTTGTGCCTATTAGTTTTTGGACATTTTTGGTGGTCTCTGCTGTTTGGGTAAATGTCTATTGAGTGCCTCTGTGAAGGTGGGTGTGTGTTTTTTGTTTTTATGTCAGAGCTGTGATAGTGGGTGCTCTTGAGGGCTATGTGTTCCATGTGGTGTGGTGCAGGTGTTGACCTTCTCCTCTTGACCATCTAGTCCAGTCTTCACTGGAAAGTGTGTATCTTCCAGTTTGGTGATATAGGGGTATCTCACACAAGTCTGAGTGTTAAGAGATTAGAGGAGGGGGTTGCCTGTGTACATGAGGCAGTTGCAAGAGTGCCTCAGAATGCCCAAGTCCACCAGGTTAGTGGGCAAAAGCACAGAGAGCTGCACTTTAATCATGCCAGGAGGGGTGGTCATAACTACTAAATACTGGAGCTAATTCCATGAGGAATTACTATTGCTGATGGCTGTCATGTGTGCTACAATAAGTGAAACAAAAACCTGTTGAAGTGCAAAGCTGTTAGGCTATTTGAAGTGCAAGAGAAAAAGAACTAGCAAGATCTAAGGGAAAAACTAAAGGCAGACTTTCTGGCACCTGTAATAGTTTACTTTTACTTCAGCTTTGCAGTTATCAGCACCTTTGCCCATTTGTCAGTCCATTAAGCTCTGTAGTGCATGTGGTAACTGCGGAATGCTATAGTACAAATAACAAGATAAGCAGAAGATCTTGTCTCAGATCTGGCATATATGTGTGTGGGTATGTGTATGTTTGTAAGAAGCAGTATTTTGATACGTTTCCCACCCACTGCCCTACTTTATCAGTCCTGCTGATAACATTCCCTTATCAGCACCTTCAGCCAGGCATCAGCCCAGTAATTTCTGTAGACTATGCAATAACTGTGTAACACTACAGTACAAATAACTAGATAGACAGGGATTCTAACCTCAATGTATGTGTGTGTGTGTGTGTGTGTGTGTGTGTGTGTGTGTGTGTGTGTGTGTGTGTGTGTGTGTGTGTGTGTGTGTGTGTGTGTGTGTGTGTGTGTGTGTGTGTGTGTGTGTGTGTGTGTGTGTGTGTGTGTGTGTGTGTGTGTGTGTGTGTGAGTGTGTGCATGTGTGTTTGTGTGTGTGTTTGGTTGAGAATCATATACTGTGTGGGTGACACCATACTGAGTTGTGTACCACCCTGTACACTTCCCATCATCCTACTTTACTAGGCCTGCTGATGTCATTTACCTCGGAAGTGCCTTGGGACAAGATGATACCATATAAGCTATGTGGTGTGTCTGACAACTGCCTAGCACCATAGTAGAAATAACTAGATAGATCGGGGTTCTAACATCAATAACAGCAACTGTTTGTGTGTGTGTGTGTTTGTGTGAGAATCATATACTGTGTGTGTGTGTTTGTGTGAGAATCATATACTGTGTGGGTTATACCATTCTGAATTGTGTATCACCCTACTTTACTAGGCCTTCTAATGGCATTCACCTTAGAAGTACCTTGGGACAAGTTGAAATCATATAAACTTCGTGGCATGTCTGAGAACTGTGTAACACTATAGTAGAAATAACTAGATAGACAGTGTTCTAATCTCAATGCTGGCAACTACGTGGTGTGTCTGACAACTGCCTAGCACCATAGTAGAAATAACTAGACAGATAAGGGTTTTAACATCAATAATAGCAACTATTTGTGTGTGTATTTGTGAGAATCATATACTGTGTGTGTGTTTGTGTGAGAATCATATACTGTATGGTTTATACCATTTTGAGTTGTGTACCACCCTGTACACTTTCCATTACCCTACTTTACTAGGCCTGTTGATGTCATTCACCTTAGAAGTACCTTGGGAATAAGTGAAATCATATAAGCTCTGTGGTGCATCTGATAAGTGCAAACACTATAGTAGTAATGACTAGATAGGCAGGGGTTCTAATCTCAATACTGGCAACTGTTTTTGTGTTTGGGTGAGGATCATATCCTGTTTGGCTTATACCACTTTGATGTGTGTACCATCCATGCCTGCTTACCACCTCCCAATGGCATTACTTTATATAGCGTGGTAATGGCATCTGCCTCACATGGAGCATGTTAAACCATTGTACAGGTCATAACAGTCCTCTGTACAGATGTCTCTGGAATATCCATATGGTTGCAACCTATATGTGGCCTGTGTCCCTTACCAATGCCCATGTATGTGGTATTGTTGCCAAATCAGCCACAATAAGTGTAGTGACATACATGCCAGCATCAGGTATAATACCTGACTGAAACATCATACTGATACAACATCTGCTACTTATCACTTGTCCAGGTTTGTAGGAGCAATACATGACTTCAGATGCTATTTCTGGTGAGTTATCTCACCATCCATGAATGCATTCACAACATTACATGTTGTAAGAGGTAGTGAGTTATGTCTCATGCATATAATCTATGTGGGGCATGTCATGTGTATGTAGTACTACAGTACATCAAAGTGGATATGTAGGTTTACTAATCTGTCTATTGCCAACTGTGTTTGTGTTACTGTATGCACATCCCCCTGTGTCTGTCCTTACTGTGTGTATTCAAAGGATATACCATTTTGTCTCCCTGTTCCACCCTGTGAACTCAGGAATACATGCCACAAACCTGCCATACACAGTATTATGCATGCCCTCAAAAACTGCATCAGGGTTGAGTGTATGGGAAAGAAATGCCAGGGCAACAGGTGTTAACAGGTGAATCTGTTGCAGTTAATGTAATAGGTATGCTTGTGAGGGACCTGTTGACAGTACTGCAGTGTTCTGTTCTGTATGTATGAGCCTGTGGTATTACACAACACTGAGGTCACATGTCTGAAGGCTACCTGTCTGTGACAAGGGGTATGTATGTAAGATCACACTGTCTGAAAACAGTGTCCCACACTGTTGCATACATACACACCTGGTACATTTACATATTAAACTGTACTTTGCCTATGACATGGTTGGTGTATTCCCACTCTGCCATAATCCTTCTTGGTAGTGTCTGCAGGGTCACAGCCTGCAGACACACAGATACCTGGAACACAAACAGAATACAGCATGTCATACTACATTCAGTCAGTGATACTAAGAGCAATAATGCATCCTGGCTAATAAGGTACATACACCTTTATGTGTACCCATAACAAATGCAAGCAGACAGCACCTTACACAGTATTACATAGCTACACTGTACTATATTCACCCTTTGCATCAGACCCATATTAGCATGTTCCTGCATTGATGGTATGGATGACAGGGATGTGGAACAGGTATCATATCCAGAGGGTGTGGTGTGGGTTTGCCAGAGGCCTAGGTTGGGTCATATGGTTGACATCATGTGTGTGTGTTAGGATGGGTATCCAATAGATGAACTGTGCAGAGGTGCTGTGTGTGTCTGGAGTTGTCCTGCTTGTAGTACAGATGTGTGTGTGTATGTATGCACGCAGTCATGCCATGTGGCTGCCCTACACAGGGGTATGTTGAACAGCTGTGGGCCATACATGGCAGGGTGTCCAGTTCATCATCTCGGGCCATGGACAAGTGAACTGGTCCTGCCAGGGGTCTTACTGGCACCACTAGGCCCAAGCCCAGATGGAGTACTGCTTCCTGATGGTGACTGCTATCTGCTGGATCTGTGTCCCTGATAGGACTGGCCAGGGCCATGTGCCCATGGCCTGCTCCGGTGTGATGTGGACAGCAACCCCCCCTTCAGTAGAGCTGGTGTCACTGCCGCTATGGGAGTGTGAAGGTGCATGGCCCCATAGACTCTCAGTTGTTGTTGGTGGTGATCTAAGTCAACGTGGCCAATGCCCATCTCCCACTACACGCTCCAGCACAAACATGCCATGGTCGAGGATTGCCAAGGTCTCACCCCACCATCTATTCATGACCTCAGTATTTTGATGTGTGGCCTCAACAAGGTAATGTATGTTGCCACATAAATCAGGAAGAGTTCCATCCACCACCCTGAGTATTTGTCTGGTGTTGCATTCACTACATGCCTGTGCATCCATGACAGCCTGAAACATGCATCTGGTGACACCTGCTGTGGCACTTGTGACAGTGGCTTGACGAGCAGCAGTTCACTTGTGACCACCCCTGTCCATCCGCCTGTGTGGGACCTTGCCTGAAGTCTGGCTATGGCCAGTTTCTACAGTCACACCTGCCATAGTCACCATATTAGCCTGTTCCATGCCACCACCTGCCAACTGTCCATCATCTCTGACCACTGGTGAGGGGGTATGTATGGGCATTGTCACTGTGTGTGGGGATGGTCTAGACAACAGTGGGATACCAACTAATGGCAAAGATTCAGCCCCTGACAACCCCATCTGTACCTCACTATTCCTATCATCATTGTCAGAGTCTGCAGAGATACTGACATCAGTTACCAAGCAGGAGGGACCCGGAACCACATTTCCACCTGTGAGGGGAAAACAACATATATTTTCATAAGTTCCTAGGTTCCTAGATGTGTACTAGGCTAATGGCCCTGGAGCCTTTACAAGCCTGTCCTATAGGATTATCCTGGCATCGTGCCACCCAACCTTAGCTCCCAGTATCTCTGTCGAGTAAAGCCACTGGAGTGATCCCTGGGGTGAATTTTCTATTTCCCATCCACTCATCAAGATTTGTCTTGAAGAGGGCCAGTGAGATGCTTTGCTTGACATGTATGGGAAGTCTATTCCATAGCATGGGCAGTCTCTGGGTTATGAAACTGTCCTTCCAGCAAGTAATGTTGATTGTGGTAAAGGGGTTGAGGTCTCCGGAGTGTGTGGTATGGAGGGATTGGGATTTCTTTAGATGTAGCATTTCTAACAGAGCTGGGTCAGACATGGCTTTGTAAGTCAAGCAGAGATCACATCTAAGTAGGTGATATGAGACAGAGAGTAGTTGGACTTTGTTGAGTCTGTCCATATAGGACAAATGTTTAAGACCTAGGATCCTCTTTGTGAGGTACTACTGTGGCCTCTCCAGTTGTTGCAGGTGTTTAGTGAGGTACATGCCAAATGGGGCATTGTACTCATTGATTGGCCTAATGAAGGAAGAGTAAAGGGAGACAATGATATCTTTCTTCCTGGATACAAAACCCTTAGTAATAAGAGTTGCCACATTGAAGGACTTTATGACCACAGTGGCAATATGGTGGTCAAAAGAGAGGTTTCTGTCAACCTGTGTTTCCCGATCTCTTATAACACTTTCTGTGTTCAATGAACTACCATCGATGTGTTAAATCATGGGAACTGGATTTTCCCAAAGGGGATGGTGACACATTTTTTGGCATTGAGCTTAAGACCATGGTTCTGACACCAGTTGTTGGGCTCAGTGAGGCCTTTCTGTAGGATGTCAACATCACTTGTTGAGTTAACAATAGCTCCTAACTTGCAATTGTCTGTGAACTTTGTCAGGCAGATCTCTTTGTGTTGGCCTGGCCTTCAGAGAAGTAGATACCAAACAGGAGAGAACCCATGACCGAACCCTGTTGAACTCCATTCGTGACTGGGAGTCAGTCTGACTTGGAGTCAGCTACTTTCACACTGTGTGTTCTAACTGTGAGCCAGTTTGCAACCCACCTAGTGCTATAGGGGTTGATAGCTAGCTTAATGTGTTTTTCTTAGATTCCTGAGTGGGGAATGGTATCAAAGGCCTTGGCCAGATCAAGGTAGGCTGTATGAACTGCCTTGCTTTCATCCACAGCTCTGGTGACTGACTCAAAGAAGTTAATCAAATTGAGCAGGCATGATCTACCCTTCACGAAACCAAACTGTGTGGAATCAAGAGTTTGGGGATTCCTTCTATCCTTGTTTATTAGGTCCATGTTGATGCATTCCATAGCTTTGCATATCAGACTCATCAGGCTAATGGGGTGATAGTTCCCAGGGTCTGTAGTCACTCCTCCTTTCTGGAGAGGGATGACTGTAGCAGTGCACCATTCTGTGGGGACAAAGCTAAAGGTGAGGTTGTGATTGAACAGGGCACACAGGTGAGGTGCCAGTTCACCTTGTAGTTCATGTCAAACACAGCCAGGGATATTGTCAGGTCCAATAAAAGCTGTATTCTTGTCTTTGGACAGTGCTGTTTTAACCTGTGCAGCAGTAATACTGGGTGCCTGGCAATCTACTGGTATTGTAACTGGTCCTTTGGGGGGGTGAGAGGGGTAAAGTTGGCAATGAATCTGTTGGCCAATATATTGGCAATATCTGTTGGCTTGGTATAGGAGGTAACATTGTGCAGCAGCTCAGAGCAAATTGGGATATTGCCATGAAGATTCTTTACATAACTATAGACGGCCTTGTGGTTGTCTTTACTATCTGCTGCAATTCTGTTTTCATAGCTAGCTTTAGAGGATTTGATGAGGATCTCAACCTTTTGTTGAGGATGATAAGGTAGTTCTTCCAGTCTTGGCACTTTACCTTATTCAGTTTCCTCCATTCTGTTGTAGAGTTTGTTTATGGCAGGGGACCACCAGATTGACTTCCTTTTTTTGGAGGAGAGCATCTTGGTTCTACTGAGTATGGCGAGATCCTTGCATTTGTGTACGTATTCATACAGTGCACTGGTGTATGATTCGGTAGTCATGCAACTATTCTTCATTTGCATGGGTGCTGTGAAGTTAGCGACCTCTGTTTTTAGGAGCCGAAAGATAGCTTTAGAGAAGTTTTTCATGGTGGTTACCTTTGCGGGGGAGGGGGTTGGAGGTATGTGGATTTCCAGGGAGATTAGTTTGTGGTTTGATCTAACCAGGGAGGAGTTGACAATTGGTATAGAGCAACAGTCACCCATCTTAGTAATGAACAGGTTAAGGATGTTGCTACCTCTAGTGTGAGTAAGAATGAGCTGGTCCAGGGCATTGGAATTAATGAATTCCAGGAAACGTTGGGCAAGTGTATTGGTACATGAGTAGTTTTCCCAGTTAATGGAGGGGTAGTTGAAGTCGCCCATTATAAGAGTATTAGGTCGGACCCTAATATTCTCCAGGGTGCTTAAGAATGTGTACTGTGAGTCTTGGAACATGGTTGGGACTTATAGCAGGCTACGACTTGAGGCGCAGTCTTATCCAATGCTAGCTGCACCTGAAGTATCTCAGATGCGTTATGTTGAGCTACCAGTCTGGAGGTATGCGCATCCTTTATGAATATGGAAACCCCACTGCCTTTGGAGCTTCAGACCAATTTCTAGGGCCGAAAGGTGTGGAATGAGTTATAGCCTGCTAGTGCAGGAATGCTTTCTGCAGCCTTGAACCAGGTCTCTATTATTTCACAAATGTCGATGTTCTCCATTTTAAGGAGTACTTCGAGCAAGTGCATTGAGATTTAGGCTTCTAGCATTGAGCAGCATGACCCTCAGATTGCATTTTTTGTAGCTGTTATGGTGGTTATTTGGTCTTTGGATCATCACCTAAAAAAAGGCTCTATAGGGGTGGCAAGAACCTTGGCCAGTATCTGGAAAACCAGGGGTGACAGATGCAGGTTATCTCTGACAAAGCATCAAGGTCTGTCATTCATGTCATCCCAGGCAGACGGATACTGGATCTCCTTAGAATGATACCAGAAACATAGCCAATTGTTGAACTCAGTCATTTTCTGCTTGTATTGTGGCATCATTCTGGGTGATAGTAGGATGCTGTTCAGGGCTAGAGTCATACCCGCCTGGGCTACATAATCTGAGAACTCCTCCATGTCTCTTTTCATGAAGTCCAGGGAGGTACATTTCAGATGATTCACACCCACATGTAAAATGACACAGTCATATTTGTATCTGTTGTTCAGGAACCTGAGTGTGTGCATTATGTAGCAGATTCTGGCACCTGACAGGCAGCTTACTGTTAATTTCTCCTTATTTGACCTAATGAGTGGGACATCAGCGTGTCTCACTATCAAGTTATCTATGACTAGTGTGTTGGGCATGCTGTTTTGCCTTAGGGGCTTTGGTTGAGTGGCACACTGTTTAGGAGAGTTATGTGTCTCGTGATTAGTGTTGTGTTGTGGTGGTCAAGTGAGTTTCTGCCTTGGAGGTCTCTTCTGTTTGGGTAGATTTCTAATGAGAGCTTCAGTGAAGGTGGGTGTGTGGTTTGGGTTTTTATGTGAAGGCAGTGCTAGTGTGTGTTCTGGAGGGCTATGTATTCCACGTGGTGTGATGCAAGTGTTGACCTTCTCCTCTTGACCAGCTATTCTGATCTTGGCTGGAGAGTGTGCAGCTTCCAATTTGGATATATGTGTATCTCTCACAAGTCTGAGTCTTGGAAGGTAAGAGGAGAGGGTTGCCAGTGTACATGAGACAGTTGCTACATTGCCTCAGGTTGCCCAAGTTCACCAGGGTAATAGGAGAAATCACAGGGGACATTAATACCTGCACTTTAAAGTTGGCTGGTACACACGTGCATGCGTGCAGACACACACACACACGCACACACACGCACACACACACACATACACACACACACACACACACACACACACACACACACACACACACACACACACAGCTACCTACAGGTGAGGTGGCACAAATCTTTTACACAGACCTCACATTACCCAAATGGTCACATACATGACAAACAGCCCTCATCATCATGCATTGCAGCTAGTTTTACTCCATGTAACTAACAATATAGAGCTCTGGGATACATGAGTAGTGTTAGTAGGTGATGTCCCTTCCCCAGCACAGACTGCACCCATGTACACATCATTGCTGTTCACCTGTATAGCACAGTGGCAACTACCACAGAACATTCCTCACAAGTGTACAGATCCTTGCAGAATGTCTAGATATCTGGCTCATATGTTTGCTCGGTTTCTCATAACCTCTGTGTTTGTCTGATACATAACTGGGATGATCTGAGAAGTGACGTCACTAATTAATGATATACATTTGAGTTTCAGACCTCCAAACCAGCAATAAATGCATGGTCTCACAAATCCTGTTACACCACCAACCTTCTAAGCTTACAGTGGATATGATAAGTGTGCACACCCCTGTTAACATGCCATGTTCTTGTAATATATAAAATGAGACCGCAGTAATGCATTCAAAAATATTACCCACTTTTCATGTGACATATGACGTGCAATATATTGCAATAATTGATAAACAAACAAATGTGTTATATGTAAAATATAATGACTGAAATATGTACAATATGGTGGTTGCATAAGTGTGCACACCCTTAAAAGGATGCTTTGTAGAAGCACCTTGTAAGTTGCTTACAGCATTCACTCTTCTTGGGATGGTGTCTATCAGCATGGCACATCTTGGCTTGGCATTATTTGGCCACTCTTCCTTGCAAAGGTCCCCCAACTCTGTCAGATTGCAAGGTCAGCTCATGTGCACAGCCCTCGTCAGATCATACAGGGGTTTTCTATCGGGTTTAGGTTTAGTCTCTGGCTGGGCAAATCCATAACCCTGAATGTGTTCAGGTAGAGCCATTCCAAGATAGCTTTGGGTGTATGCTTCGGGTCTTTGTCATGTTGAAGGCTGACACCCCTCCTGATCCTCAGCATTCTTGCGGACACAAGATGGATTTGGGCCAGACATGAGTGATATTTGGAACTGATCAGAAGTTCCACCACTATGACTACAGGGACAGTTACAGCTTTGGAACATCATCCCCACAGCATGCCAATGCCACCAGTGTGATTCACCATGGGGATGGTGGTCTTCAGGTGAAGAGAGGTGTTGCTTATGCACCACACATACATTTTGGTATTGTGGCTGTGAGGTCAATCCATAGTCTCATTACACCATAACACATTTTCACACATGCCTTTGGGAGGCTTGATGTGTTTTATTGCAAATTGTATCCATCCCTGGATGTATTTTTGGTGTGGGGAAATGCTTCCATCTTCTGACCCTACCCCATAGGCAGGACTTATGCAGAATACGGGAGAGTGTTTTCACATGTAGTACACAACACCAGTACTTGTAAGAGATTTCTGAAACTCCCTCGATGATGCTGTATGTCTCATGGCAGCCTCCCTGACCAGGTTTTAAGATGTCTTTTCATCAGTTTTGGAGGAAGGTCAGGTTCTTTTCAAGACCACTGTTGTCCCATATTCATTCCACCTTTTGATGACTGTCTCCACTGTGTTCCATGGTGTATGCAATGCTGTGGTAATGTCGTTGTACCCTACTCCTGACTGATAGCTTTCAAATATGAGATCCCTTTGTGCTTTGTAAGCTGTCTGCAGGCCATGGCCGTTGCTGTTGCAGGCAACTGCGCAAATGTCATGAATATCCTACTTGGACAGCAGACTGTTATTTGGTGTTACTCAGGGTGCCTTTACTAGATGGCAGGTGTGTACCCAAGCAGACTGAATGCTGTCAGTAAATCACAAGCTGCTGCAATAAAATATTATTTGAAGGGTGTGCACATGTATGCATCCAGCTTATTGTAAGGTTTGTATACTCCAATTCTGGTGCCCAACAGATTGGTTGGTTTTACAAGTGAATTTGTTCATGTTATGGTCACATTAAAGGTTGGAAAAGGTGTGGACTGACATACTGTGGTCTCAATTTGTATATATCACAAACACATGGCATCTTAACAAGGGTGTGTACACTGTTTATATCCACTGTATAAGAGTAATGTTTCACACATGTCCCTACCTTAGGCCAGTTGTCCCCCCATTTTGTTGGTCTCTGTCCAGAAGTCTTGCACTGACAGGTTGTGAAGTATGCTACAGGAATGTTAGATTCTCTTCAGATAGGCCCCTGTGGTGACCACTGTGATGCAATGCAGTTAACCCCTCCACAAGTGAACATGCACATAAAGCAATATGGCTATTGTTGTGTGCATGGTAAATCGCATGCCCTTCACATGTCTGGGGTATTGGCAAACCACAAAAGAACATGCCCATACTCACCAGCTTCAGACTGCTGTCCCACATGCAGACCAGAGTGACCTAGGTAGTTGTGGGGGAGAGGTATTGTCAGCAGACTCACATGTGGCATTGGTATGGGATGGATGCAGCATGTCTGCACATTTACAGTACATTCCCTAATACTATGCAATTTGCTGTCCTTCACCATAGATCTGCACTTTTGTGCATTAGAAAACCCCATCCACAACTGCAATCTGACCTGACACATGCATGTAGATACTCTACAGATGCAAGTATGTGTGCTACACTAGTCTAGTAATCTCCACTAGGGCCTTACCTGCACGTTCCTCGTCCATTGTCTGTGTGTCACCCACCACCAGCATGTGGGGGTCTGTACCCTGATGTTGTACTGGGATGGGTGCCCCAAGGTTGGTGAGGAGCTCCTCGGTGGGTGTTAAGTGGGGGCTGCATGGCTGTGCCCCCACCTGTGGCTGTGTGGTTCCTTAACACAGCAGCAGCCCTTTGCCGGGGATGGTGTATGAAGTTGATTGCATGATGCCGGACCTGCTCGTATGTATGTGCATGCAGGCCGACATTGTTTACCCTGTGGACAAGGTCGGCCCACAGGGCAGTCATCCACAGCAGATGTTGCTGGCTCTGGCCAAACATTATGGCATGGTTCTGTAGTATTGGTTCTATGATTATATTTTGTCTAAGCCGTTGAGAAGTTTGATCTTCGCTGATGCGACATTGCACCTGGAAGACATAAACAGGGAAACACATCACAGGACCTCATACATTTGGCAACAGTATGTACAGAACCTGCACATCTACATTGAATACCATTAGCCACCACTCACAACCACACCATACCCCTGTAATCTATCAGCACAGTATCAGTTGCATTGCACTCCTGGTCCTGATGTCTCATAGTCCCCCAGTGAGGGCCAGTTAATTGCATAACCCTCTATTCCTCATTCATGTTTGTGTAGGGGGATGACATTGGCCATCTTCCATGTGAATGGGGTGTGGATGGTGCCGAGGCTTGGTGTGACTACAGTATGTAATGGAGCTGGGAGCACATGCCTGAGTTAATGTAGGATGCGGACAGGGATGTTATCAGGTCCCATGAATACTTACGTTTGCTGTCTTTCAGTAGGAAATATGTACCTGCTCACTGGTGATGAGGGCAGTGATGCAGGTGCTGTGCATATCCACTTAAAGTGATGCTAATCCAAGGGGAGTGATGTTTTCCCTAAACCTATCTGCAACAGGTTGCCTATAGCTATGTTGTGTGTGTATGTGGCCTGACTTGACCACCATTACAGGGTGGGTTGGTTTGTTACCTCTGAGATTGCAGACATATGTGATGATGGCATTGTGATGGGCCTTAGTGGATGTGTTCAATTTGTACTCATAGTTAGCATTAGAGTAATCCACAAAGGACCTTATATGCTTGTTTAGACAAAAGCTGACTTGATGCCAAGTTGGTGCCTGCTCCTATTTCGCCCTGTACAGCCAATATAGGGGCCCAGTCTGTGGTTTGCATATTGCTGCTGTCCAGCAAAGGGGATTACTCTACTTTGGTTGAGGCAGATTTTACAAGTAAGGTATTGCTGAGTCCATACAGCTATGTAGGTGTTCATATAGCTGTTTGTAGTAGGCATGAACACAAAGTCATAACACAGTTGGACCCCTCTCCAATTTCAAACTGATAATCATGCTTATTGTAGTACCCATGGGTGTGTCAGGGCAATGCAACAACCAGTAGCTGTAGAAATGTCACTCTGTTGGATGCACAGTAACTAAGATTACACATGGGTACAACATGTATAGATTATTTAACTGACATTTTGCATCCCATGTCTGTTGTTATGAGGCGACCAGATACACCTACTCATACTGACATGTGCACAGGTAATACCTGATATACATTTCTGTTCTATGTCAGTATGGCACACTGTATTCACACTTGCTGCCAAGTCATCCCCCTCAACCCATTAGAGCAGGACATCTGTAGGATGCCGCATATACATGGGGGGCAATGGGACAAAATTAGTGACACTGTCTTAATATTGCTGTAACACACTTGAGTCATTTGATAGCACAGTAGCCTTTCCATTAACAGACATACCCTGGAGGATGTCCAGCACTCATATGGCAGGAAGAGAGGAGAAAGGCTAGAAGTGTGGTAGTGAGCGTAAGAACTTTTAATGTTGGCAGTATGACTGGTATAGGGACAGAGCTAGTTGATATGATGGCCAGAGGAAGGTTGATATATTGTGTGTGCAAGAGAATAGATGGAAGGGGAGTATGGTTAGGTATATTGGAGGCAGGTCATGATTGTGCTATCATGGTGTGGATGGAAGGACAAAGGGGGTAGTGGTTATCCTGAAGGAACAGTATGCCAAGAGTGTTTTTGGAGGATGAAATGAGTGTCTGCTAGAGTGATGTTTATGAACCTGGAAATTGATGGTGTAATGATGAATGTTGTTAGTGCATATGCTACACAAGTTGGTTGTGCGATGGATGAGAAAGAGAAATGCGAAGTCAGATGGATTACATGGTGATGGCCGGACCCAAGGGTGAGAGAGTGGTGATTGCAGCAGATGTCAATGGGCATGTTGGTGAAGGGAACAGAGAGGATGAGGAAGTGATGGGTATGTATGGTGTTAAGCAAAGGAATGCAGATGGTGAGATGGTAGTGGATTTTGCAAAAAAGATGGCCATGGCTGTGGTGAATACATACTATAACAAGAGGGAGGAGAATAGGGTGACATACAAGAGTGGAGGAAGATGCACACAGGTGGAATCTATGAAATGTAGGAGGGCCAGTTTGATGGAGATTGGAAACTGTAAAGTGGTGACTGGGGAAAGTGTAGTTAGGCAGCACAGAATGTTGGTCTGTAAGATGACGTTGGTGATCAAGAAGAGGAGTGTGAGGGCAGCACCAAGGATCAAATGGTGAGAACTGGAAAAGAGTAATTGTGAGGTGGAGTTCAGGGTAGAGTTAAGACAGACACTAGGTGGCAGTGAAGATTTACCAAATATCTGGGTAAGTACAGCAGGGCTAGTAAGGGAGATGGTTCAAAAGATGCTTGGTGTGACATGGATGGAGGAAGGCATACACGGAGACCTGCTGCTGGACTGAGGAAGCACAGGACAGCATCAGAGAAAGATGTTGAGGAAGAAGGATTGTCAGAGAGATGAGGAAAGTAGACACGAGTATGAGGAGATGAGGTGCATGGCAAAGACAGAGGTGGCAACAGCTAAAAATGAGGCATATGAAGAGTTGTGTGATAGGTTGGACACTAAGGAGGGATGAAAGAACCTGCAAAGATTGGCTAGACAGAGGGACTGAGCAAGATAAGATGTGCAGCAGATAAGGGTGATAAAGGATAATGAGGGAAACGTACTCACAAGCAAGGGCAGTGTGTTGAGCAGATGAACAGAGTACTTTGAGAGGCTGATGAATGAAGAGAACGAGAGAGAGAGAAGGGTGGATGATGTGGGTATGGTGAATCAGGAAGTGCAATGGCTTACCAAGGAGGAAGTAAGGATAGCTATGAAGAGGATGAATACTGGAAAGCCTGTTGGTCCACATGACATACCTGTGGAAGCATGGAGGTGTTTAGGGAAAAATGGCAGTGGTGCTTTTAATCAGATTGTTTAATGATATCTTGGAAAGTGAGAGGTTGCATGAGGAGTGGAGGGAAAATGCTTGGATACAGTTTTAAAAATAAGGTTGATGTGCAGAGCTGTAGTAACTACAGAGGGATAACATTGATCAGTCACAACATGAAGTTATGGGAAAGAGTAGTGGAAGCTAAGTTAAGCAGGGGGATGATGTGTGATGGTCAGCAGTATGGTTTCATGCCAGGAAAGAGCACTACAGATGTGATGTTTGCTCTGAGAGTGTTGATGGAGAAGTACAGAAAAGGTCAGGAGTTGCTTTGTGTCTTTCTGGACTTAGAGAATGCATATGGCAGGGTGCCTAGAGAGGAGTTGTGGTATTGTATGGGGAAATCATGAGTGGCAGAGATATATCTAAGAGTGGTCCGGGATATGTACAAGGGTGGTGTGACAGCAGTGAGGTCTGCAGTGGGAGTGACAGATGTGTTTAAGGTGGAGGTGGGATGACATCAGGGATCAGCTGTGAGCTCTTTCTGATTTGCAATGGTGACGGACAGGTTGACAGACAAGATCATACAGGAGTCCCCGTTGACTATGATGTTTGCAGATGACATTGTGATCTGTACTGAGAGTAGGGACTAGATTTAGGAGACCCTGAAGAGGTGGAGAGGAATGAAGATCAGCAGGACAAAATATCTGTGCGTGAATGACAGGGAGGATAGCAGAATGTTGAGGATGCAGGGAGTAGAGTTGGCAACGGTGGATGAGTTTAAATGATTGAGATCAACATTTCAGAGTAATGATGACTGTGAAGGACAAGTAAAGAAGAGAGTACAGGCAGGATGGAGATGGTCGAGAAGAGTGTCAGGAGTGATTTGTGACAGACGAGTACCAGTAAAAGTGAAAGAGAAGGTCTACAAGAGGGTAATGAGACTAGCTATGTTATATGGGTTGGAGACAGTGGCATTGACAGAAAGGCAGGAGTCAGAGCTGGACGTGGCAGAGTTACCGATGTTAGGATTTGCACTGGGGTGTGATGAGGGTGGACAGGATTAGCAATGTGTATATGGGAGGGTCAGCCCATGTTGGACAGTTTTGAGACAAAGCCAGAGAGGCAAGATTACATTGGTCTGGATATGTGCTGAGGAGGGATGTTGACTATATTGGGAAAAGGATGGTAAGGATGAAGCTGCCAGGTAAGAGGATTACAAGAGGTTTCTGGATGTGGTGAGAGAGGACATGCAGGCTGTTGGTGTGACAGAGCAAGATGCAGAGGACAGGCAGACATGGCAACAGATGATCCACTGTGTTGACCCCTAATGGAAACAGCCAGAAGAAAAAGAAGGAAATGTTGTAATGTCAGCCTTCACAGATTTGCCAATGATTTGCCAGACATAACACAACTCTATGAGTAAATGACTACAAATATGGGGCACAGATATTTTCAGTTTAATGGTATGAGCTCAGTATATCACACGGAGTTCAACACACACGTCTGCAACAGTACTTTATTATGCAAATACCATGTATAGGTCTCTCACATTTCTGAGACAAACAAGTATATCATAGCTGTATTCACAAGTAAGATATGGATATGTACGACATCCCAGTAGCTGGCCTTGCATTGTCACAGTCAGTATTGTTCAACACACACTCCAGTAGTAGTCATATGTAAGCCATCCTTTCCTGGGATGACTCAGGGGCCTGACTTCTGATCTATATCACTGCAGACAGACCCAGATGCTATGGCCATCAGTTCTGATCAGCAATATATCAGTACAGCAAGTCTTGTTGAGACATATATGTTAAACTTCTATTTCCCATTCTTACATATCCCTTACTGCAGTTCATTACATGCTTACTTGGTTGACATACCTGTTTTTTTTCAAGTGCAGGTGGTTATATCCTGCTTTTTTTTTTCTTTGCACTGTTTCTCTCTCTTTCTTTCTCTCAAGGATGTAGGGTGTACATCTGTTTTGCATAGGCAGCAGCTTGCCTTTTGTAGGTAATTCTCATGAGTAGCTGATGGCCTGTGCACCAATTGGGGTCCCCCACTTGCTAATTGCATGCAGAACAGCTGTGTTGTTATTTATATAGCCAATGCCATGGCAACACACTACTATAATTGAGTACTTCATGTGGGCATTGGCCCTTTTACTTCCCAGTGAGGAGGACTTCATGGAGGTGTGTGAATAACAGCATCACAGAGGGTATTTGGGAATACCTCTTACAATCAAAAACTGTGGAAACGGGCCAACAGAATGGGGGAGAATGTTCCAGACATAGGGACAGAATGTAAGTTTTTCTGTTATACATTTGGATTAATGCTAGTCTAACAGGGTTTGTGTAGACATGGAGTTTCTGCGTGATTTTAACTCTGACAGTGTTATGTGTTTGACATAACTCTCAACTGTAGGGCTATCCGCAGAATGGCCAGAGTTTTGACTCCTATGTTTGGTGTGCTCCTCAGACATTTTTTGCCTTTGGAAAACCAGTAGCATACTCTGGAGATTACAGTCAGTAACTGCTAACATCCATTTGTGTTTCTGACCTCATATCCCTCAGAAAAGATATCTTACAACTAACCCTGTTTCACCAGCAACTTTCTCAGTTTATAACAGCAATATTTCAAATATGCCCCTGTTTTTAGGCCTCTGCCCCACAATTATGTCAGGCTTTGTCCAGATGTCATACAGTAAGAGGTTGATAGGTATGTTATAGGATTATTTAGTAACTACATTCCTGATATCATCCCAGTGATGTATCAGACTTCCAGACATGTTATGTGGAAGAGACCTTATATATGAGGGGAAAGCCTGGACATTCTGTGGGACTCTGTACAGTTGAGAGGTCTGTGTATTTCTGGCAATTGTTGACATACTGTCAGGATTGTGTAGCAGTATAGTGTGTCAATGTTATTTGGCCTGTGTAGGGAGGGGGTGGAAATATGTGTTATGGCTCCTTTTCTATCTGCCTGTGCATGCTACTTCTGTGTCTGGTGGTCTATCAGCTGTTTATGTTTGTAGGGGCAGACTGAGACATGTCCCATACCACAGTCAGTTGTCATACTACACTGTGAATTGTGCTAGTATATGTAGGGGTAGTGTGTGAGAGGCAGACATGTTGAGATGTTTTTGTTCACACAGTCCTTATACTGTACTGTTACTGCGGCTTACCAGTATGTCACTGTGACTGTGGGAGAATTGGTTGTGGGTATGCACTTTCACACTGGTACCTAGTTTCAATGCTATCTCTGTAGTGCCTGATATATTTGCCAATGCAAGTGTGATTCCCCCTAGCAGATTTGGGTTAGTGTTGTGTCAGTCTGACTATAGTATGGACAGTGCTTGGTGACATGCACAGCAGCTGAGTGCAGTTTCCCTAAAATTATGTTATGTCCAGATATTTGTAGGATGTACTGTTGCTTGGCCCCCATAAGTGTTGTGTATTTCTGATACATCAGTGGGATGATGCGAGGATTTCAGTCACTAACTAGTGAGAAGTAACTGAGTGTTGGACTTGTGCTATTTCAGTCAATATATGTTAGGACAGACATGATGGTGTTACTGCAGCAACTGTGTCAGCTTATCTACTCCAGTATTTCAGATATGTCCTTATTTTCATGGCTTTCTACCCCAACTTTGTCAGGCTTGGTCCAAATTCTTTTCACTAAGGGATTCTGGGACTACCTCTCAGCTGCCCGAATTGTTGCTATATGCCCAGGTTTATTTCACTTATTTCTTGTCTGTTCCACAGATTCATTATTTTTATATCCCTGGTAAATCACTGTGATGATCTGAGGATTTCTGACAGTAAAGGATGACATACATTTCAGTTTCCAAACTCACATCCTTGAGAACATGTATGCTGAAACAAACCCTGACACTCTAGCAACATTCTATATTTATAAGAGCAATATTTATAACAGGTCCTAGTTTGCGCCCATTGTCTCCCCATTTGGAAAACCTTTGGCCAGATTTCTTGCACTAAGAGGTTGAGAGGTATGGTTGTGAGGTATGACTCTGCTACATGTTATAAGCGAATAAATATATATATATCTATTCTTATTCTTCTCTCAGCTTTTTCCCGGTTAGGGGTCGCCACAACGAATCACTTGTCTTCTCATGAATGGCAGTGGAGTTTTTACGGTGTATATATATATATATATATATATATATATATATATATATATATATATATATATATTTATTGATTTATTTATTTATTTTTTTAATATATATTTTATATGTATATTTCTGTTTATATTATGTATATATTTTCCATATACATGCTTTTCCATACATATAAGCATGTTTATATGTATAAATACAAAACCTGACTGATTGCACAGAACCTTTTCCCTACTGTTGAATGAGTCTACTGCATGATATGTTTGAAAAAGCATAAACAATGCTTACAACTCAAATGGTGCAGTGGTGCATTGCTCTACCTATAGTGTGCAGGGTCAAGGGTTTGACGCTTGGCAGCTCTGATTACTTTGTTGCTAGGCAGAACAGTGGCTGATGGAAACAGAGTGATTAAAGCAGTTTTAAGCAGTTGTAAGCACGTTTGCGTGGGTTTGGGTGATGCTAAGCAATGCCATGCTACAGTTAATCTGTTTTAGCTTCACTTACCGCTGCTTATTCTTGCGTACTCCCATGCTAATTTCATTAAAATAAAGAAAAAGGGGTGATAGGAGAGTGGTGTAAAAAGGTGCATGCAGAGGGAAGTGCAGTATGAAAGGCAGCTAGGGATGTGCAGGACTGGTGTAGGAAAGGTCTGTAGCTGTCCATTTCTTCTACAGCAACATCTGTGTATTTCTGCAGAATTTGGAGGTGAATTTGGACACTCAAACCCCTGAGAGATGGGTGAGGACAACAGTAATGTCGTGTCAAGCCAATTGGACCAGATTACATGTGTCCAGTGGACACGTATGTGAAATGGACAGCTATGTATGGGGGTAATTTTTTTTTTTTGGGAACAGATTCCCTTTTTTTTAAGGTGAGAGTGGGATGTTGGAGAAGGATAGTAGATTTATTTGGGAAGGTAAGTTACATAGGGAGATGGACAAGACAGCAGACAGTGGCGGTATATGACACATGTGGGGGTAAGCACCTTGGATGGGGAGGGTGGTTGGGAATCAAATGCCCATGAGACCCTAAATGGATACAGTGGGACTGAGGTCCCCACCCATGGGCAGTCACCACTGTACCTTCATGGCCCCAAAAGTGGCTGTGCTGGGGGCTGGAAAGGAGGGGCAGTTTGACCCTCAAGATGCACCAGGCCACCCTCAATCGGGTGCAGCTGTTGGCCAAACGCCTTTTGAATGGCACTACACATGAAACCCCAGACCTGGCTACAGGTGATGGTTCCTGTCCATGCCCACTCCCGGGGTGGGGGGAACAAGCCCCATCCCAAGAGGTGGTTCCACCCAAAGGTGATGCAGGACCAGCAGATGAGGAGGTCCCGAGTTGGGTCCCAGACATGCTGGGGCCCAATGCCATGGTCAAATGAGGCAGGACAGGTGGATTCGCCTGGATCTGCCTTCCCAGATGTGCTATGGTGTTGAGGTTTTACAAAATATTTGGTTAGGCATGAACAAAACATTTCAAAATTACTTTTAACAGCATGCATGGGTGTTCCAATTAACCCAAAACAACAGATCTGAAACAGTTGCATAGCAAACAGAACAGATGCATAAATGGAACAACAGTAGGCATCATAATGGTATGCAAGTTACATTGATAGCAGCAGGCCACCAATGATAGTATTTGAACAGGGAGCATTTCCAATCAAATGATTCAGTATATGTAGAACAATAAGACACATGTCCCAACAGTAGTTTTGGAGAAAAACATACCTGTTGATTATGTGTATGAATTACTGGTGCAGATTGGGTGGGGGGGGGTGTCAATTAACAACTGTATAGGCTTCAATTTTTTACAACTGTACTGATCATTACTGTACTCATTACTGTCCAGGTATGAACTCACTTTACATATACCTATGGCCTGGGGTTAGGCAGTGGAATGTTTGTGCACAGTGTATTGCTAAAGCCTTCTTAAAGCTAGTAGATACATTTACTTACCTGACAGACATGTGAAGGAAATATCGGTTAACACAACCTGACTGTTTCTACACATATTCACATATTCAAGGTTACATATATGACACTGACAGGGGTGCCCTGCACACATGTTGTGTGTGTGTGTGTATGTGTGTGCTACTGCTATACTCCACCTGGATTTCAATCTGTCACCCTGGGTATTGGCAGTGGTAACCACTAGCCATGACAGCATAACACTTGAGGGACATTTGTCAGAAGAAACTGCTTGGTGTATTTACTTATCTTGCTGTCTTTTGCAGCTTTGGGGTTGGAGAGTGGAAGTGTTGTACACAGTGTATTAGTACAGTCTTCTTACAACTAATAGAAACATTTCCTTACATGACAGACCTGTCGGGGAAATTTCTTTTAACACTACCTGACTGTTTCTACTCATATTCACATATTCTTGAGTGAAATTATGCATACAGCTTACTACCACTACTGGGATTCGAACCATGCCTGTTTGTGCAAAAAAGGGGAAACAAGGCTGTGTTTCAACACAATGAGCTATTGAAGAAGTTCTGTCTTGCAATTGACTGTTTTCTGACTAATAGTCTCTTGGTCGGACAGTCTGACCTTGTAATTCTGACATTCATGCATGGCAGACAGTTCTTGTACTGTGTATTAATAATTTGACATATTACAATCTGGAAAGCAATGGTTAACACAAAGCACTGCTGTAGAGGATACAGTATAATAGTTTACACATTACTATTCAGGGGTCAGATCTTGCTGCATGGTTGATTTCATATAGTTGATCTCCTGTTTTACAGCTCCACAATCTTTGTCAGATGAACCTCAATTTATTCATGCCGTCAGAGCCATAGTTGCTGTTCAGAACCTGTACATATTTAGATTCATACTACCACATACCAAAGTAAACACAACAGTCTGGGGGTTTTAGTTTTATTGAAAGGTACTGGCACCTTTATTGATAGATATCCTGTAGATCAGTATTACTCTGCTAACGTCTCTTTTATTCATTACACACAGTACATATTTTAACCTACTGGCAGTTGAGATTCTACTCCTTTCTATTTATTTGCCCTGAATACTGCAAACTAAATTTGTACTCACCAGCCTCCCAGTGCAGCCTTAGCAACCTGCTGGCATGGAAGTCTATGTGTGCAGCCCTCTCATCTGCAGCTGTACAGAAGATAAAGAAACATTTATGCATACTTATCAATCACATACACAAGCTGGACTTTGGTAAACACTAATTGATGCTGATACTTACACACTTCTGAGATATTCTGTGCCCATGCATCTTGGGTCCATTGGTCCAAGATCTCCCTCTTCCTATGCTTGAGGTCAGAGAAATGGTGCCAGACCTGCTCACTACTTTGAGAGATGCCAGAAGCACTGGTGAGATCTCATGTGAGAAGGTCCTAGGCCTCTGTTTTGTATTGGGAGCCCTGGAAGTGGCCCTGCAGCAGTCTCTCCTCAGGTCTTTTACTAGGAGTCCAACCATGATCCTGGACTCCTGAATGCCCCAGCATTGCACCGTAAGTGCAATCCCTCTCCTACACCAGCCATAGTGCCTGCAAAGATGAGCTACAACTGGTTATGGCTGTATTCCCACCTGTGAGGTTTAAATTGAGCCAAATTCCCACCCTTTGCCATCATTTGACCATTTTTAATATGCTGAGCTAAGCTAAGTGACGTGCAAACCTGTTTAGCTAAGGTTGGCAGTGCTTAAAGGGATAGATGTTGAGCACTGCTTACCAATGCACAGATCTGCTTTGCTGGGCTTCTTATTGCTTAGAATTTACATTTAAGCAATGCTTACACCAGCTTAGCATAGCTGAGCACTACCTAGTATTGCTCAGATTTCATTTTATAGAGTATCAGAATTGTAGGATTGATTCATCATTACTGACATATTCTAATTTTATGTTTACCTTCCATGACATCCCCCTATGTGCTTTCATTAAATTATATTCTTGTGTGACTATACTGTATGGGGCACTTGTGTTTATATGGAGGTTTCACATCTTTTCTAGACTGACATCTTACTTTTGGACCTGCTACACTACCCTGGTTGACAAAACACAGTTGTTACATTTTTTAAGTTTACAAAAATAATTTTAACACTACTTTCCCATAGAAAAATAAGTTGCCTGTATTGGTACTGAACCATGAACACCTGCATGTAAAGCTGGGACTCTAATCACTATACTATCTCAGCTTGGAAAGTTCACCTGTATATTTGCATTTATCTCCTATGGGATATTTCAGCTATGGTAAGTAAAGGGCCATAACATGCACACCCGTTTAGCTATGCTTAAACATTCCTTAGCCTAGAAAAAAAAGTATATATTATTATTATTATATTATTATGTTATATAAGTGAGTCTTGTGGTTTTCTGCTAACTCATTGAGGACTGCAATCATGAAATAATAGCGTTCATTTGGCTTTCAGGCTTCTATGCTTCAGGGAGTCCTGCTAATATATATCCTGTTTTTTATCAACTTTCTAAGTGTGTGAGGGCAATTTTCCAGAAGTGTCCTTATTTTATTATTTATTCCACCCATTATTTGTGCCTTTGACAACATGCACTGCTGTAAGGGAATATTGGCATACATTTGCTTTCAGACTTCTACCCTTCAGTAATTCACGCTAATGCATGACCTGTTTTCTATCAACTTTCTAAGTTTCTTGGCCAATACCTGTGTTGTTTTAGCAGGTTGTAGAGGTGTCGTACGACACTTTGGCAATGCAGGTGGTGTGCCACAGAACCTGTCACACACCCCCTGCATTGCCTTCTTGTTGCCAATGTTTATTTCAGTGTCCATGGACAGAGAAATGGTCATTATTTCATTTCAGTGACTGTGGACACTGAAATACTGGCATAATATTAGAGTAAATCTCTAATATTATGCCAGATCGATTTAGAGAGTGTCGTACGGCACTTTCTAAGTTCAGAGGGCATGTTCAGTGTCTTTGCAGTACTTGGACATGCGCCCTGTCCTCGTTCATGGTTCGTGTCCATATAGGGAGTACAGCAGTGCACCTTCATGAATATGCAAGGCACACTGCTGTGCTATACGGACATGAACCATTCCATGCAAGAATAGTTTTATTCTTGCATGGAATTTATTGAATCCAGGGGATACATTTTTCACAAACAGGAAACTGAAAAGAGTAGATAACTAATCCTATAAAAAAGTTTTAGCTGAGCCAGAACTTTATTAGTGATATTACTTGTATGTGTACTAAATTATAAGGATTGCCTTTAGAACACACATAGAGTTTGCTAAAAAGTTAATAGAATAACACATTTTGCATTAATGTGCAGAACAAGTCTCTAACTCTGATGTCTGACAATCAGACCTTTCAAATGCACCTTATTTTGAGAAAAATGTTCCTCATTTTGATTCTTAGAACTTCTATGCAACCTGCTGTTCCATAATAATAATAAAAAAAGCTTATCACATATTCATTGTTAAGAATTTTTTAACAAAACATCATTGGAAAATTATATTGAATCATTAATTCACCCAAAACACTATTTTTGAATATGTAGAAAAATGTAATCATGTCGTTAGCTTCCTAGTTAAAGTTGTTAGTAAGTGTTCCTCATTTTATTCTTTGCTCCACATTGTGAGTAGTAGGTTCCACATTCTGAATACAGAAATCTGAGAGCTATGCCATGCATACTGACTTACAATAATGTTTTATGATTTTATGATGGACATGACAAAAATATAAGACAGATTCTAGGATGTTGTAGAATTCACTTAAAAAAACATGTTTTTTATATTGATCACTGCTGCAATAGCCTAAGCCATATGGGTTCTGTCCTGCATAGGGTATAACAGCTGGCCAGCCTTCAAAACTTCAGAACATCTCTATGCTACTAAATCATTAGTCAGCTCAAAGGGAGCTGACTAAAATGACAGACTTGGGTGGAAAAGTCTTTTACAGATTTCCTGCTGCAGAACAGAGCTCTATTCTGCTGGCTTTCAAAGATCCATGGTTGGGATATGATGTTCCATTGCTGGGCAGATAAGTTCCCTTTTGGAAAAAAAGACTTCTACATTTTATATTTAATATTTAAATTAACCTTGCTGTGTGAGAAAGTCCATTTTAAGCAATAAATATATACTGTTATTGATTGTCCTGTGAATTTGCTGTACTAAATGTAGCCCACTTTTGTGCTTGCCAGTTTAAAAGTTGATTTAAACATTCTAAAACTTTTTTTTCTTTTTCTTTTAGTGGGAGAACAGTGTTTAAATTACTATCTGTGGCTGATAACATGCATTAGAGTGCTTTTTACTGTGTTTAAGTTGGGCAAATGACTTTATACTACTTTTGAAATTTTACCGGCTTGTACTGCTTAACTTCTGAGGGAAAGAGGTGAAGAAACAAACTACTGGTCCCAAAGTTACTCCTACTTCCAGCCACAAAAAGAAAAAGCTAAGTAAGCAGCCTTTGCCATCACAGAAAGTTAACAATTTACCTCGAGTGACTCTGCTTTGGCCAAAGCTGGTCTCTTAAACCACTCATCTTTTTTCCTGGAACCCTCTGGTATTGCCCATATAGCCATGATGGACAGCGGGTTAGCCAAGTCCTCTGTTGTTGTTGGAGACCACTTTGTAGGCATGGGAGAGCCACTTTTGTCCACGCTGGAAATGGGGCAGGGAAGCTACTCCTGCTTAACCAGAATGTAGTGATCATCACAGGAGAAGCTATTGCTGCCACAAAACCCTGTTTGCCTTAATTTTCATGTAAAAAATAAACGGAAAGCTAAACATATTTCTTTTCTTTCTCCAATTTATTGGACATGAGTAGTTTATTAAGTCTGGCTCAGGGGCATGTACAGGCTGTTTACCCTTCTTATCAGATGGTTTCTGATAAGAAAAAAGGAATGCCTATTTTTTTAAGAGATTCAAGAATTTGAATCTGGAAACGACTGTGATGGGACATAGGTCGTTTTTTTTCCCCCAAAGCCTGATTCATACTCAGACGAGAGCATGTTATATGAATCTCCCTGCCAAGGATTTTTTTTTTCTGAGACTGTTTCCAGAATCTGCTGTTTTCAGTTTGAAATGGTACAAATGGAATTCTCAAACATCTGCCCATTCCCCCACTGCTGACAGCATTTAAGGGTATGTTTGTCACAACCCTTGGTTTCCCTGATAGCCAGCCTACTGCACCTAAGAAAGTAGATAGAATAAAAAAATGATGAAGTGTATGGTAGCATACGCGAAAGCGCTTACCTTTTGTTTGTTTTTATAAATAAAAAGTGAATTTTTAACGTGGAGAGTCGGAAGTTTCTTGTTATATATAAAGTAGATAGAATGTGCAACTCATCCTAGTCCTGACCCAGCAGTTACAGCTTTAGTCAATCCAGATGCTGTCAAGCATTTTGATAATTCTAATCCTTCTCCTTCTGACAAGGATGTTAAAACAATTGATACGTATGGGGAAAAAGTGTATGCTTCTGCAACTTTAATTTTTTGAATTTTGAATTCACAGGCTCATAAGTTAAAGTTTATTCTGACTAATTGTGAAAGTATGAAGAAAGTCTTTATCTGGAGTTTCTTCCTATGAGGAGAAGTCTGCTTTGTGTGGTTTAGTTTCTTCTATTGCTCAGGATACTCTTCATTGTTTAAAGTGCGTTTATGACTTTGTATATGCTATATCCTGGACTGTTGTCATTGGTTCTGTGTCGATGATGTTTGCCTCACTGCATTCTCTGAACCACCCAGAAGATGTAAAAAATAATATTTTAAATTCACTGTTGGACAGAAATTTAGTTTTTGGTTCCTCTGCTACAGATGTTATAAAATGTGATGAAAATAATAAACTGATTCCTGGAATCTCTCAGATTTTTCAGCCTTGATTCTCTAACTATAACAAGATTTTTTTTCTGATCCCTCATCCAGTTTTGGAAAGAAGTAAAACAAACAATCTCAACTAAATGCTGGTTTAGCAGACATTTAAATGACGATGGCAGTGAGGTTCCAAAAAGAATGCATTAACCACCATCCCTGAACAAAGGACAGTCAAATAGGTCAGAATAACTATAAATGACCTTTTCCACTCCTCACACCCTGGCAGTCCCTTTTCCCCTTCCAGAAAGTCTGGACCTCCATTTCTTTCTTTGGCAAAGGACAAAAGGGTTCTGGGACTGACTCAGCAAGGGTTCAGATGGCAGTGGGAAGACATCTCGACTTTCCAGTAAATTATTCTGCATCTGGCAGACCAAACCCTTCTATTCCTTCCTGTCCAACAGCACATGCTTTCCTGGTCAAGAAGAGATTTTTATTCAAGTGTTTCTGCTGTCAAAGAAAGAAAATGCTTGAAGATAAGTTCTGGACCTTTCATTCCTAAACCAGTTTGCGATTGTTCACAAATTAAAAAATGTTTCACTAAGCAATCTCTTACCCTTACCCCTTCTTCCTAATTTTTATTTTTGGTAAATTAGGATTTAAAAGATGCCTATCATTACATTCCTAGCCATCCAGACTGCAGCCACTTCATAAGGTTATATGTGTCTGGATCACATTATTAGTTCTCTGTCTTACCCTTTGGGCTATCCACTGCTCCAGGAGTGTTCACAAAGTCTCTAGCACTAGTTATAGTACTCTACTGGCTACAGGGTATCCACATTTTCCATATTTGGATGGCTTAGTTGTCTTTTGCTAAGTCTTTTTCAAAGTGTCAGGAATATTTCACTTGGCTGAGACATCTCCTATGCAGGCTGGTATTCCAAGAGAACATTCAAAAGTCTTTTTTGACTCCATCACACAAAATATTGTTCATCAGGTGTTTGTTGTATGCTCAGAACAAAACACTTTTCTTCAACAGGAAAAAAATGGACCTATATCTAAATTTATTCCATGGGTTTTACACTCACTTCAGTCACTGTTATACCTCTCAACTTCTTAGCCCAAGAAATCTGGACAAAGCCTGTCATAATGGGGGTGCAAAGGCCCAAAAAATGGACAGATTTTAAATATTGATCTTATAATATTAGAAAGTTTCTAGAAGAACAGGGTATGCATTTTATAGAAGATAAAAGTTGAAAGTTGATGTATGACATTATTTACTAATTTCATTCCTCAGGTCATCCCAGTGATTTGCCAGAAAACCAAAAAATTATAAGGAGCATTTTAAAATTTTGAGGCAAAAATCTGGACATTCTGTGAAACTCTGGGCAATTGAAATGTATGATCACTGTGAGGGAATACCTTAGGATTTTGGTTTTTGTGGCATCTGTGATTCTCATGATACCTCTGCAAGACTCTAAATGAGAACGATACAATCATAACTGAAATCTCTTTGGTCTCATCACCAAAACCAATTATCATTTTCAATTTCAGTTCTGGAATTTGTTAGAAGAGAAATCATTTGCTGGAAACATTAAATATCCATAAATTCATGTATCTCCTTCTGCCCTCCTGCACTAAAGCAGTCATTTATCACATGTACCTCAGACTTGGTTTGGGAAGCAATGTCAAGGGGAATGAAGCTATAAGGTACTGAAAAAATGAAGACAGACACAAGCACATAAATGTAAAACAACTGCTTGCCTTTATCAAGCCTATCAACTCTCTGAATCACCTGTGTTCCCCAGGCCACGTTTAAGTTGTTAAAGACAATACCACAGTGATGTAGTACATAAGAAGGGGGGGCAGAATTTGGGTCTATATTATAACATTAAAGTCTTACAACTTTGAATGTTATAATATCGAACCCTATTCAGCGAATGCTGTAAATAGCAAAGCTGGAGAACACCGAATACTTTCCTAGGGAAAGTATTCGGTGGGCCATTTCTGCAGCTTCACCATTTCCTCGACTGTGGAGCGAAGGTTATGGTCCGGGTTAAGGTAAGTGTGTGAATGAAGGTGAGTGTGTGATAGGGACTTTAGGGTTAGGGAGAGGGTAAGATGAGTGTATGATAGGGACTTTAGGGTTAGGGAGCGGATAAGGTGAGTGTGCGATAGGGACCTTAGGGTTAGGGAGTGGGTAAGGAGAGTGTGCGATAGGGACTTTAGTGTTAGGGAGCGGGTAAGGTGAGTGTGCGATAGTTAGTGACCTTAGGGTTAGGGTTGGGTTAAGGTAAGTGGATAGCTAGTGGTGTATGTATGGTTTAGTGCAGGGTTTAGTGAAGTGTATGTGTGTGGATTATTTACTTTGGTGTGCTTGTGTTGTGTGTATGTTTGTCGGAACAGCAAATTTTTTCCCTGGGAAAAAAATCGCTATTCTGACTGTTCGGTTTTCTGGTGTTTCACTCTAATGGGTTTGATATTATAACATTCAAAGTTGTAAGACTTCGATGTTATAATATAGACCCACAGAATTTACCCCTCTATGCAGACTAGACACTTTAGGAAGAGATATAGCTTTGTAGCACAATCTCAATCTACATGCTTCCTACATTCTGGTAGAACAAAATTGTATGGCAGACAAGCTGAGCAGGACAGAAGCAGACCATCATGAATGGAAACTGGATCAGTGGCATTTCCAAAATTTGATCCATCTGTAGGGAGCTCCTCAAGTAGACCATTTTGTTTCCTCAGTGAACAGTTGGCAAAATTCTGCTACAGGACTCCATGCAAAAATGTCTGATAGATAGATGCCTTTCTTTTTCTTTTCTTGTGGACAGTAATAATTCTGCATGATTTTCCACTCTTTCAACTGATATCCAGGGTAGTCTTGAAGATTCAGAGGGAATCTCCCATTATCATTATGGTGACTCTTTTCTTGCCCAGGTAACAGTCATTCTCCCTTCTTTTGGAATTGGGCAGGGGCAGTTACCACAAGCTTCCTCACAGACTGGATCTACTCACACAAGAACAGGGGTGCCTGATACAGACTGACCCCAAACAAGTTCACCTGAATTACTAATAACTCTTAGACACATGTTTATTGAGGACATGAAGCAGGTATTAATGGAGGCAAGAAAGCCTGATACTAGGAAGCCAAATATTATAATATGGAAAAAAAAGTTTTCTAGTAGATGCCAACAGCATAACCAGCATCCATTCTGGACTGGTGTTTCTCTGCTTTTATAATATTTCAGTGACTTACTTCCTTATGGCTGATCTTATTCTGCTATCAAGGTTAATTTGTTGGTCATTTCCACATGTCTGCCTATGGATCCCACTCTTTCAAGGCATCCCTATATCAAAATGTTTTTGAAAAGGGTTTTTTGTAAGCCACCTTCAAGAGAACCTGAAGCTACTCCTTGGAATCTTAATTTTGTGTTAGAAAACCTAACACTTGCTACATTTGAACAATCTCAGCTGGCTAACTTGATGTTCTTAACATGGAAAACAGTTTTACTGGTTGCTCTGACCGCTGTAAGTAGAGAGTCTGATTTAAAAGCTCTTTTGCTGAGTCAACTCTATCTCATGTTCCATAAAGACAAGGCTACTTTGAGAACTAATCCTTTTTTATATATCTAACGCTGTATGCAAGTTTACTTTAAACTAAATTATAAATCTCTTCCCTGAACCCAAAAATAAGGAAGAAACCACACTCCATACATTGGATGTTCATAAACAACTCGGGTACTATCTTGGCAGAACAAAATATTTCAAAACTTCTGATCAGCTGTTCATTTCTTGTGAAGGTAAGAAGAAGGTGCAACCTGTGTCAAAGCAGACTATTCCCAATTGTTGTCTCCAGCTATTATCTTTTGTTCTTCCCAGTAAAACAAAATTACTCCAGCAAGCATCAATGCACATTCTGCCAGAGCCTTGGCTGTATCTATGGCTTTTTGGAAAGAAGTAGACTCTAGAAGTATTTTAGAAGCAGCAACAGGGCCCACTTTACAAAGCACTGCAACTAGATTCCTTCCCAAGGTCTAGGTCAGGCTTTGCTAGGGCAATTTTCAAGGGGCTCCTGGACCATTTTCTTCCACCTTCCAGTTGTACAAAGCTGCAGTAACCTACCCATATATTCTGCGCTACTGCAGCAGTGACCAATATGAAGGACATGGTACAATTGTGTAAGTAAACTACCCATAATACTTGATGTTTGGAATGATCATTATTGCAGTAGCTGCTCCTTCCCTCTCTTCATTGCCATTATTTTTGGGGTTTACTATCATTACCTTAAAGTGCACTTTGTTGACTGGTGATACAGCACAGCAGTTTCAAAGGGGCTAATGACTGAATGTAGACGTAGCAAACCTGCATCCTTGAACACCGAACAGTACATGAACTCCAACAGTCACATTTCCATAACAACAAATTTCGAACCATCGGTATTAACATGATTCAAAATGGGGGCGGAAAAAAAGTTTTCATTTTTGACAATATGGTTCAGCAATGTGGATATCTGATGAAGTGTACTTTAAGGTAATGATAGTAAACTGTTTTTTAGGTATGTTTTTTATGCTGGGGTGTGGACATTTATTTTCTGTTGTTTCCAGCAATATCTGGTCAGGGTTTTGCCTCCATCTCCTATGCACGATAAAATCCACATGACTTAGGCTACTGCAGCAGTGATCATTCAAACATTTACTGTTATATTACAGTTTACTTCCACTACTATACTTTTTGCACTTCTACCCACTCACTCCATCTTTGCTCAACTTCCCTCTGAGACACACAAGCTCACACAGATACACACACAGAAACAAGCAAACACATGAACACAATCACGCACACAAACTACAAACACACACACACACACACACACACACACACACACACACACACACACACACACACACACACACACACACACACGTGAGTGCATGCCCACATACACAAGCACTTACTTAAGTCTGCTGATGAGAATGGGAGAAAATACAAGGAAGAGAAATGCTACCTGAAAATACTGCTACATAATGGCATTATTGTGCGTATGATGACAAGGAAGCTCTGGAAAAAATCATAATGTGCAGTGGGATGGATGCAATTAACTTAAAACTTCAACTGAGCCAGTTTGAGTTTGTTTTAAAAGCATCTATACCATGGGATGGCAGTTTGAGACACTTTTGACTAGCACTAGAAAAATCACAGTGGTCAGATACCTGATCCAGGAGAAAGTGGTATGCTGTCTTCCAGAAATTGTGTTTGTTTTTTAATTATTTCTTGGAATCCTGTAGAAGTGCATATCCTGGTGGAGGTTCAAGAAATAATACACATTTGAAAAGAGACCCCCCCCCCACATTGAACCCAGAAGGGGTACAACAACTTAAAAAACGTGGAAATAAAACCTCTTTCCTCTTCTACCAGTCACACTACGGGCCCCACAAGGCTCCATATTAGAACCATTACTTTTGTATAAATTCAGAAACCATCTACATACCTCAGTACCACAAGCTTCAGTAATTCAGTATTCATATGTTTCCATCCTCATTTGTACAGTCCCCACCATTAAGAAACTGAATAAACTAACACAGAATTCCTTCGCAGCAGTCAAGAAATGGCTAGCTGATAGCCAGCTTACCCTAAATCCAAACAAAACAAAGCTCATGATTTTCTATTCTACCAGACCTCCTACCACTCTCCCACCTTTTAACATCTTATCTAGCAACAAAACAAACACAAACCCGCTACCCATACCAAACTTCAAGGGGTAACAATAGATAGCCAAATGAGATTTGATATTCATATATTACATACTATTAAAAAAGTACATAAAAAACTTGGCCTACTTTATAGGGATAAACAATACCTTACAAAAAGCACAAGAGCAACCATTGTCCAATCCCCACCTCTACGCTACTCTTCTATATGTTTCACCTATTCTCACCTACCTCCAAAAGTCTGACTTAGTCAAAACAGAAGCCTGCTATAAGATCGCTAGATTTGCCACTGACTCCTCCTACAGGTCACATCACTGTACTGCTCTTAAAGAACTGAAATGGCTGGAACTCCCACAGGTCCTATTCTATAATCAACTAAACATGGCCATAAAATACTCTTATCAACCAGAAAAAAATCCCTTCCTCCAAAACCTACTGCAGCCATACTTAGGCAATAGGACCCTTCGCTCCAGTAACAAATCCCTACTAATAGTTACCAGATTCAAAAATACAGCAGGAGATGCTCTTTTTATTAGCTATATAGCTAAAACCTTGAATACCTTACCACGTAACATAACCTCCATCACTAGTCCGTCCCATTTGAAGAAATGCCTAAAACCCCACTTAATGAACACCTGGCTATGCTCATGCTCCACCCCAGGCTAAATCCCATTCACTACCACAGCTTCACTCATATCCTTTTCATTTACACTCTCTTAACATCTGTCTATAATGGTGACATCCTAATCTGCTTACCTAACTTTCTTCCACTCTTTCTTCTACCTACTCTCCGCCATGATACATAATACTGTACCCAGTACCGTACATATACAACTCTCTGACAGTTGCACCATATCCTATCACAGCATCTACAAAAAAAAAAAAAAAAAAAAAAAAACCTAGGACACTATCTGTATATATATATATATATATATATATATATATATATATGGGTCTACTACTAATTACCGACACGACGATTCCCCGACGGAAAACTCCCCGACGCCAGATGACCGACATCACACAAACCCGACAACGCAAAACACCGAACACCATTACACCGAACACCATTACACCGACACACGGAACGTAAACAACACGCGACACTACATAGCATACACACTAGCCCTGACCCAAACCCTAACCCTAAGGTCCGACACTATCGCACACTTCACCTACCTGCACCCTAACCCTAACTCACTTAACCCACCCCTAGCCCAAGCTCCGACACTAACGCACACATCACCTACCTGCACCCTAACCCTAACTCACTTAACCCACCCCTAGCCCAAGCTCCGACACTAACGCACACTTCACCTACCTGCACCCTAACCCTAACTCACTTAACCCACCCCTAGCCCAAGCTCCGACACTAACGCACACTTCACCTACCTGACCCTAACCCTAACTCACTTAACCCACCCCTAGCCCAAGCTCCGACACTAACGCACACATCACCTACCTGCACCCTAACCCTAACTCACTTAACCCGTCCCTAAACTACAGTCCCTCACTAGCACACACTTACCTTACCCGAACCATACCTCCGAAACGAACACACACTCACCTTTCCCACAGCCTAACCCGACATCCCACAATCTCGAGCACTTACCTGACCGCTCCTAACTCTGTCACCATCGCACACTTACTGCGTCGCGATCGCACATTCCCTTGTCGGTCTTTCCGCTGTCGGCAAATCACCCTGTCGGTACACTTACCTGTCGGTCATCTGGCCGGTGAGTTTTCCGTCGGGAATCGTCGTTTCGGGCATTAGTAGTAGACCCATATATATATATATATATATATATATATATATATATATATATATATATATATATATATATATATATATATATATATATATATATATATATATATACATATATATATATATATATATATATGGAATCTGTCAATATGTTCGAAGTTTCACTACTTCGAACCCCACCTCACCGAATCCACTTGTTCGAAGTAGTGAAACTTCGAACATTGACTTCGGCAGGCACACTACAGTGCGGAATGGGAATATTCCCTTTTCCCCGCTGTAGTGCGATCTCGGAGTTGGTATATTTAAGTAAGGGGGATGTGGGGGAAACAGCCCCCCAAATAGGGGGTGCAGGGGGGCTTGCCCCCCTGAAAAAACATGTTTTAGTGTTTTTTTTTTTTTTTTGGGTAGCCCAGGGAACTAGACTTCAGCGAAAGTGCACTTTTGTTTAGGTGGACTTTCGCTGAAGTGTAGGGTCTACTGCTCTATTTCAAAGAAGTATATTTTCAATGTAAAGCAGTAGACCCATATATATATATATATATATATATATATATAAATGTTTAACAATTTACTTCTTGCATTCAAATGTCAAGTTCAAATTTAAATGTCATAGTTTTGTTCATTGTCTTATGTAATGTTATGTAGCTTTGTATAGCATAGAAAATAATTGTTTAATGTTGTATGGGACATCATGTATTTTGAAGTATTGTCATGTAACCTTTGTCTGTTATGTGGAGCATTTCTCCCTGGGCTTCCTCTGAAAAAGGACTTGTCCAGTCGGACCATCCTGGTAAAACAAATGTAAAATAAATAAAATTAAGGAGGGGTGTTTTTGACCATAACTAAATTCCTTCAAATCTCAAAAGAGTTATAAAGAATTGTACAGGTGGATAAGAATTACATTTTTGTGGTTCTAAGCTGTCATGATAAAATACCAGATTCCTTTCCTCACTCATCCTAAAGGTTTTCTCTGTCAACAATGACTTTGAAACAATGAAGAGATCATATCTCACATTCTAGTTAAATACCTATATCCCTTCTGTCTGCATTCAGAAGGGATACCTATATCCCATCTGAATGTAGACAGGATATATATGACCAGCTGGGCTGTACATGTTATGCAGGTTATAACTCTTTTGATTCTTTGGGATTAGGAGGGCTTCATTCTGTGGAAACAGATAAAGGATAGTTTGTTGAAGATCTGTGATACATTAGAGGTTGCATATTCTAGACAGGTGGCCCTTCTGAAGTTTGGGATAGATGTAGATCATACTTTTAAATGAGAGTCTTGGAAATATTTATTTAAGGTTATGGGTCGATACTAATTTCTAAGCAAGCTAGTAGAGGCATTGCTGAAGATTTATCAAGCGTCAAAGAGTTTTGTGAAATGGGAGGTATGTATATTTCTAAGGTTTCATTAAATAGTGGCTGTGATATAAGGGCACTTGGTATTGCCCATGTCACTTGCTTTTTCTATTGAGCCTCTTCCTGCCATATTAATTTGATACTGGAGGAGCCATGAAGGACAAGGATAGAGTCTTAGCCTCAGTCATGTTGTATGCAAGCAGTATGCTTCTCTCCATTCTTAATCCTTATTTCTACTTCACTGGGAAGAGTTGTTAAAAGTATTTGACTAGACAACAAATTATAAAACAAATATTGGTACAACTGAAGTCTTTTTTCACTAAAAAGAAATTTTTATTTTCCAAATTAACAAAGCGGTGAATAATACATTATAATAATATAATGAACAAAATAGATGAAACTATTAAACAAAATAATAACAAACTATATATAATATGTACAAAAACCTGACATAAATCTAATATCACATTCATAGATGAATAAATAAAAGAAATATAGGAATAATTTCAATTTCTCATTGAAGAGAGCCAGAGTCTATCTGCAAAATGTCAATCAGAGATAATACCTTTTCCCAAGGATTGATGACAAATGACTTTGGATGAACCCTGTGTTGTTTTACTTTAATTTCCGTATGAGCTGTCTCTTTCAAAAAAGATAAGAAGTCTTCAAAAAGTGGTGCATCAGTAGACTTCCATTTCCTAGTTATTCTCTGACTCCTTTTATCAAAACTGAAGGATTGTGCTCAAACTTTGCACATCAATTGGGCTCAGAGGAAAAAATTGCAGCTGAGTGATACAGAAACACAGTAAAATATCTGAGGGCAACTATTTGCGGATAAATTATTGATTATTACAGAGGAGGGGATAAGAAACATGATGGGAAGATACATAGTTCCATGGACTGGTCAGTGGTGCACTCAAGATCAGCATTTAGGTATTCATAAAAAAGTGTTTGTTTGAAAGACTCTATGCAAAGTTACACCCTACTTTAACTCAAACCATGGGTTGAGAAAAAACATCATGATTCTTTTTGAAAACTGTTGGCTCTGTGGGTGAGTTACAAGATAATGGGTTAAAAGTAATTCAGAAGGGACTGCGTTTAGATTTTGAAAAATCAAGTGAGATGGGGACTGTTTGCACCTCTCCTTGGATTCATTGCATTAAGTAAATGTTTTTCAGCATGAAATTTCAGACTCTGAGAGTATAATTCATTAAAGAATTTTCTTTGTTGAAGAAAACCATAGTTGGTAAAACAACATATTAAAAGCATACCTCTCGACTGCATGGATTTTCGCAGAATGTCCAGACTTTTGCCTCATATTTTTGGTGTGCTTTTAATAAAATTTTGTTTTTCTGGCAAAGTAATGGCAAATCATTCAAGACTGACATTACTAAATAATGACAGACATTTGAATTTCAGGCATCATACCCTTCAAAAAATTAATGCTAATGAAAAATCTGTTATTCTATCAACTTTCTAAGTTTGTAAGAGCAATATTTAAAAATGTTCCCTATTTTTGGGTTTTTGTCCCACTTTTATTGGATCTTTTCTCTTCGGGCCACCGCTGAAAATGGACATGTATCCAGTCTGACTATCCTGGTCAGCAAATGTAAAATAAATAAATAAATAAATACTTCTGGCTTTGTCCAGATTTCTTGCTCTAAGATGTTGAGAAGTATGACTGAAAGGCTTCATTTGTTCTTTTTTGGAGGAATTCACTTAACTAGAAGGTATAATTGAGCTGACAGGTAGAATACAGTTCATGTTTGAGATGGGATATGAGTAAACTCTGCCAAGCAGTTTATTCAGGGGAAGCTGTTTTGATTTTCTATGTGGCTTGTTTGCAGTCTAAGTCAGGACAAAAGGAGAGGTCGGTGTATGTGGATTAACAAGATAAGCTTTACGGTGGAGGAGAAACTGAAATGGAACCCTTCAAGAGAGGAACAGTGTAATTTCACTTGACCTTGTTCTGGTTCTCTCTAGTTCAGGCTTGACTTTACTTGTTCTTTTTACACAGAGAACTCATAATAAGATGTGTCCTGTCCCATCTTCATTTTTTTTTAATTTCTCTAAGTCTTTTGGGTTTCTAATACCATAATGTGAATGGACCCTATTCCTAAGTCAAAGTACAGTTAAAGTTCATGAAATTAGTATTGTTTCAATCTTTGACGTCAGCCAGAAGTGCTCTTCTAAGCATCCACAATGTGCCCACTAATGACTTCTGCAATTTGTAAGGAGTTACATGTATTGGTAACATATCTAAATATTTTTTATAAGACCCTGTTCCTACTACTATTGGAACACTTTGGGTATCTTTCTTCCACATTGCTCTCATTTCTACCTGCAAATCCTGATATTTTATGACTTTGTGTCTGTACACAAAACATTGTAGTAACTGCATGTGGTGATTTCAATGATAAATGCCACTTTTGTCTTCTTTCATGGACCACTATATCTGTTTTTTTAACATCTATCTCATGAACTGTTGGTAATGGGTGATCCCATGTGATATAGACTTCATCATTTTTTATGATGCTTTGTGGCTCACGTTTCTAGTGTTTTTCAGCCACTTCAGTAACACAATGTTTTCACAATCCCCAGTGCAATAGTTTTGCCACATATGCCTTCCAGTACACAGCCCTTCTGCCATTAGTAAGTCACAACCAGCAATGAGGTGTGCAATTGCTTCCAATTCTGTTCTGCAAAACCTACATTTGTCTGTTTCTCTCACATGTTCAATGGACTTTATAAACCAACATGTATGTAGCCCACTATATTGGGATGCCAATATTAACCTTTCATCTCTTGGTTTGAATTCGCCTCTCCTTACCCATTCCTGCATTCGATGCTGATCAGCATGAGTTTCTTCCAGATGTTTTCTGTACTTACAACTATATTTATGCATTTTCCACATTTCTTGCCTTCTCATCTGGTCCTTCAACTTATATGCTGTCTTTTGTTTTTGGCACATTCAATTGCTGCATGATTTTTATCTGCTTCTGGTTTGATTTCCATTCCTGCTTGATGCCAATATGCATTCTACTAGACTAATCAGGGAACTCATCTTAGATTTGTTTTCCTCATGTTTCAGAACTTTCATTACATTTGGGTCTTGTGAAGTCAGGAGATATGTGTGCAGTCCCACGACTGCAGCTCTATACATGTAATCAGTTTCAAGGAGGCCCATCAGAACTGGAAATATATAATCTTGGTGTGCACTGATTTTTATAAATCATTTGGTGAGCATGAAGCAGCCTTCTTGTTTTCCTGCCTAAACTATCTAACACGTTTTAGGGCGAGTCAAAAACTCCAAAACTGTAAGTTAAGACAGGAAGAGCAAATTGGTTTATAGCTTGAATTTTGTTCAAAGATGTCAACACTGTTTTCAGGATTAATTTAAGTCTTCTTAAGTATTGTTTACTAAGTTTTATTCGCATTTGTTCATCTTTTATTGTTGATCCTTTATCATTTCCCAAATATTTATACACTCCCTCTTTTATATCACATTTTGTCCCAAACTAATGTTTTCTTGTTGCTGCAGTTTTCCTGCTTTAAAGGTTGCTTTTGCACATTTATCAAGACCAAATGACATTCTTATCTAATCTGAGAAAGCTGTGACAGCTTGCAGTTGTGCTTTTAGTTCCTCATCTGATGAGCTATACAGTTTTATATTATCGACAAAAAGAATATGAGAAGTCTTTACACGTTGTTGTTTTCTAGGAACTAAGTTTTAGCCAGCGATGGCAAACCTTTTGGGCTCAGCATGTCAAAAATTCAGAAAATGTCTATTTTGTCTCTGCTGGGGTATCACCACCCCCTCCGAACAAAAGAGAAACAATTCTTTACATATACATTTATTAAAAAAAAAAAAAAAAAAAGTCCAATTGTGTGCTGCTATGTATTATAAAAGTAAAAAAAAAATGAGTGACTTACAATAGAGAAAACAATAGGCACACTGATAATTGAGCTTAAAATAGTGCACTAAAAAATTACCCTACTTTTAACAGTAATTTTGAATTGAACTGAAAAACAATATGGAACACATTGCATTTGATTTGATTAACAGCAATTAATGACTTTCTTGCTGCTGAGTTTTAATAGATAAGTGCAGGGTCACATATTTCTTGTGTTTTTTTCATTCAATTTCTTTGGTAACTTGGGTGTTGTGAATGCTTGTATGTCACCCAAAATGTTGTGGCATGTCACCTTTGACACACATGTCATAGGTTTGGCATCACTGACCTAAGCTAAGTAGACAACTTAATGGGTTAAGAGAAAGACAGAAGAGCAGTGGTGACAGAGTCACCCTGGAATATCCCTGTTGAATTTTAATCTCTGGAATAATAATTTGTCCTTTATCATGGCTTAATTGCAAAGTGGTCTGCCACTGTTTCATGGTCACTGTAATGTAGTCGATCAGTGTATGGTGTATCTTATACATTTTTAAGCACTCTTTTATCTATGAATGTGGGATACTATCAAATGCTTTTTTATAGTCAATCCATGCTATACTTAGATTCTTCCCCTTTTTACAATTTTCCACTATGACTTTATTTAACAAGAAATGATCCATTGTTCCATATGACTTTCATTTATTGCCCTTTTGTTCTATTGTCATAATTGAATTTTCTTCTAAATTACTATAAGCGCTGTTGGAATCAATTCCAGTGTATAGTTTATAAGTCGTTGGAAGGCAAGTTATTGGTCTATGATTTTTAGGGTAGCTTTCAATCTCTGGCTGTTACTTCATCCCATTTCATATCCTGTACCTTTAAACTTCTTATTCTTTTTTTTACTTCTTCTGTCCATTTAACATCTTTGTTATGTTCCACAGGATCTTCAAAAATACTTCTCCAAAATATATTTATTTCTTCTTTTTTTGGTGGTCTGTCAATTCCTTTTACCTTGTTTCCTCATTCTCTATAAATTTTTTAGGTCATCAAGAAATCGCTTATTTTGTACTTTTCTTTTATATTTATCTGCATGTCTTCTAAATTTTTGTGCCTGTGCTGAGATTTTTAGTTTGTTATTTGCGATAATGCATGATAGATCCTGATCTGTTCTAATACTGCACATTGCTTTTATCACGTCTATCCTTCTAAGTATATTTGTTGATCTGTTCTTCTATAATTTTCTAATAGTGACACCTTGTCTTAAATGGGCAGCACAGAGGTGCAGCGGTTAACGTTGTCACCTCACAGCAAGAGGTTCTCCAGTTCGATTCTCGGATGGGGTGCCTTCTGTGTGGAGTTTGCATGTTCTCCCTGTGTGCGCGTGGGTTTCCTCCAGGTACTCCGGTTTCCTCCCACATTCCAAAGACATGCATCTGGAGCATTTCTCCCTGGGCCTCCACTGAAAACAGGCTCTGTGGAACCTAGTCGGACTTTCCTGGTCAACAAATGTTAAATAAAAAAAAAAAAAAAAATGCTTTACAGTTTTCTCTATTCATAAGTTCATAGGTAGGTACTAGGCTATGGCCCAAGGGCCTAAGTAAGCCCAGCCAACAAGGTTCCCTAGCTTATGCCACCCAAGAAAGTTAATTTCCTGTGCCCCTGTCAAGCAGAGCCACAGAACTGATCCTCAGGGTATATTTCCTATTTCCCATCCACTCATCAAATTTTTTCTTGAAGAGTGCTAACGAGGAACTTTGCTTGACATAGATGGGTAGCTTGTTCCAGGGTATAGGAAATCTCTGGGACAGGAATCTATCCCTCCTGCATGTCCTGTTTATTGTGATGACAAGGTTTAGGTCCCTCGAGCATGTAGCTTGGAAGGATTGGGATTTCTTTAGGTGTAGCATGTCCAATAGCTCTGGGTTTAACATAGCTTTATATGTTAGGCAGACATCTCCTTGGAGTAGGCGATATGCTGCAGAGTAAAGCTGGAGTTTTTTGAAACGGTCAATGTAGGGCATCTGTTTGAGGCCAGTAATCCTCTTTGTGAGGTACTTCTGTGGCCTTTCCAGCTGCTGCAGATGTCTTGTGAGGTACATTCCAAAAGGGGCATTGTACTCTATAATGGGTCTAATGAGTGTCGAGTAGAGGGGAACAATGGCCGCTTTTTTTCCTGCATGAGAACCCTTTTGTGATGAGATGTGCCACATAGAAGGATTTCCTCACTACTGTGGCGATGTGATTATCAAAGGAGAGACTACTGTCCACCTGTGTCTCAAGATCTCTTATCACATATTTGCAGTTAAGTAGACTGACGTTTATGTGGTAGTTCAGGGGTACAGAGTTTTTACCAAAGGGGATGACAATACACTTTTTGGCATTGAGCTTGAGGCCATGCCTCTGACAGCAGGCATCTGTCTCAGTGAGGCCCTTCTGTAGAATGTCTACATCATTTGGGGACTAGTTTGCAGTCATCTGTGAACTTCTTCAGCCAGAGGCCTTCTGTGTTAGCCTGTACTTCAGAGAAGTCGATACCAAGCAGGAGAAGTCCCAGGACTGAACCCTGTGGTACTCCTCTTGTCACTGGTCTGAAGACAGATTTGGAGTCTGCAACTTTTACAGTGTGGGTTCTGTCAGTGAGCCAGTTGCCAACCCATCTTGTGATGTAGTTATTTATACCTAGCTTAGTGAGTTTAGCTATAATTCCAGAATGGGGGATGGTGTCGAAAGCATTGGCAAGGTCAAGATAGGCTGTGTGAACCACCTTACTCTCATCTACGGCTTTGGTGACTGTCTCAAAGAAGTCGATCAGGTTCAGAAGGCATAATCTGCCTTTCACAAACCTAAACTGAGTGGGGTCCAGGGTTTGGAGGTTACCAATATCTTTGTTTATGAGTTCCATGATGATACTTTCCATGGCCTTGCAGACCAGGCTCATCAGGCTAATAGGGCGATAGTTCCCAGGATCAGTGGTGGCTCCACCTTTGTGGAGTGGGATAACTGTTGCTGTGCACCATTAAGTGAGCACAAAGTCTGACGTGAGGCTATGATTGAACATGGTGTTTAGGTGGGGAGCCAGTTCATTCTGAAGTTCATGTAAAATGCAGATGGGATGTTGTCCGGTCCCATGGACACTGTGTTTTGGTTTTAGAGAGTGCAGCTTTTACCTGCATAGATGTGATTACAGGAACTCTGCATTCTTCCTGTATAGATATGGGCTGTTTAGTGGGTGAGAGGGGGGTAAAGTTAGCACTGAACCTATCTGCCAGGATGTTGGCAATATCAGTTGGTTGTGCAGTTTTCGTGCCATTGTGCTGTAACTCAGAGCACATGTGGGTGTTGCCATTGAGATTCTTGACATAGCTACAGAATGCTTTGTGGTTGCCCTTAGAATCAGTGGTGATTTTGTTTTCATAGCTAGCTTTGGAGGACCTTATAAGGGATCTCAGCTTCTTACTGAGGCTGACCAGGGAGCTCCTCCACTCATGGGATTTTATTGTCTTTTGCAACAGTTTCTTCCTTCTGTTGTAGAGTTTGTTTATGGCAGTGGACCACCAGATTGGCTTCCCTTTTTGGGAGGATAGCATCTTGGTTCTGTTTGGGATAGCACGAGCCATGCACTCCTGTAAGTGTTTATAGAGTGCATTTGTGTAGGATTCAGTAGTCGTAACTGTATTGTCCATCTGCATTGGTGTCATGAAGTTCACCACTTAGGTCTTAAGAAGCATGAAGTTGGCTATGAAGAAATTTTTTATCGTGATTTCCTTAATGGCGGGTGGGGGCGGTATGCAGATATTTAGGGTGATTAGCTTATGGTTGGATCTGACCAACGAGGAGTTGACTTCAGGTGTGGAACACCTGTCACTCATGTTGGTAATGACTAGGTCTAGGATATTGTTGCCCCTGGTGGGGGTGTGGAAAAGTTGATCGAAAGCATTGGAATTTATGAATTCCAGAAAGCATTGAGAGAAGGAGTTGGTACATGAGTAGTTTTCCCAGTTAATGGTGGGGTAGTTGAAATCACCCATTTTTAGGGTGTTTGGTTGAACCCTAATATTTTCCAGTATATCAAAAAAAGAGGAGTGGGAATCCTGGGACATGGTGGGGGATCTGTAGCAAGCTACAATTTGGATTGCAGTTTTGCCCATTGTTAGTTGCACTTGGATAACCTCGGATGCATTATGCTGCGCAACTAGCCTGGAGGTGTGGATTTCCTTAATGAATATGGACACACATGCGCCTTTGGTGTTCTGGTCCAGGTCTGATGGCCGAAAAGTGTGGTATGAGTTATAGCCTGTTAATGCAGGGGTGCTCTCTAGATCCTTGAACCAGGTATCAGTCACTGCACAGATATCGATGTTCTCCATTTTAAGGAGTGCCGCGAGTGAGTGCATTTTGAGATTTAGACATCTAGCATTGAGTAGCATTACCCTCAGTTTTTGCATGCCTGTTCCTGTTATGGTGGTGAATTTGTCATTTGAACCTTGCCTAAAAAAGGCACTATAGGGGTGGCAAGACCATAGCCAGTATCCGGAATCCCAGGAGCGACAGGTGCAGGCCGTCTCTGGCAAAGCATTGTGGTCTGTCGACCATGTCGTCCCAGTCAGACAGATACTGGATCCCCTTAGAATGACACCAGAAGCTTAGCCAATTGTTGAAGTCAATAATGTTGTCCTTGTACTGCGGTATCATTCTGTGCAATGGCAGGATGCTACTCAGGGCTAGGGTCATATCTACCTGGGCTACAAGATCAGAGAGCTCTTCCATGTCTCTTTTCATGTAGTCCTGGGAGGTATGTCTCAGGTCATTCACACCAACATGGACAATAACAGAGTCATATTTGTACTTGTTGTGGAGTGACCTGAGAGCATGGGTTATGTGGCGGATCCTGGCACCCAACAGGCAGCTGACAGTAACCTTCTCTTTGTTTAACCTGGTGAGTGGGACATCAGTGTGCCTGACTATTGAGTCACCTGTGACTAGTGTATTGGGTACGTTGTTTTGCCTTAAGGGTTGTGGTTTATTGGTACACTGAGTCTGTGGGCTATGTGCCATTTGTGTTGTGTTTGGGGCTGGAGGTTGCTTGCATTTCTGCTTTGGAGGTCTCTGTTGCTTGAGCAGATTATTATTGAGAGCCTCTATGAATGTTTTTGTGTTTCTATGTGTGGATTTTGGTGGTGTAGGTTTAGTGGGACTATGTGATGAGTGTGGTGTGGTGCAAGTGTTTACCTTCTCCTCTTGACTGTCAAGTTCAGTCTTGGTTGGAGAGAGCTTTACCTCCAGTTTGGCTAGATAAGTGCATCTTTCACAGGTTGTGGTGTTGGGTGGTAGGAGGAGAGGGTTGTCTGTGTACATGAGGCAATTGCTATTGCTATAACTGCCCCAAGATGCCCAGATTCATCAGATAGACAGGAGAGAACACTGGGAACTGACCCTTGGACATGCCTGAATAAAAAAACTACTTTCCTCTAGACAAGTGAGGAAAGTGAGTATAAGAGCTATTTTTCTCTAAGCAAGTGAGGAAAGTAACTACAAAAACTGTTTTCCTCTAGGTAAAGAGTAAGGCTGAGCGCTGTAGTAAATTGTAGCTTATTTAGCACTAACAGCAAGTTCTGGACAAGTGCTGAGCACGAATAAGCAAATTCAAGTGCTAAAACTAAGAATCTGTACCTAGATCTTGTTGTAGATAGGCTACCTAGTGCTTACCACTCCCACTGATAAGCTAGAATGCTACCCTCCAACACAGAAAGGCTTGGGGGGCTCAGAAGCTTACAAACGGTCCTGGATACAGCAAATATGTATCTGGACTAGACTAGTTACAGGAAAGGTGGGAAACAAGTGCAAACACAGACTTTTAAACCAGAAAGTTGAAAGAGATGATAAAACTGCCCAAACGGCCAATAAACTACAATTTCTGGGACAGAAACCATCTTGTGGTAGATAGGTTACCTAGTGCTTACCACTCCCACTGATAAGCTAGAACACTTCCCTCCCACAACAAAAGGCTTTGGAGGCTCAGAAGCTTACAAGCAGTCCTGGATACAGCAAATCTGTATCTGGACTAGACTAGCTACAGGAAAGATGGAAAATGAATGCAAATGCAGACTTTTAAACCAGAAGGTTGAAAGAGATGGAAAAACTGCCCAAACAGCCAACAAACTACAATTTCTCAGCCAGAAATCACTCTAGTGGTAGATAGGCTACCTAGTGTTTACCACTTCCACTGATAAGCTAGAAAGTTTACCTCCAACATAGAAAGACTTGGGGGTCTCAGAAGCTTACAAACAGTCCTGAATACAGCAAATCTGTAGCTGGACTAGACTAGTTACAGAAAAGATGGGGAACAGGCACAAAAGCGGGCTTTTAAACCAGTAAGTTGAAAGAGATGGAAAAACTGCCAAATGGCCAATAAACTACAATTTCTGGGCCAGAAACCACAATTGTGCTAGATAGGCTACCTAGTGAGTACCACTCACACTGATAAGTTAGAAGGCTTCCCTCCAACACAGAAAGGTTTGGGGGGGCTCAGAAGCTTACAAACAGTCTGGGATACATCAAATCTGTATCTGGACTGGACTAGTTACAGAAAAGGTAGGAAACAAGCACAAACACAGGCTTTAAAACCAGAAAGTTGAAAGAGATGGAAAAACTGCCCAAACAGCCAATAAACTACAATTTCTGGGCCAGAAACCACTCTTGTGGTGGATAGGCTACTTACTGTTTACCACTCCCACTGATAAGCTAGAAGGCTTCACTCCAACAAAAAAAGGCTTTGGGGGCTCAGAACCTTACAAACAGTCCTGGATACAGCAAATCTGTATCTGGACTAGACTAGTTACAGGAAAGGTGGGAAACAAGTGCAAACACAGGCCTTTAAACCAGAAAGTTGAAAGAGATGGAAAAGCTGCCTAAACGGCCAAAAAACTACAATTTCTGGACCAGAAACCACTCTTGTGGTAGATAGGTTACCTAGTGCCATACCTCTCAACTGTCCCTGATTTTCAGGGACATCCCTGATTTTGACTCAAATTTTGGCTCTGTCCCCCTTAATCCCTCCTAAAACTAGTGACTTTTGGAGGAAAGGTGGTGAAATACACTTAATGAATAATGACAATAATTAAGAGTTATAGACTTCTTTTACTTCAGAAAATGTGTATTAATTCATATGCTCTGATTCTGCCAATGTTTCAAGTTAATAGCACTAATATTTTAAAAGTGTCCCTGATTGTCCCTGATCTTTTCGTGACTTGTCCCTGATTCTGTTTAAATTTGTCCCCGATTGGTTGAGAGGTCTGCCTAGTGCTTACCACTCTCACTGATAAGCTAGAAGGCTTCCCTCCAACATAGAAAGACTTGGGGGGCTCAGAAGTTTACAAACAGTCCTGAATACAGCAAATCTGTAGCTGGACTAGACTACTTACAGAAAAGATGGGAAACAGGCACAAAAGCAAGCTTTTAAACCAGTAAGTTGAAAAGATGGAAAAACTGCCAAACAGCCAATAAACTACAATTTCTGGGCCAGAAACCACTTTTGTGCTAGATAGGCTACCTAGTGAGTACCACTCCCACTGATAAGCTAGAAGGCTTCCCTCCAACACAGAAAGGCTTGGGGGTCTCAGAAGCTTACAAACAGTCCTGGATACATCAAATCTGTATCTGGACTGGACTAGTTACAGAAAATGTGAGAAATAAGCACAAGAGCAGGCTTTTAAACCAGAAAGTTGAAAGAGATGGAAAAACTGCCCAAACAGCCAGTAAACTACAATTTCTGGACCAGAAACCACTCTTGTGGTGGATAGGCTACTTAGTGTTTACCACTCCCACTGATAAGTTAGAAGGCTTCCCTCTAACAAAAAAAGACTTTGGGGGCTCAGAACCTTACAAACAGTCCTGGATACAGCAAATCTGTATCTGGACTAGACTGGTTACAGGAAAGCTGGAAAATGAGTGCAAATGCAGGCTTTTAAACCAGAAGGTTAAAAGAGATGGAAAACCTGCCCAAACGGCCAATAAACTACAATTTCTGGACCAGAAATAACTCTTGTAGTAGATAGGCTACCTAGTGCTTACCACTCCCACTGATAAGCTAGAAGGCTTCCCTCCAGCACAGAAAGGCTTGGGGGGGCTCAGAAGCTTACAAACAGTCCTGGATACAGCAAATCTGTAGCTGGACTAGACTAGTTACAGAAAAGATGGGAAACAGGCACAAAAATGGGCTTTTAAACCAGTAAGTTGAAAGAGATGAAAAAACTGCCCAAACGGTCAATAAACTACAATTTCTGGGCCAGAAACCACTCTTGTGGTGGATAGGCTACTTAGTGCTTACCACTCCTACTGATAAGCTAGAAGGCTTCCCTCCCACACAGAAAGGCTTTGGAGGCTCAGAAGCATACAAGCAGCCCTGGATACAGCAAATCTGTATCTGGACTAGACTAGTTACAGGAAATGTGGAAAATGAGGGCAAATGCAGGCTTTTAAACCAGAAGGTTGAAAGAGATGGAAAAACTGCCCAAACGGCCAATAAACTACAATTTCTGGGCCAGAAATCACTCTAGTGGTAGATAGGCTACCTAGTGATTACTACTCCCACTGATAAGCTAGAAGTCTTCCCACCAATGCAGAAAGGCTTGGGGGGCTCAGAAGCTTACAAACAGTCCTGGTTACAGCAAATCTGTATCTAGACTTGATTAGTTACAGGAAAGGCAGGAAACAAGCTTAGAATTTTTTTTAATTCAATAATTCCATGATGGTATTCAATTTCTCTCCTTTCTTCCCCTCACTACCCTGTGTTCCTATGGTAGAACTTTATCAGTTATTAATTTTGTTGTACAGTAATATATCCTGTTTACTTCTGTTATACCGCATGTATCTCTGTGGACAGTTCTAACTATTGTGTTCATTTGTTTTATTTAACTTCTGACTTTTTGGGTTTTATTGACCTTCTTCAGTCTATTTCTCATTGATCTTAGTATATTTATCTATCTGTATTAAATCAAGCAACTTTTCTCTTAACTAATTTTCTTCTAAAATGGGGGCACATTTTTTGTTTTCCATTTCCTGTGGGCATTTTATAGAAAGTTCTACAACATATTCCTGTGGCACTTTCTCTTCAATTTCATCCTGTGTTGTCTGTTGCTCTGTCATATGGGAACTCACTGGCCTATCACTCTTCATCATTGACTGTGTCAAAGTTTCCACAGTTTCCTGTTCCTTCCCTTACTGTCCAGCTTCAAGTGACAATATATACTGGTCTCCTGTGGAAGGCTCCAAAATATCTTCATATGGCACCTGACCAATTACTTCCTGTTCCACTGGTTTACCCTTAATTTGGATGTACATTGTTCTATCATGTTGTGGTGCTTTCTGAATTAGATTTTCTACACTGAATCCTTCGCTCCACAGATACTCTATAACCACATATTTCTTTAACTTTTCCATTACTAAACTTCTTTTATACTTCTCCACTTTGTCTTCTTATTTTCTGCATTGTAAAGTTTTCCATGTCTGAATTCCTTTGCCTGTATTTCTCTTCAAATATATCAGGTGCTGCTCTTTTTGCATTGATCACTTTTGCGTTCTTCTTTGCATAAATATTACACCATATTATATCTCTTTTTCTTTCCCATGTCCATATTTCTTCTTCAGATGTCTCCTAATCTTTCTGTTTCTTCTTACTTTTGTGGACTTGTTTCATCATGCTGTGATGTAACCTGTGTTAGACCTTCTACACCAAATCCTTCATTTTGCTGGTACTCCATAACTTCATCTTCTATTTTTTTAACTTCTACTTTACTAATCTTGTTTTCTACATTCCCTCTTTGTGATATTATTTTTTTTAATTGTGAAATTTTCCATATTTGGATGCCTTTGCCTATATTTCTCTTCAACTATCTTTAGGGCTGACTTCTTTATACTGATTAATTTGGCATTCACCTTTGCATAATTATTACACAATATCAAATCTCTCTTTCTTTCCCATGTCCATATATCTTTTTTATACTTTTCAAAAAATCTCTAGATTTTTTTGTTTATATTTTTGCACTTCCTCAGATGCTTCTTTTACCAAACAGATCAACATTTCTTGGTCTATACACTCTTTTTCACAAATCTGTTGTATTAATGAACACACGTTTTTATTCAAAGTATCTAGCTGTTTTTCTTGTGGAAACATTTTTCTTTCCCCTAATTTCTCTCTTAATCATTTTGTATATCTTGTGTCTGGAAATTCTAGTCTTTTTGCATAATAGTACCAATACATAATTTCTTCTTATCCTCAGTAGTCCACTCTATCTTCTTTATCGCTCTTCTTTGCCCTATCAGTTTTTGTGATTTTTGGGGACTGCTACTTCCCTCTACAAAGGGGGGGGGCATCATTTTGTTGTAATGTGGATGTTATGCTTCAAAAGGCTTTGCATCTGAAGTAGACAGGGAATTCATGATGACTACTTCATCAATCTTTTTTGACAATGATGCATATTTTTTTGCATGACAAATTCCACTTAACTTGTTAAATTTCCCAGAGAGATTAACTCATTCACTCAGTTGGAGCACTGGAAGTTTGTACTCTCAACTTTCAATGATTATATCCTGAGCTTTTTGACAAAATCAAGTTATAGCCTCGCATTTCAAGCAGATGTTCATATCTCTGGAGCCATGAGGATCACTAAAGAAAAAATAAATGACAGAGTGTTAAGCACAAATAATTTACAGAGGTTGTGTTCATTCAATTTTACGTCTTAAACTGGATTTTATAAGTTATAACAAAGATATTAAACAGTAATTGTATAATATTCTGTAGGCAACTTACAATACCTCTAACCATTCAAGCTACCCACTTACTGACAGCACTACTTTGTTCATCCATCTGTGAACTCTTATATGAGGCTATGCAGTTCTCTATGAGTCACTTGTTTGTTGAGATATTTAGAAAACTATGAAAATGATTACAATATAAATAAATAGTATATGACCAACAATTACTATCTTTTTAGCATCAATAGACAGTGGTCGAATATCAGTCAAGTTGTGCTGCAAATCATGTAAGTATTAAGGTGAAATCTTTCAGTAGATTATACGCAGCATGATTTTTGAAAATATTAAAGCAAATTTTAAGAGGCTATATTAGATGCCCAGAGTCTTCACTAGGTTGTAACTGCAGAAGCACCTAGAGGCATCACTAGACTGCAATGTATGTAAGTTTTTTTAACAAATGATTTAAGGAAATGATGTCATCAATTTTAAAAGTATTTAATGTGTGTGTTGCTCATCATTGTTGTCTGATGAACTTCTTTATCAAGTATAATTTGGGATGAAAGCGTTTACATTTTAAGCCTTTAATAAACTGTGTTTTTTATCCTGGAGTGAGCTTTTCGTGCAATTAGCTGTCTTGGGATTTGTTTGCTGTTTTTAGTTTTCCTTCACTCACCAGTTGTATTCCATGCAACTAAACAACACACAACCTAACCTACAACAAATGGAGAATGCGGAAGGACTGATTCAACCAGATGGCACAACGGGCGAGCTTACAAATTGAATTCAGCATTTAATGAAGAAAATGGAGCAGTTAGAACAACTCTCCTTGTCGCAGCTTTCCGTTCACCCTACTTTGAACACCTTTCCCTCACCAGCAGTCCAAGAACCGATTCCTGGGTCTAGCGGATTAAATGTGAACCAAGTTTTAACCCACAGACCAGTACTACGAGCAGAATTACAGTTCAGTGGTAATGCGAACGCTAATGGGTTTAATAATGACACACCTAGTAATTTTGTGAAAGGTTTCAATGGTACACTGTTAGACTGGCTTAACAACAGATGCTCCCTTAATAACAGAGTAGGGGAGACAAATGCAAATCAGTTTTTTAACAACAGACTGTGTGAATTAGATTGAATCTTACTAAAAATAAAGAAGTTACAAATGGATAACAGTTATTTTAGGGAGTGCATTAAAATGAGGATTGTACTGAAGGGTTTACGCATGTGGCGTTACCCCACTGGCTTAATAGCTAACTCACAGTTTCATAAAGAACTCATACAGTTATTGGATCGTTTCTGGTTTGAGTACATGTACATGGTAGTGAAACACAATGAGGCACAGACAGAGACTTTGGGGCAAGAAGTAAAGATCTTGGACAGTAAAATCACACAGGAATCTTTATTTTCTTCTAACAAGTTTGAGTATGCTCACATCTGTCGCTCAGTTGAAGAGCAAATGGAAGTAATAAAAGATACGAAAATGAAAAAAATATTAAGGGATGAAAAAGATTATAACACTAACTGTGCATAGCCCCTCCTCCCCATTCTCAAGAATGGACCCTTAACAAAAGACTAATGCATGAAAATGGGCCGGACAATAACACTGAGATTCAGGACCCCCATTAATGATTTGGATGAGTCTTTTTTAGGGGAAGAAGAATTCCCTGTTCTAAGACACTCGGAGCATATCAGGAACCAACAAACACAGAGCAACAGCAATTATTGGAGACAACAGGTACCCGACTACCAACAAGCGTCCAACAGGTTGAACAGAGGACAAAACAGGGGTACTTGCAGGGGTAAACACGGGAGATATTAAATCCCGACATGTAAAATGGAGAAGAAGCCAATAATGTGACTAATGTGAATGTTAACAAATTTCTGTTACCACCAGTTTCTATCCACTTTAACAGTGATCGTGAATTTAAAGTGTATAATATTACTAACATTGACTTAAATGTGCATTTGTGTAACTTGCTTGCCAAAGGATTCACTTTCACACCAAACAGACCAGCGAATATGGTGCACACAGTTATGGATTTGAAACAGTACATAAGAAAACTTAATATGAACTTACTATTTCAGGATGTTGAGAACATTATACACCCCTTTAAGATTTCTAGTACATATAATCCCCTATACACCTGAGCTTAGATATATTTGAGAGAGTCTGTGAGTTAGATATTAGAGCATATTGTGAAAACAACAATAGACACAAAATAAAGAATAATTTAAATGAGGAGGAAGTCATGGAACTTCAATATTTTTCTACTAATACCAATTTAAGAATTATGAAACCTGATAAAGGGGGTGGTGTTGTCCTTATGTGGAAAGACGATTATGTCAAGAAAATGGAGGAAATTTTAGAAACAGAAACACATGCCCATTGTTCATTAAATGAAATGAATGGTGCATATAGAAGAATTAGAGGTTACTTACAAGACCTTTTTATATATGGTCTTACAGCTCTGGATAAACATCACTTTTTTGTCTGTTGAATTTCCAGTTACACCTACCATTTTCAGAATACCAAAAATACATAAGGACACACACCAACCCCCTTTGCATCCGATTGTGGACACCACAGGTTCCATAACTTACCCAATGGCTAAGGACCTAGCTGTAGAAGTAAAAACATTTTTAAAAAGTGAACCTCTTTTGTGTATTGATTTATGGGACTTCCTTAAGAAAATCAACTTGGTCACGTTTGACAGTACTTGTACATTTATAATAGTAGATGTGAGGGATCTTTACACCGTTATTCCACACAACCTTGGGATCCAGTGGTTCTGTGACTATCTTATACTTAAAGAATACTACAGGATAGAATCAATATGTTTGAACAGTTGTTAGATATGGTATTAAAAAACAACTTTATATTATTTGAAAAGAAATATGTCCAAATGTAAGGTGTCGCAATGGGTGCAGCATGTAGGGGGGGGGGCATGTACACCAACATTGTCATGCTGGAATGGGAAAAGATATTTAATAGATTCACCTTTCTTCTCATTCTGTCACATGTACACCTGTTTTCTGGATGACATTTTTATTTTATGGAATTGGCCAAAACAACAAATCAATTTATTTCTAGAATACATCAAAATTTTGACCTCTTTTTAAAGATTTACACACACAGTCAGTGAGATAGAAATAACTTATATAGACGTTTTACTTAAAAAAGATGTTCAAAACCACAGATTTGTATCTGAAATACATCAAAAAGAAACTTATTCAAACAGCTTTTTATACTTTACAAGTTGTCACCCTTTTATACAAAAACGGGAGGTTTTAAAAGGACAATTTGTAAGAACAGCTTGTATGGTCACCCTTAGAGAGTGTTTTTTGAATGAGTGTTATAAATTAAGAGACATGTTTTTTAAAAGAGGCTACCCTAGTAGCCTACTGGAAAACATTATGAATGAGGTCATTTATAAAAGGCATATAGGACACTTTGTGCCTATTCTAAACACAGAGAATGGTTTGGCAGAATATACTAATGGCAATACTAATGCTGGAAGGTCATTGGACATAATACCATTCCACATGAATGTTTCTCCATTTCTATCCCTAACTTATGAGGGGTTACACAATGACAAGGTGGAAAATAATTTTAAATCCTGCTTTTTGACCACTTTCTCTATTGATGCATTTTACATTAAGAATATTCTGCAGAAAAACTGGAAGTTATTAGATGGTGAAAGAGATCTAAGAGAGATTATAGGAAAAAGACCAATTTGTGTCTTTAGGAAAGGTTATAACATTGAAAGCTTATTGGAACACCAGAGAAGACACAACATACAGGATACATGTATAAGTGTGGGTCCTGTAAATGTTGCCCTTACATTTTAGAAGTAAGTGAGACAATTATTAATGGAGTGAGAATAAAATTAAGAGCTAGATGTTGTTGTAATACACAAAGGGTGGTTTACTTTGTGTTATGCAGTTTGCTCATGTTTTTACATTGGAAAAACTGAGCGTAGAATTAGTGAGCATCTGAGAAATATCAGGGATCACTATGAATTTAACGTTTTGGCTAAACACCTATCCTAATATGCAGAACATAAATTCAAGTTCATTATTTTGGAAATAATATGTCCCTCAGAAAGAGGTGGCACATGGCCATATTTATTAGAAAAAACAGAACTTAGTTGGCAGATCCGCTTGAATTCAGTTCATTGGCCAGGAATAAATGACAGTTTATCTATAATTAGTCTTTTGAAATTAAAAGCTCTAATAAGATAAAAAATGTTCTTACAACACATAGGGTTATGCAGATTATTTTTCAGTATGTTTCTTTGAATTTACTCAAATCATTTTTGATCTAATATTGCATTGTTGAATGTCCATGAATGAGAGGGTAAAGTTTTTGCATATATATATATATATATATATATATATATATATATATATATATATACATATATATGCTGACAGCTGCTGAAGATTTCTTTAGCAAGTATAATTTGGGATGAAAGCGCTTACGTTTTAAGCCTTTAATAAACTGTGTTTTTTATCCTGGAGTGAAGTGGAGCTTTTCATGCAAATAGCTGCAATGAGTTAATGTTGCTGTAACACGTAGGAATTTCAAGTTATTAATCAGGATTTTCTCTAGATATATGCATTACTGTTGAGGAACCTTTAAGCTGGTATGCATGGACTGGAATAAACAAGTTGCTGAATGATGCACTATCACACCAACCCTTTTCATCTGAGTTACAAAGTATGTTACAGAGGGCAGAGGAAAATGCTATTTGACATTATTTGAATCATGAACTTAGTGAAGCCTTGGTGAATTTGCACCCCACACCAAATTCTTTGCCATGGGCAAAGCTGTTTTTGGCATATTAACACTGGCATGCAATTATATCACTAAAAATTGGAAACAGATGGCACCATCATCACAAATTGTGGCGATAGTTGCACTAAAGATATATCTAACAGGAAAAGTGTTATAATAAAGAACATTTTTAATATAAAGCAGGCTGTATAATGATATAATTTTTGTACTATTTTCCTCCACTGTCTATTAATCATTAGCTCCTTCATTGTCAATTGGCACAGTCATTCACAATTACTATGGTGATGGTCAAGCGGGAGAGTTTATCATTAAAACAGACATAAGGTTAGTTTGAGGGTTTTCTGTTTAGCCCTACTCGGTCATCTGCAGTCAACTGGTTAGCGGAGTTGAAATGGGATGTACAATGTGCTGTTTGTGCTGGTCGTCCCTCATTTCTACAAAGGATGTTGCCAACAAACTTCCCTAGCCACTGGAGAAATCACACTTCCTTAAGTGCTCCCTGAGTATGTGGTATGCTCCACACCCACTGTTAGAGATGACTGAGCCACTTGCCTTCAGTCCTTTCCCTCCCAGTTGGACTTCTTGAGTTGCAAGGCCTCTAACTGAAGTCTGTTTATCTGGTTGCCATGGAGCCAGGCTGCATGATGACAGAATGTTCAGGGATGTTTTAAATATTGCAATTTTGAGTTTTTAATAGACCCTTGCATCAGCTAGTGTGATATTTGATAAGGAATTTTCCTCTTTAATGCAATAATTATGTGAAAGGTAATTATCAGACTAGATGAGACAAAGTTAATATAAGGTAGGTTGCTTTCATTTTATTTAAATATATACATTTCAGTGATATTCTGTTCATTGTTGGACATCACTGTGAGGTAAATAGAGCCAATCGTATGGATTTTATAATGACTGAATGTATTTAACATTGCACTGTGGAGGGATAAAGGCAGAGACATTAACTGCAGAGCCAATACTTAGAACATCTATACAAAATTTCACTATTTGGTAAAGGCACTGGCAGCTATGATTTAATAAGCTACATATTGACCATACCTCTCAACTGTACAGATTTTTGCAGAATGTCCATATTTTTGCCTCGAAATTTCGGTCTGCTCCTCATAAAATGTTTGGTTTTCTAGCAAATCACTGGGATGATCTGAGGAATGAAATCACTAAATAATGGCATTTACATTTGAGTTTCAGACTTTATATCCTTTAAAAAATACATGCTAACACAAATCCTGATATTCTAGCTACTTCCTAAGTTTATAAGAGCAATATTTAAAATCTGCCCCTATTTTTGGGCATTTGTCCCCTATTATGTAAGACCTTGTCTGGATTTCTTGGGTTGAGAGGTTGAGAGGTATGCATAATGCCCTAATATCACATTTTGAAATCTGTAGGAGAAGAATGTAGGATATCTTCCTGCCCCCCTTTTATTTTTTCTGGATAGAGTGTTATTATACAGAGTGATTAATTTTACTCCAGCTTGTTGTAAAAGTGTTGCCAGCAATACGCACCTTCAGAATTCTTTTCTGTTAAGATAACTGTTCCTACAGCTGGTAATGACATGCTGGTTTCCCAAAGTGAGACATCTTCTGATTGATATATTAAGTTGCTTTTATTTTATTAATTTGCTAACTGTGTAAAATACCAGGCTCAAGAACTTCTTTTTCAGAGGTGAAATTAGAACCCTGGCTGGTTAAGGGACAAACTAAAAAGTTGGCAAATGACAACTGAAGGAATCGACCCCAGGACTATAGGGAGAAACTTGTCAGCCACTCAAAGCGCTGTTTCTTTGTGCTAACCAATTTCCTTACCTTTAGGCATTTTCAACCACTTTTATACATTTATCAGTTTCCTTACTTTCTTTGTTATACAACATTAGAGACTAATTCTAGAATCAGCCTGATAATAATAATGTAGCAAGGACATACTTTAAACAACATGTGCTTTTCCATGAGCCATAGCAATTTTACTTTGCCATTAGGAGAAATGTTAGCATTATGCTATGTGCAAATATGTGAGTTGAATATGCCATGGGAAGAAAAATATGATAGCTAAAATTGCATTCCTAGTATCTCGCCATCATGTAATGTGTGTGACTTTCCTGAAGTTGACTTAATTCATATTTTCTGGAGTTGCAAACATTCACATTGAATCTGGCTACAAGTAAAATCTAAGCTACAACTACTTGATTACCAAGACAGCATTTTCAATATGAACTTTATGATTCTCCACATTCATGCACCCTATTTCAATCAGAAGGACCAATATATATATACATATATATTTGTTGGTATCTTCATACTAATCAAATTATACATAACTCAGAATTGGGTTGACTGGAAAAACATGTCATGGTCTGGTTTTAAAGAAATGACTATTAAATATTTTAAGCTTTATAAACTCGCACTTCACAACAAAAAATGCTTTCATGATTCAATGAAGTATTGGACTAGGATTTTTGAGTTCATTGAATGAATACTTCAATATATGAAGTGTCATATTTGGTATTACAGCAACATTCCTGTTTAGTCTTTTCTTTCTCTATACTTTATATTTACCTGTTTATCTTCTCATACTAATTCTCCTTACTCTCGGGAACATTACTGTGTATTTTGCTGCATGTGCTTTAATAGGCACATAATGTTTTCTGTATGGTTGTATATAGCTGTTTGTAGGTTAGATAATTTGTTATTATTTTTATTTTTCTGGATTTATTATTGATTTCAGCTTATCAACTCTATATTTTTATTAATTATCTAATAAAATAAAAAAGGAAGACTATGACAGTTCAATCATCATGTCATCATGTAATTCCGGATGTTAACCTTACTATGCATAAAACAAGAAATGAGAACATAAGAGCAGAAGCCAAAATAAGTCCAATTGCATCAAAGATAAAGAAGAAGAGATTATGGTGGTTTTGGGCATATATGCAGAAAAGCAGAAGACAATCTGTGGCAGCATAATCTTTGTAAGAAAAACTACTACCATGGTGACATTTTGATAAAGAGAAAAAACATGCCAAAAGAACCATTTGGAACTTCAAATAACATCTTGTCAGAACATCGGCTTGATGATATTAGTTTTATTATATATTCTCTGATGAGACTGTACCTGCAAACATTCCATAGTCCACTGTAGAACCAGAGGTAACACACTTGCCTCAATCAGATTTACCTGGAAGAACAAGACAAACCCACAGCATTACTCACCTCAATATAGATGAGGAGCAGTAATGTCACATGGTCAGAGTATTTCCTTCCTCTTCAATAAGCTGCAGTTAGCATAATCTACACTCATCTTTTTATTATAAGAGTATCCTGCATCTGTATAATGGATTCAGTAGCATATTTGGCATATGTGACTGATAGTTACCACAAGAAGGCTATGACCCAAGTGCAACACCTTTCATCTGAATAAAAATAGTGTGTTAGAATGCTCTTAACTATTTATGGCATTAGTGGTACACTGAGTAGCACACTTGACTTTTGTGCAAAAGGTTGATGGTTCCATTCCTACACCAGATATATGGATTACTGAAAGTGCAATGCAGAATAAGGTGGGTGCTGCACTCCAGTGTGTATTGTCCTTTATCTGAGATATTAAACTGAAGTCCCATCTGCTTGAATTGGTGGCAGCTCAGATGGATATAAAAGATCCCATGGTGCCTCTTGATGCCCTAGCCAAGTTTCTCCTAGTAGTATAAATGCCATTTTGGGTCTCCCCTGAAAAGAGGCTACTAGCATAGTGGGACTAACCTGGTCAGCAAAGGATAGATAAATTAAATAGACTTTCTCAGTCCTGATATTGACATCCTCCTTATTTTCAGACGTCTTCTTTTCTGAAGAAATCTCTACCATTCCTAGTGGCAGTGTTCCTCTTCTTCAGTGCACATCATCTTCTGAATATTATTTGGCATGGCATCTTCAACCAGCATTGGCCAGGGAAAGTCCACACTCAAACATTATACTAAATAAAAAGAACATGAGTTATGAATTATGTAGTTGTGAGCACTGGTTATATTGTCCTGCCATGCTATCGGTTATAAGCACCACTTCCTTCCTTGACCTTGTTTTAAGTACTTCAAAACAAAATACTTTGATATAGACCCCAAAGTCATACATTAAAACTGGTGCAATAAATCATCTTATATCCTATATCTGCTGCTTTCCACAAGCTATTAAAGGACCTTATGCCTGTGTAAATGTATTTGCACAACAGTGTTTTTACTTCAGAAAGCAAGCCAAACTGAAAAAAATATATATATATATGTCTAAGCTGCCATTAAACACTTTCTGAAAAGTGAAAGCAAAGTCCTCATTTTCTGATGTTTTAAGAAACATATATAAATGTGTTTTCCTGGAAGGTTGTTTCAAAATATTTTGAGTTAATATGCAGCTGTTATGCTCAGAGAGACTTAGAATTAAGTTATTCCGTTGTATTTGTACTTTTATGATTTTCTGCACTGTAATGCAAACAAGTACAATACAAAGCATTATGCATTTTATAACAGGGACATTTTTAACATCCTCAAAAAATATTTGACAGATGGGGTGGGTAAGAGCTATCAATTACATATCTAGATTACAAGCTGTAGTTAACTTTGGCTTAGTGCTTTTCCCATGAGAGCCAGAGGTTAACCTGTTAAGCTGAGAACTGATCCCAAAGTAGACATTAATGTCTTAATGCATTTAGTAGATGTGCCTTTTTCCAAAGAGAGAAGCCCCACTGGGCTTTGCTTTCTCTCATAAGTAATCTAAATTGCCAATCACACAGGGTGCCTGGCATGCCAAAATAAATCTGGCATGCTCTCTGCTACTGCAGTCATTAATTGAAAACTACACTTCTTTCTAGTGGTAGAGAGGTTCAGATGTCCAAGGTTATTATCCATGGACCTGAGAGATTAGTGCAGTTTAACTTTGAAGTACTGTATATTGTTCCATATGGTTAAGTCTTGATTATAGCAGTATGTCTTTTTTCATTGTTAAAGGCATTATTAATGAAGTAAATAGGCGTACTGAGGGAACTGTCTACTGTAATGTTATGTTACATTACACAAAATATCTTTATTAGTTATCAATTCATATAAAAATGAATTACAGCAATTTAGTATAATAGTTAAAGTTAAGTTCACTGTGGTCATCTATGCACATGCTTAAACATGCTGTTATCACTGAATAATCAATATTAAGACATATTGACTCTCATTTGTAATTTTCCTAGAATGTAAAATATGAAGAACAGCATTTTCTGATTTAATTTTGTTTAACAAAGTAACAACTGAGCACAAAATTATCCTGAATGCAGACTATAACATTTTACCATGATGCTTTGATGGATTAAACTGCACTTCTCTTAATGTCTTGAAGTAATACAAAACAACTATCACAAAATGGCAGCTATGTACAGCTCCCAGTTGGAGAGAAAGTTTCTTTTGAAGGAGGTTAAAGGTGAATTCTAAGTCAGATGTCTGCATTGTGGAATATAAAAGCTTGTGTTTTATTCCTTTGCCGATGACAGTTGTATTTATGGATGAAGAGATTAACTTTCACTGCAACAGACAGAAATTATTTGCCTCAATACTCAGGAAGAAATGTTTATTACATCAACCACCATAAATGTAGTGTCAAGTCAAAATATTGAAGCATTTTCTTTCTAAAACGAATAAAACAATAAGTGGAGATTGCTATATTCTCTAGTGATGTTTATTTTCTCTTTTTCACTTTTTAATTCTCCCTCATTCTGTGACCATCAAGGTTAAAATGGTGTTATAATAAAATATATGACTAGATGTTTATGTTGTATATCATCCTTTACAAAAAAAAAAAAAAAATCCAAGATGTTATGCTCTGACACTGAAAATCACTCATTAGACATATGCACCTACATAGTACTTTTGAAATAAAATGGTATAGTTTAGTAAAATATTAATAGGGGTAATATTCATTATGGTTTGATGCAGTTAACATAACCTTTGTATTTTTAATGGCCTAATAAGGAAAAAAATCATATAAACTGAACTCTGTACATTATGTATGCTGTATTACTCAAAGTTGCGCAAACTTAATATCTGTTCATTTCCTTGCATTTATATTTATTTTACAGTATGTAGAAAATGTTTACCCACATTTTGGGGGCCATTTAGTTTTTATTTTTCTGTAAAATGTTCTGCTTTTGTGACCATAGCCAGTGGATTACATTGGTACCTTTTGGATCAGCCCATTACCCCAGTCAACAAACAGACAATAAATAAGCTTTTAAATAATTAAATAAGATAGCATGCTAGCTGGACACACATGCATCTGAAGTTATCAGTGTGGGTACATAAGAAGAGACATGCTTTATCAAATCAGTTACGCTGTACAGATGCACCTTTTCTCTCCTTTAGCCCATCTTTCTCCCGTCTTACTCCCAAGCAGCTTTGAACCACACTGGCAATTTGTACCTGGTACATTCCTTAGTTCAATACACTACAAAGGCATATTGACTTCTAGAATGTAACATTTCTTCATGCCTTTCATAACTCCCCCCTTTTCACTGGCACCATGGTTCATTTCTTCCTGTTGTATTCCTTTTTTTAATTTCAGAAACCTTCCCCAAGACAGGTCTCAGAAAATGAGATAGATTTGCTTTCTCTGAATGCCTTCTTTCATCTAATGCAGACACTGCTAATTTTTTAAGTATCTGGGCTATAACAGGACTCTAGTACTAAGACCAGCACAGCTTGAAGGGATTATGCAGGGGAATAAGAAACAAACACTAGCAGGATTTTTTTTTTGGCAGGAAAAATGCCACTAATGTACAGATGACCTAAGAGAACTTACAAGTATATCTGATACATTAAGTAATACATTAATGCATGCCGAACGTTCTGTGATAGATAGGTCTGCAACTCAACCAAAAAAAAAAAAAAATTACGATGAACTGCATACTACTTCAAAACTTGCCAGATAATAACAAAAGAATACAAAATGACCATGCAGGGGTGGGCACCTTATTTATAAACACTCTATTAGCATTGTCTACAACTGCATATGTGTAGTGTGGGTTCCTATCCCCATACACGAGTACTATACAATTATCTGTACTTAGCAGAGTGTCCAAACTAATTGTGAATTGCATCTGGCCATGGCTTGAGAACACTAGGAAACCTCCTTTCAAGCAGTTATAATCAGAAGGGCAGAAGAAACATATAAGTATTATGTGCAAAGAAATTATTCCTACATAATATTACATTGCGTTGAGTGATCACTGATGTTACTGTAAACATAGTTTGAAGTCATTCACATGTTTCTGTTAGTTAATCTGTTTGCCGAAGAAGAAAATTGTATCAACTAGTGGTGACTTTCCTTACAATGCTACTTTCTGCTCATCTGCTGATGGCCAGGGTGAAATTCCTTGAGCTTCAGATGCCTGCAAGAAATATTACCGAAAGGTAAAACCCCAATCACCGTTTTCCATAGATAGTCATTGTCAGTGAGATTTCTAAGCGTGCACCAGCAATGATTCCCTTCTTTTGGGAGATTCCTCCCTTCTTTGAGTTAGTGTGGCCATGGAGTTGGTATATATAAGTTTATTTTTGGGGTGGGGTTGGGGCTTAAAATTAAAATTTGTCACCCTTCTGTCTTTCTGGCATTTTCTTTGTAGAAGTCGGCAATTCATTTGACAACCACTTCCTTTAACCTCCATAATATATGTGAGCATTTCTATCTTCCACACCATTTCAATGCCCTCTGTAAACTATACCATTCTGCAGTTATTGCATCTACACGTACTCTACTTCTTGAAGGACTACTTGCTAGTTTGTCTACATGTACTCTACTTCTTCTTGAAGGACTACTTTCTAATTTGTCTACATGTACTCTACTTTTTCTTGTAGGGCTACTTTTTAGCTTGTCTATGTGTACTCTACTTCTTCTTGCAGGGCTACTTGCTAGTTTGTCTACATGTACTCTACTTTTTGGAGGGCTACTTGCTAGTTTGTTTATAGCAAGAGAACAAATTCAATTCAGCTAAAATAACGATTCTATGAATCCTCTTTATCTAACCATGCAGTCACTAGAAATAGATTGTGAAGTGGCAGTACACCCCATTTCCTTATTCAGGGTGATTTACTTTACTGTTCAGTATCATACAGTATAATTCTACTGATATGATGCCACCATACTTGTAGTTTATTTTAGACTTTATCTCCATTAAGAAAATATTATCTGCTAAATATGTTGTTTTGTGCTTTAAGGAAATAAAACTAATTAACTTTAAGGCAGTGATGGCTTTCTGGTTTCTTATGATAATGATGGCTTTCTGGGTTCTGCTGCACAACTTGCTGAAAGAGCCTATATGTTGTCACTTTTCACACTGCAAGACCAGAACCGATTTTCAGGTTCTCACATTCAGACTTTTCTCTTTGGTCTTCTTGCCTGATATTTCTCTGGGAAAGATAATCTAGTCATTAAACATTGAATACCCAGCCACTTTACATATTCTTAGCTTATTGTCAGTGTTGGTGAATTTATGTTTGAGTGAGGTGTGGATGTTTTTTACTTCTCATGAATTCAGTAACATTTTGCAGAAAATAGACTTCTCCTTTCTGCAAAACCAGCTAAACTTTCTGCAAACAAACTGTGTGACAAGTCAATGGTATGCATCATTACTGCAATATATATTTTAGTATAGTGCTCAGTTCCCTGTGTGACTATTTTACCAAGGCTACAGAATGTTGTTTATTGCAAGACCCAGTTTTATGACACCCTGCATTCCAAAACCAGTGTAATCAGCTCTTACTGATTGTCCACGTGATAAATATGTCATACCGCTTTAAGATAACGAGAATCAGGCCCTTCTACATTGTGGAATTGGACACTCCTCCAACAGAATGCACGCTAGTTTTGACGTTTTCTTCATTCAGCAAGACAGATTTATTTCAGTTGTGCTTCAGTAAAAGTGCGCAGCAGAAAAAAGTAAAAAAGTAAAAAAAATAAATAAAAATCAGTCATATTAACTTCATGAAAACAGAGGTAAAGCAAATGCCCCAAATATATTCTTAACAAAGAAGAGAGAGAAAGAGAGGAGGAAGAATGAAAGAAAGAAAAAGAACGAAAGAAAAAGAGACATTGTTGGTAAGGAACCTCCAAAATATATACACAACATCAAACAGATGACAGCTGCATACGACTGAAAAAATGCTGATTATATTAATACTATTTTCACATTTTATAAATGACCTATCTCGTGATCTGTCCTGTCTTAGTTTAGTCATGTATGCAGATGACAAAAGTGTTGGCTAAATAAAAAAAAAACACATGATGACTCTTGCTGTTATCCCTTCATCCATAATGATAACAGACTAAGTCACAAAACCCAACCAGATGGGTAAGGGTTGACTTTCTCTTAATGAAGCCATATAAATTTAAATCTAATAAAGCCAAATTCTGAATTTTATTCTTCTTCATTTCCAGAGACATATGACAAAACATTTAGGTATAATTGGAATTAAGCTGATGAGTTGTGTACTTTTTAGCTTTGTTCTTATTTCCTTTTTTAATTATTGGTGTTATGTGAGAGATTTTTCAATACTTCATGACTAGTCTACCATATTAATAACACTTTCTTGAAAATAGGAACAATTCATTATTTATATCATGTAGCACAGGGATGTGTTTTGGGGCCATATACTGTGCTTGGGAAGGTCTGGTGGGGACCACATTACCATGATCAACTAGTGTACAAACCATCAAGTGGCCAGCGCAGAGAAAAACTGAAAGATAAGGGAAGGCTGAACAAGATCACATTAGGAAGACAAATTGAACATTATCACCACATGATAATTTAATAACTGTTTCAGGGCAGACAGAACAAAAAATAGCAAAATACCATCAATAACAATTCTCACCTGCAGGGAAAAACATCAGATTGTCTACCTTCAAACTCCTCCCCTCCATCAAATCAACTGGTTATGCATAGAAATTATAACACAAACATGCACACACAGACACACACACGCGCACACACACACACACACACACACACACACACACACACACACACACACACACACACACACGCATGGACAAAACAAAACAAAACAAAGGAATGTATATTCAAACACAGAATAACTCACAAAAGTTAAAATAACTTTACATAGTTAATCTAGCTTTGCAAATAAAATACAAACAAAAACATACAGATGCAGGGAAATCTAAAATAATTCTCTCCCAGATTATATGCAGAATAGATAAGCATACGTAAAAGTCAGTTATCTACTCATTCATATCAATCAATGAAGTAGGCACAGATTTAGGGCTATCCTTAGCAGAAATGGTGAACTAGGCATTCAGCTACACACTACCACCACCAATTTACATTCCCCAGTGCTGTCCCTACATCCTGGCCACTGTGTGCCATCTAGCTTACTTATTTTTTCCTTCCACCTTGCTTGCATACACTGTCTTAATCTTCAGCTTTTTCCTCAGTCATTTCTTCACGGCTTGACTGGCCAAGGCTGTACTGTAATAAGTGTGGAGAACATAAGTGAATAATGCTGGTGCCTGTCTAGAAGCCATGGCTTTCTAGATGCTCTGAGATACATTTTCAAGCTTTTCTCTAAGGTTTTGATCCAGTGATGGTCTGAACAAAAATGACTGAAGAAAGAAATTTCCTCTTACATTTCAGCTCAGCTTTTCCCTGGATCCTTTCAATAAATGCTCACTGGCTAAGGCTATGCAGCAATATCTGTTTAAAAAATAAGTACATTAAACTGAGGGTATGGGTTCTGCAATTCCCTAATATGGCATGTTTTTTTTAGATGGTCTTAAAGATTTCTTCCCTTATTTTGAGTGATGGCCTGAACATAACAACTAAAAAATGAAGTTTTAGTCTTAGTTTCATAGTTTCATAGTATAGTACTAGGCTATCTGCCCTGGGGCATTTGTAAGCCTAGCCATAGTGATGTGGCTTTTGCCACCCCATGAAATGGTACAAAAATGTACAGAATAAATCTAGAATACTGTGCCTCTGTCTAGTAGTGACACAGTGAAGGTCCCCTTATATAATAGAATTAGTTTACTGTGCCCCTGTCTAGCAGTGACACAGATGTGACCCCTGGGGTAAACTTACGATCTCCCATCCACTCATCAAGATTTCTCTTGAAGAGAGTCAGTGAGGGGCTCTGCCTAATACGAACTGGGATCCTGTTCCAAAGCATGGGAAGCCTCTGGGTTATGAATCTATCCCTCCAGCATGTCCTATTCATACTTGTGCCGAGGTTTAAGTCTTTAGCTCTCGTGGCCCTGATGGATTTGGATTTTTTGAGGAGGAGCATGTCCATCAGATCCTGATTGGACATGGCCTTGTATGTCAGGCAGAGATCACCTCTGAGCAGGCGGTATGCTACTGAATAGAGCTGAAGTTTCTTTAGTCTGGCAGAATAAGACATATGTTGGAGACCCTTAATCCTTTTGGTGAGGTACTTTTGTGGTCTCTCCAGCTGTTGCAAGTGCCGGGTGAGGTACATACCAAATGGGGCATTGTACTCAATCATGGGTCTGATGAGGGAGGAATATAGGGGTACAATGACATCCTTGGATCTGGATGTGAAACCCTTCATGATGAGGTGTGCAAGGTAGAATGTTTTTCTAACCACTTTGGCAACGTGGGTGTCAAATGAGAGGTCGCTGTCTACTTGGGTCCCTAGGTCTCTGATTACTTTTTCCGTACTCAGTGGGTTGCTGTCTATGTGATAATTTGTGGGTACTTTGTTTTTTCCAAAAGGGATGACTATACATTTTTTGGCATTTAGTTTAAGGCCGTGACTACAGCACCAGTTGTCCGTTTCAGTGAGGCCTTTTTGTAGGATGTGCTGGTGTATCGACTATGGTGCCGAGTTTGTAGTCATCTGCAAACTTTGTCAGCCACAGCCCTCCCATGTTTGCTTTAACATCTGAGAAATAAATGCTGAACAAGAGGGGTCCCAGGACAGATCCCTGTGGGACACCACTTGTGACTGGCTTTGAGTCTGACATTGCTCCAGCGATTTTAACTTTATGGGTTCTGTCCTTTAGCCAGTTTGCAACCCATCTAGTGACATAAGGGTTTACTTTTAAGCTGTTTAGCTTACCTATGATGCCTGAGTGGGGTATTGTGTCGAAGGCCTTAGCCAAGTCCAGGTATGCTGTATGGACTGCTTTGCCCTCATCAATGGCTCTAGTGACTGTTTCGAAAAAGTCAACCAAGTTTAAAAGGCAGGATCTGCCCTTTACAAAGCCGAACTGGGTGGGGTCAAGCGTCTGTAGGTCCCCTATGTCTCCGTTTATGAGTTCCATAATGATTCTTTAAATAGCTTTGCAGACCAGGCTAGTCAAGCTTATGGGGTGGTAGTTTCCAGGGTCTGTAGAGGCACCCCCCTTGTGGAGTGGGACCACTGTTGCTGTACGCCAGTGTTCAGGTACATATCCCGAAGTAAGGCTAAGGTTAAATAGCATTTTTATGTGTGGGTTTAGCTCCTCTTGGAGTTCACGTAACACGCACCCCGGGATACCGTCAGGTCCCATTGATGCTGTGTTTTTTGCTTTGTTTAGGGTGGTTCCCACTTGGACATCTGAGATGACAGGGAGATTACATTCAGCTGGGATAAGTATTTCTTCTTTTGGGGGTGAAGTAGGCGAGAAATTTGCACTGAACCTGTCAGCCAGAATGTTAGCAATATCTGTGGGTTCAGTGTATTTTTTTGTTGTTGTGAACCAACTCTGAACATATCTGTGGGTTTCCGCCCAGGTTTCTAACATAGCTGAAGAAGACTTTGCGGTTATCTTTAGTGTCCTTAGCGATTTTTCTCTCAAAGTTTGCCTTGGATGTTTTTATGAGAGAACGTAGTTTTCTGCTAATGTTGATCAGAGATGTCTTCCCTTCATGGGATTTCGCTCTGACGTGCAGTAGCTTCCTTCTTTTGTTATACAATTTGTTTATGGCTGAGGTCCACCAGACAGGACGCTTACATTTGGTGGAGAGGGACTTGGATTTGTTTGGGATTGCATGATCCATGCATTCTTGGCGATGTCCATAGAAAGCATTTGTGAAGGATTCGGCATTGTGGGATGTGGTATCCACTGGCACAGTGGGCTTAAAGGATACCATCTCATTCTTAAGAAGAGTGAAGTCTGCTTTTGAGAAGTTTTTCACTGTGGTCTTTTGTGCTGGGGTTGGAGGTGGGATATGTATATCCAGGGTGATTAGTTTGTGGCCAGATCTCACTAGTGAGGGGTATACTTCCGGTGTGGAGCATTTTCTCCCCATGTTTGTGATGATCAGGTCTAGTATATTACCTCCCCTAGTGGGAGAGGTGACTAGTTGTTCCAGTGCATTTGAATTTATGAATTCCAGGAACCTTTGGGCTAGGGTATTAGGGCTAGAATAATGTACCCAATCTATGTTTGGGTAGTTGAAGTCTCCCAGTATGATGGTATTTTGTGATACATTCATATCCTCCAATGTCTTCAGGAAGGCTGTGTGGGGTTCTTGAGATTGGGAGGGTGGTCTGTAACATGCTACCAGTTGTATAGCAGTTTTGCCTATGGTTAGTTGCACCTGTATGGTCTCTGATGCTTCATGTGTTGCTACTAACCTGGAGGTGTGGGTGTCCTTTATGAATATGGACACTCCCCCTCCATTTGTGGTTCGGCCCAGGTTTTGGGGCCGAAAAGCATGATACGAGGTATAGCCTGGTAGCACTGGGGTGCTCTCAGGAGCCTTGAACCAGGTTTCAGTTACTGCACAGACGTCGATGTTCTCCATGCTGAGGAGTGCATCAAGTGCCTGCATCTTGAGATTTAGACTTCTGGCATTGAGCAGCATTACCCTTACTTTTTTTCCATTTTTGTTTTCTAAGGAGGTGGGTTTGTCTTTTGAGCCTTGCCTAAAAAAGGCACTATGGGGGTGGCAAGAGCCTTAGCCAATATCTGGAAGCCCAGCGGTGACAGGTGTAAGCCATCCCTTGCGAAGCAGTGTGGCTTGTCCAACATATCATCCCAGGCAGACAGACATTGGATCCCCTTAGAATGACACCAGTATTTGAGCCAATTGTTAAAGCTGATCATCTTGTCTTTGTATTGTGGTATCATTCTTGGTGAGGGCAAGATGCTGCTCAGGGTCAGGGTCATACCAGCCTGGGCTACATAATCGGAGAGCTCCTCTATGTCTCTTTTCATGTAGTCCAGGGAGGTACATCTCAGGTCATTCACACCAGCATGGACAATGACGGAGTCATATTTGTACTTGCTTTGGAGTGACCTGAGTGTGTGTGTTATGTGGCGGATCCTAGCTCCTGATAGACAGCTCACAGTCACCTTCTCCTTGTTCAGCCTGGTCAGTGGGACATCAGTGTGTCTGACTATGGAGTCATCTATTACTAGTGTATCAGGCAAGGTGTTTGGCCTTAAGGGCTGCGATTGGTCGACACACTGATTTATTGAAGTATGTGTTGCATGTGTTTTGTTTTGAGGTGGTGGATTTTTGGATGTCTGCTTTGGGAGCCTCTGTTGTTTTGGTAAGTTTTTTATTAGAGCCTCCGAGTATGTCTTTGTGTTTTTATGTGTTTGGTTTGCAGTTGTGGTAGGTCTATGTGGGACTGGGATTGTTGTGTGTGTGGTTGCCATCTCCTCCTGTCTGGTCATGCCAGCCCTGAGTTGAAAGAGTTCAGCCTCCAGTTTGGCTATATAGTTGCATCTCTCACATGTATTTGTGTTTGTTGGGAGGAGGAGAGGGTTGTCTGTGTACATGAGACAATTGTAGCATTGTTTCAAGATTCCCAGATTGACCAGCTGAACTGGAGATGACGTCAGTAATCTACCACTCGACATGCTAGAACAGTATAAGGGAGTGGTATACCTTTAAGGGAAGTGGATTTTCACAGGGGTGGTAAATAGATGTAGTGCTTTACTTAGTACAAGAGTGCTTACTTAGTAGAGAAGTATTGAGAACAAGTGCTAGGCTTATAATGCAGTGAGTAGTCTGGTTATACTAAGAGTAGAGCTTCCTTAAGGGAAAATTTGAAGAACAGACTTGGCGGAGCCAGAAAAAGTTTAACCTTGTTTAACCACTATGCGTACGACCGTGCAAAGCCGTGCAAACGCGGATTTTAAACAGTGAACTACAAAAGAGCTGGAAATGGTCCCAAAGAACCAATTACTACAGCTTCTTGTGCTGAGGTCACTTCCCCCCAAGGACAGGTAGGCTGCTCAAGGCTCCCCATTCCCACTGGTGAGCAAAGAAACTTCCTTCTATCCAGGTAAGGTAATGGACAACACAGGAACTACACCACAGCCCAGAATACAGCAATGCCTGTAAACTGGTCTAAACTAGTCGAGGAAGGCGGGAAAACAAGGATTATTTTTTGTTTTTTTTGGTAGAAACACACAGAAAATGCAGAAACAGTGATAAATTAGTTACACAGGCTAGCACACTTTAGTGGGCAGCCTCCACATTTAAATTAAACAAACAAACAAGCAAACTTTCGATCAAATTCGACTAAAATGTAACTTTAAGTGCAGATTTTAAAATAATGCAGCAATCAGTTAAAAAACAGTTCAGGCTAGTTCAAGGTAAGCTACAGAAGCTATTTCAAGTGAAAAAAAAAGCAAAGATACTTAAATCCAGAAGGTAGTCGCTTTTCTGAGTTCCCTGCTTTTTATGCAGCATTTCACCACACACTAATTGGCCAAGACTGCACAGTAATAACTGCAGAAAAAAGAAAAATTAATGTAGGGGTCTTGGACTGCTTGCCCCTTGAAGATGTAGGTAATTTAGATACTCCAAGTTGACTTTAAAGCTTTTTGAGCAAACATCATGAGTAAGAAAAGAAATTCAGCCTTATTTTTTTTTTCTTTTAAGAAATAAAGAAGTTATGTTCATGGCTTTTTGTTCAAAGCCAGGATAATGAGCAAACAACAGCAACTGTAACACTGCTCTTACAGACTTATGAAGTCACTAAAATAATAGTTTTGGACGGAATTCATTTTCTGAAGGATATGAAATGAAACTCACATGAATAACATTATGTACTAATATCGACCCTCAACAATTTACCAGAAAACAACTTTTACAAGTAGCATACCAAAAGAACGAGGCAAAACTAGAGATGTTTGCTACTATCAGTGTGAGACAAGATTAAGAAAAAAAGTGAAGAAGGTTTATATAAAGATACTGAGCATAATAGGAAACATTTTATAGATACATAAGACATACAAAATTGATAAACTGCATGTAGATTTTAAGATTCATTCTCAGACACAACAAATTCTAGATATATTTACAAAATCTTAGGTAAATCAGTTTTGGCTACAAAAAGAGAGGGTAACAAGTTGTCCTAGTGACATCCAGGTAACCTCAGATACTGGAATTAAATTAGACTGTATTACAAAGAACTGCCTAAGCTGGATCCAAACAAAGCACAGGCAAGAGATGGAATTAGTAATAATGATATGAGAACACTTTAGCAAGAACATACGGTACCATTATATTTATTATTTACTAGGTCATATAAATATGGGGAGATTCCTCAAGATTGGAAACATGCACTTATTAAACCTGTCTTTAAGGGAATGAAGAGTAGGACAAACCTAGAGTCATATAGACCCTTAAGTATACTTTCATGTTGTGGAAAACTAATGGAGAAGGTAATATTGGATAAGTTATTGTCAGAACTGGATAGGTTGGGACTTGAAACCATAAATCAGCATGCATATGTTGAAAATAGATTGATTTCCATCCATCACATGATGTTCTATTACAATATAATAACAGCTATGAATGAAAATTGTGCTGTGATATGATTTATACAGATTTAACTTCAGTATTTCACAGGTCATGCACAAATCACTGATCAATAAATTAGAACAACTAGGTATTGATGTACTCTTGATAACATGAATAGCTGCACAGCTTACAAGTAGGGCATGGCAAATATCATACAGCAATTGGACACATGAAAATTATTGGTTACAGTCAGGGTGTCCCACAGGGCTCTCTTATAGGCCTTTACTTGTTTAGATTGTACCTTTCAGACGTAAATTTTTCATCCGAGGTGTTCTACTGTCTATATGCAGATGACCTGAAATCAGGTACACTGATTACATGTGTTACAGATAAGGCATGTCTGCAAAAGATCTTGACTAAACTAACCGTTTGGGCACAGAATAATAATATGATGATAAACATCAAAAACTAAGCATATGAGATTTGGGAGACATAAATTGAAAGGTGAATAATTGAATATAGCACACAGTGGCTGAAACTGAAGATTCATTTAAGAATCTGGGTATATGGGTAGATCCAGCTCTGAGTTTCTTCTAATCATTGCTGAATGACAGTTTTAGAACTACAGGCTGTTTATATATTAAACAAGCATGAGTTAACTGGAAGGAGTGCAGCAGAAATATACCAAGGGCATACATGGATGTGAAAATTTAAGTTATTATGAAAGACTAGAATATCTGAACTTGGTCAGTGTTTCTTATAGATATCTGAGAGGAGATCTTATTCAGGTATATAGAGCATTTAGAGACAACTACCTCTGGGAATGTTTGCAGTTATCAAAATGTAATAACAAAATAATGGTCATGCTGCTAAACCAAAAACTGCACAACCCTGGAAGTACTTCTATCACTGGAGGATGTAGATCTATGTGCATTCACAGAACCTAGTATAAGACCTTAGAGAGTACCCTGGCCATGCAAGGCTGCAGTGCCCTCCCCACCTTCAGACTGCAAAACAAACATGTGAGAACCAAAAGAGGCAGTGTTTCTACCTATATTAGAGATAAATACACCTCCTGACTAGTTAGACAACTCCAAAGACTTACTCCAAGTTCAGATTACTGTGGGTAAGACCCCTATTCAAGTCATAGCTGGTTATAGATCCCCCTCCATGAATCATGATGTGCATGAGGCCTACTTGACCAAACTCTAGTCAATTCAAACACAGGTAAACACTCTGGTCATGGGGGATTTCAATTTTCCCTCCGTCAACTGGAAAACCTACTCCAGCTCTAACTTACTTGCACAAAAGTTCCTTGACTTTGTTAACTCAAATGTCCTGGAGCAAATAGATCAAACCCCATCAAGAGGAACAAATACACTAGCTCTGGTTCTCACTAACATGACAAATAGATGCACCATCACAACTGCTGGACCATCATTAATTAAATCTGATCATAAATCAGTCTCCTTCGAACTGGAACTAACACCAGAACTTGCAAAGAACATATTAAGACTAAACAACTTCACCAAGGCAAACTATACCCTCCCAGGGGAATGTATAAATGTATTTCATGCCCCACCCCCAGCTGGAAGTGGTAACTACATCAAAGCTTACATTGAAGCCCTGTACAATCACTTGAATAAGTGTATAGTTTTGGCTGTTCTAGACAGAATCAAAGCCAGAACCCCAAGAAAAAAAAAAAACAAACTACCCTGGTGGACATCCAGCATCAGCATACTTTACAACAAATGCAAAAACTTGCTGTCTAAAAAATTAAGGTGAGGCCCGAATAACCCTCCTCAGCCTCAACAGGCAAATAAGACAACATGTCAAATACTCTAAGGGTGAACTGAGAGAAACTTAGAATCACAGCAAAGGATAGCCATAAGGCCTTTTACAGCCATGTACATAGCCTAAAAGGTAGGACCCAAGCAAGTGCTGAACTAGTGACTAACAGTGCCACACACACTGATCCAACAGAGATAGCAAACCTGCTAGCAGACAGATTTAATGAAATTTCTCTCCTTTATCCCCTCCAAACTTATCACAGACCTTGCCCTCAATCCCTCCCACCCTACATATCCGAAGAGTAGGTCATTACAGCCTTGACTAAAGTGAAAAACACAGCCTCTTTTGGACCAGATAGCATCCCAAGCTGTCTTCTAAACAGACTAAAACATAAACTAGCATCACCAATAAGTTGGTCTATATTATAACATTGAAGTCTTACAACTTTGAATGTTATAATATCGAAACCAGTAGAGTAAAACACCAGAAAACCGAACAGTCAGAATAGCGATTTTTTTCCCCAGGGGAAAAAAATTCTCTGTTCCGACAAATATACACACAACACAAGCACATCAAAATAAATAATACACACACACACATACACACACACACACACACACACACACACACACACACACACACACACACACACACACACACACACACACACACACACACACACACTTCACAAAACCCTACACTAAACCATGCCACTAGTTATCCACTTACATTAACCCAACCCTAACCCTTAGGTCCGTCACTATCGCACTATCACCTTACAAGCACCCTAACCCTAACTCACCACCCCACACAAACCCTCACATCCACACAATCGCAGATTTACCTGACCCGCGCCCTTTACCTAACCCATACCCAATCACACACTCACCTTCATTCACACACTTACCTTAACCCGGTCCGTAACTTTCGCTCCACAGTTAAGCAAATAACGAAGCTGCAGAAATGACCCACCAAATACTTTCCTTAGGAAAGTATTCGGTGTTCTGCAGCTTCGCTATTTCCAGTGTTCACTCTACTGGGTTCGATATTATAACATTCGAAGTTGTAAGACTTCTATGTTATAATATAGACCCCAATAAGTACCCTATTCAATCACAGCCTAACCACAGGCTTTGTTTGTGCAGAATGGAGAAAAGCAACAGTTTATTCCCTCCACAAAGGTGGCTTAGCAAGAGACCCCAGGAGTTATAGACCCATAAGTCTGACCAGCCTCATCTGTAAGGCCATGGAACAAATCATCATGAGCCTCATAAATAAGATATAGGCAACCTCCAAACCCTGGATCTGACTCAAGTCAGCTTAGTCAAGGGCAGATCTTTGAAAATCTGACTAGGGCCACTGACAAAGACAAATCTGTGCACACAGCATACGTCAACTTGACAAAGGCCTTTGACAGAACTCCACAATTAGGCACTACTGGTAAACTTAGCAAACTGAATGTAAACCCCTTTGTTGTAAGATGGGTTGCTAACTTGCTCACAAACTGGTCACTTGCTATCAAAGCAGGTGATTCTACATCTACCAGCAAACTGGTCAACAGTGGGATGCCACAAGGGGCAGTGCTGGGCCCTCTACTGTTTGGTACATACTTCTCAGAAGTTCAGGCCAAAACTAAGGGACTGTAGCTGACCAGATTTGCAGATGACTGCAAACTGGGTGCAATTATTGAATCCCCAAATGCTGTCAGTATACTTCAGGAGGGTCTTACACAGTCCAACGACTGGTGTCTTAGTCACAGTGTCAGACTGAAAGCAAAGAAATGCATCATCATTCCCTTCAGTAAAAACAATGTCCTTTCACATTATCAAATTAACAAAAATACCCTATGTACCAATGAAGTGGTTAGGGATCTGGGATTACAAGTAGACTGCAACCTTAACTTTGACCACCATGTGTCTACTGTAGTGAGGAAGTATTTCTATGTAGCACACTCGATTAGTGAAGGCATTGCCTGTTGAGCAAAGGAAGTTATAACCCCCTATACTCTTCACTAATCAAATCCATAATTGACTTTACCGCCCCTTTTGGCATGTACCATAAAGCACCTGCAGCAATTGGAGAGTACTCAGAGGTTTCTAACAACAAAGATCAAGAGACTCCAGCACTTGACTTACACAAACTGATTAAAGTACTAGTCATTATACTCTGAATCATAGAGACTCCTTAGGGGAGATGTGTGCCTAGCTTACAGAGCACTCTCCAATCCAAACCTAATGAATATGCTGCACATATGTAAATCACAACAGGACTAGAGATACCCATTCCAGGGACCTAAATATGGCCTGCAACATGAATAGGACATGCTGAAAGGGCAGATTCATTTCCCAGTGACTGCTGCATCTTTGGAATAGGATGCCAATTCATGTGAAATAGAACACCTCTATGACACTGTTCAAAAGGAACTTGGATGAGTGGATGGGGCACCATAAATTCTTACCAGGGATAGCACCCACAACCCTCCTGACATGGTCATTATTAAATACAATCCTGGTATTGACTAGTATTTCTTTGGTATTACAGTAGGATAAAATGGCTAGGCTTGAAATGACCTTCGGGTTGATAGCCTAGTAACCTCCGATGATACTATGATCCTATGATCCTATAGTGAATCATCAGATGACCTATGTAAAAGATTCTACAGGAATGAGAAGTGTACTAATTGGTTCTCTATGAGAGCTGCTGATGCATGGAACAGACTACCAAATTACATTAAAGCAAGTACTTGTTTAGATATTTTTAAAAATAGCCTGGACACATTGCGGGAACAAATGTTTTGTATACTGGCTGGCTAGAATTTATTTATTTATTTTTATTATTTATTTTACATTTGTTAACCGGGAGAGTCCGACTGGATACATGTCCATTTTCAGCGGAGGCCCGGGGAGAAAAGCTCCAGGTACATAACAGACATATGAACATTGTTAATGCAAAAAAGGAAGATAGTTGAGTTCTAAATACAATATAAAGATACATCACATCTTGGGAAAAAAATAACAGCAAAATATAAAAAAAAACATAGGTCAGTTACAAAGGCGAGGCGCCTTGTTAAAAAGCGGTCAAAATCAGAGACAGTTGAAACTTATGACACATGCGCATGCACGTGTGCTCTCTCTCGCACACACATAGACATACAAAATCCCATATACACATACAAGCACACATACATACATACACACATACACATGCCTATGTACATAGATGCACAGCTGCCTAAGCAAAAATAACACATTTACTGAAACTGAATGAATCCATAAGCTCCAAATAATGCCAATACCTGAACGAGAAGACCACAAGGATAAACCACATGCCATAACTTTATAAACGGGAATGTGAATGTACTGATATTTGACTGTCCGGGAAGTCCTGAATTCACATTTAAGGTCACAGGACACAGTTACCTTGCACTGGACCACATTTAGTTAATAATTTTAATGTTAAAATTGGGCCGAGTCTGACTTTCAGCTGGGCATGCTGAGAACTGTATACAGTGCACTGATTAAAAGAATAATAAAAAAAAAATATATAGGAAGGAAATATTCTCAATGTTTTAGTGGGCCAGATTGTGGCCCTTGGACCACCTGTTGGAAGCCACAGATACAGCAGTATCACGGGAATGATGTCTGGACCTTTAGAGGCATGTTTATTGAATTTCTTTATAGGGTAACTTATAGTTCTAAATCTGTTAATGGATAACTCTCGCATTTAGAAATTTCATAATACAGTCTCAGAATAGTTCTATAGTTCCTAATACCCTCAGCTTTTAACAAAAATATGCATTAAATTCATCAGCTTTGTTTTTTGGATCAGTGACTATCAAATTATCAAACATTAATGAGTTAACCTGATAAATGACTTTGTAACATTGTTACTATATTTATAATATCTGGTTTTGCTGGCTATATCTAAAACAAGTTTCTGCTGGTAATTAACTTTTTCCAGATTAGATAGTAATATTCAGATTATTGTATACTTTGTTAAACTTCTTGTTTTTGTTGTTAAAATATTTTTGTGCACATTATTTTTTTTTGTGAGTAAAGTTATCAACTTTGAATACCACCAGTCTCAAAATTTAACAGAACTTGTTTTAACTCAGAGTAATTGATTAACCTGTAGTTGCACTTATCCATATAATTAGATGATATTAATATAGAATGAAGTACCAAAGAAATGAAGTTGTGGACAAATAATTCTAGTGGTTGATCACTAGTTGCTAATTAAGTCTAAAACAGTAAGGCTATAATGTCCAACAATATTTTACTTGTAGTTTTATCTTGTACCAACTGATGAAGATTAAGAAGAATGAAAACATCTATGAATTCCTTCAGATGGACTGTCTTTGCAATGAATTTACTCCAGTATATAATGAAAAATTTAACATTCCCTAACAACAAGATTCTTTTAGAACCCAATAACATGAAATTCAATTGGGATCCAGCACAGGATCCACAGAATTGTTGTAGTATATTAGCACTGAGGTCAAGCGCTTTCGTATTATCACTTCTTCAGAACAAATTCATCACCACAACTCAGCCTTATATAATAGATTAAGTAACCCATAATTAGGTCCAATCAGCCTTTTAAAAAGACATACAAAAAAATCATATAAAATCCTAAAAAAACAGTGTACAGTATATCAGGTAGTATTCAAAAGAGACAGAAAAATATACATATTTTTAAAAATAATAATAAATAAAGCAGGTATATATATATATATATTTATATATAACCTGAAAATTAACGTTTTAGGGCATTGTGTATATTTGTAATATGTATATTTTTTGTATGTCTTTTTAAAAGGCTGATTGGACCTAATTATGGGTTACTTAATCTATTATATAAGGCTGAGTTGTGGTGATGAATTTGTTCTGAAGAAGTGATAATACGAAAGCGCTTGACCTTGATTTTGATTTTTTTTATATTGTGATTTCGTGAATAAACGTTTCGGCATTAGTTATTGGAGTCAGAGTGGTTGTTGGATTACTAGTTGTGTGTGTACCACTCTTCACCCTTGGTTTTTATATTAGCACTGAGAAATACCAGTAAATAAATGGGCTGTGGAATTCTACCTTAGCTGCAGACAACAATGGTATATGTCTGGAAGTCCTAGGTAAATGGAGTTATAATGGTCATATAAGATGAAACCCAAAACATGCCTTACCACTTCAGTTCACATCAGAGGAGTTATTTCATTGAAAGGTGATCTGGCAAATGAACTCTTCAGATAGAAGTACACACACACACACACACACACACACACACACACACACACACACACACACACACACACGGAGAATAACAAATGACCCAGCCTCAATCATCATCAGATGCAGAAGTTGAAAGAGTAAATGAAAGCTGAATGAACACCAGTTAGGTATGCTGAGAGAGGCAGGAGGCAAACCAGTATAGTATAACAAAGCCTATAGTAAGAATTTGTG
>NC_056745.1:1000330278-1000515278 GCF_019279795.1 Protopterus annectens | reverse complement strand
ATGAAAAAGTACAGTACTACTAGGTGGAGTGTGTATGAAGCCGTAGGCAGTGGGGGAGGGAAGGCACTATGAAACCCTTTTGCCTTGGTGCAAGTTGACTTAAGCCAGCCCACCTTTAATGTATACTGAGATATCTATGTAATGTTGTTTGTTGAAAGAAAATAAACTTCTCCAAAGCTAACTCTGGGCTCCAAAAAACAGAGTTGGCTAACTTCACAGTACCCATGCAAATGGAGAATAGTTGCATGACCACCAAATCATACACCAATGCACTGTACGAACACGTACACAAATGCATGGATCTTGCCATACCCAATAGAACCAAGACAGTCTCCTCCAAAAAAAAGGAAGCCAATCTGGTGGTCCTCTGCCATAAACAAACTCTATAACAGAAGGAGGAAACTGATGTGGAATAAGGTAAAGTCCCAAGACTGGAAAAACTCCCTTATCAGCCTCAACACAAATTTGAGATCCCTCATCAAATCCCCTAAAGCTAGCTATGAAAACAGAATTGCAGCAGATGGTAAAGATAACCACAAGGCCTTCTATAATTATGTAAAGAATCTCCACGGCAATAACCAGATTTGATCTGAGCTACTGCACAATGGTACCTCCTATACCAAGCCAACAGATATTGCCAATATACTGGCCGACAGATGCAGTGCCAACTTTACCCCTCTCCTCCCCAGGACCAATCTCAATACCAGTAGATTGCCAGACACCCAGTATTACTGCTGCACAGGTTAAAATAGCACTGTCCAAAGGCAAGAATACAGCCTCTATAGGACCTGACAATATCCCTTGTTGTGTTCTACATGAACTACACAGTGAATAGTCACCTCTCCTGTGTATCCTGTTCAGTCACAGCCTCACCTCAGGCTTCGTCCCTACCAAATGGTGCACTGCTACAGACATCCCTCTCCACAAAGGAGGAGTGACTACAGATCCTGGGAACTATCTCCCCATTACCCTGACGAGTCTGATATGCAAAGCTATGGAGAGCATCATCATGGACATAATAAACAAGGATATAGGGAATCTCCAAACTCTGGATCCTACACAGTTTGGTTTTGTGAAGAGTAGATCATGCCTGCTCAACTTGGTCAACTTCTTTGAGTCAGTCACCAGAGCTGTGGATTAAGGCAAGATGGTTCATACAGCCTACCTTGATCTGGCCAAGGCCTTTGATACCATTCCCCACTCAGGAATCATAGAAAAACTCACTAAGCTAGGTATCAACCTCTATATCACTAGGTGGGTTACAAACTGGTTCACAGATAGAACCCACAGTGTGGACGTAGCTGACTCCAAGTCAGACTGCAGACCAGTCATGAGTGGAGTCCCACAGGGTTTGGTCCTGCATCCTCTCCTGTTTGGTTTCTACTTCTCTGAAGTCCAGGCCAACACAAAGGGACTCTGGCTGACAAAGTATGCAGACGATTGCAAGTTGGGAGCTATTACTGACTCCCCAAGTGATGTTGCCATCCTACAGAAAGGCCTCACTGAGACCAACGACTGGTGTCTGAACCATGGCCTTAAGCTCAATGCCAAAAAAATGTCGTCACCCCCCCTTGGGAAAAACCTGGTTCCCTTGAATTACCACATTGATGGTAGTCCACTGAACACAGAAGGCTTTATAAGAGATCTGGGAACACAGGTTGACAGCAACCGCTCTTTTGACCACCACATTACCACTGTGGTCAGAAAGTCCTTCTATGTGGCACATCTCATTACTAAGGGTTTTGCATCCAGGAAGAAAGAGGTCATTGTCTCTCTCTACTCTTCCCTCATTAGGCTAGTCATCGAGTACAATGCCCCATTTGGCATGTACCTCACTAGACACCTGCAACAACTGCAGAGGCAGCAAAAGTACCTCACAAAGAAGATCCTAAGCCTTAAATATTTGTCCTATATGAACAGACTCAAAAATCTCTAACTATTCTCTGTCTCATATCACTTACTTAGAGGCGATCTCTGCTTGACCTATTAAGCCATGTCTGACCCACCTCTGTTAGAAATTCTGCATCTAAAGAAATCCCAATCCCTCCACACCACACACTCCAGAGACCTCAACCTCATTACTACAATCAACAGAACATGCTGGTGGGACAGGTTCATAACCCAGATACTGCCCATGCTATAGAACAGACTCCCCATACATGTCAAGCAGAGCACCTCACTGGCCCTCTTCAAGAGAAATCTTGATGACTGGATGGGAAATAGAAAATTCATCCCGGGGATCACTCCAGTGGCTCTACTCGAAAGATGCACTGGGAACTAAGGTTGGGATGCCAGGGTTATCCTACGGGCTAGGCTTGTAAAGGCTCCAGGGCCATTAGCCTAGTACACACCTATGAACCTATGAACTGCATCTTTATTCTGTCTTTGTACTTTCTGTTATTTGTAGAACTAGTACTTCTTTATTCTGGTTGTTTCTGTTTACAAAATAGCTTCTCAGAATGAAATTCAGTGTTTATGCTTTTTAGTAACATGTGCCAGGTCCTGCAGAAGATACAGTTCCTGCTATGAATGTTAAAATAGCCTGTGCCCAATGGGCATCCTTTAACTAACACTGAAAGTACACGTCAATGAAAACGGAACAAGAGCATACAGTATAGTTTCATTCTAGAGAAGCATTCAGCTTATTTAGCTATGAAGCACCTGTGTCATTTTTTTATTTTATTTTTTCCTTAGCAATCCATGCAGGCAACATGGCTAGGGACTGATAGCTTTATTTTAGCACAGATGCTGCGGTAGCGTTGTCACCTCACAGAAAGACGTTGCGCCGTTCGATTCTCAGCTAGAGCGTCTCTTCTATGTGAACACATGCGTGAATGGGCGTACCTTCGTTGAAGGTTGTGCGTCGGGGCTGGCAAACTCGGCACCGCGGCACGTAAAAAATCTACTGCAAATCGTTAGCGGACCGGAGTTCCACTTCGGCGACACCTAATCGGGAAAAGCCGAAAGAAAGAAGCAAAGGTATAATGCTGTTCACATAATTCAGAAACACCTAAACTCCGGCAGTAATTCTTCCTGAATTTGTACACTGTATGTTTTGCACCAAAATAAGGCTGCACTATACATCTCATTTTAAGGTAAGAAAGTATTTCTCAAAAATCGCAATGCATGCCATGATTTCATAGGATCAGAGTGAATGCCTCAACAAACCAGACAAGCTGCAGCTCATATACCCCCTGCAGGTATCTTTTAATCATAAGTCAACATTAGTTATCCCATTGGGACAATTATGCTTAATATTGCTTCCCAAGAAAGGCAAAATCTACCCCATAGTATGCATTTGAAAGAAAAACACTTATTTTAACCTTTGACCTTTGTTAGATAATTAGAAACAAAACATATGTCTGCTTACTGAACACCACATAATATTAAAGTAAGACACTTAGGAAAGCATTCCTGAAATGTATTTCATTTTTATTAATATTCCTAATTCCTTTTTTTTGTACCTGGATATTTTATAATAGAAGTGTTTAAAAATAATTACATCATATGAAGGTTTTTGAATGTTACACTTCTCAGCAAATGGTTTGTTACTTTGATTTTACAATTCTGAAATTAGTAATACCCATTTGCATTATGCAAAGCTTTCCTATGATAGCAGTTGGGACCTTTCTTTTCATCCCAGTATAGCATTCATATGTGTTACTCGTGTTTTGTTTCTCCAGTTAGCTAGAGAAAATATTGTGTAATGGACTTCTGGAGCTGCACAAGAATGGATAGGTACAAAAAGCATTAGAAAAAGGAGTCTTCCCTTCTCACAATTTAGTCCAGTTTTGAACTAATAATATACTCACCTCTTAAAACTACAGAAACTGAATTTCTGATATGCACCTACACACCAGAGTGTTTCTCATTTGGAAACTACGATAGTTGGTACAATGCTATATTTCTATGGGTCGGAGTACCTTTGTCACACACAGTATTCATTGATTGTCGTGCAGCAATACCATTTTTTATATTTTGGTAGCCCATCTAGAATGCATAGTGGTATATCATACTGACATGCTAGGTTCAGACAGTACCCTATACATATTTTGATACGTGCACTGTATTTCTGCATTGAGTATGTCCAGTATTGCTTTTCACTGCATATAGTGTAATGACAAATCCTTAAACTGTTACAAGCTTTGTAACCTACATTATTTGTATCATTTGCTGAATTAAGACAACTTACTCATAATTATGGAAGCAAATCCCTGATTACTCTGTCTACCTTTAGGAGTGTTTTATCAATGATGTATTTTCCCTGAGTGGCCTTCTTCCAAAAAGTACTATTATGCATTTCTTGTCTCTAGTCATTTGTCTGTTTTAGACCTTCCTGTAAGATATTACTATTTTTTTGGGGGGTGGGAGGTTACCTTCATTGTTCCTAGCTTGAATCATCTGCAAATTTAGTAAGGCAGTGGCCCTTAACATTGGCCTTGACTTCCAAAAGGGAGATGCTAAAGAGGAGTGGATCCAAAACAGAGCCATGGAAGGCTCTGCGTCTGTCAGATCATCGAATGGCCACATTGTTGAACATAATATCTTGTTGACAATGCAGACCATTGAGATGATCTGACTGAGATTGCGTTATGGTGGAGATCAGGAAATTTGCCCTTTTCCCCAGTGTAGTGTGATCTCAGAGTTGGTATATATAATTAGTTGTGAGTGTGGGGAGGGTTGATGGACTTCATTGTCGATGAGATGATGTTTAGCAATGTGGCTGTTCGACAATCTGACATAGATATGGAAGACCACTGGCCATACTTCACAACCACTTACTACATGAAATCCAAACAAAGCTAAAATGTAATGGGGGGACAAAGGCACAAAAACAGGGTAGATTTTTAATATTGCTCATATAAACTTAGAATGTTGTCTTAATATGCATTTTCTGAAGGATATGAAGTCTGTAACTCAAATGCTTGACATTATTTAGTGACTTGAATCCTTACTAGTTTGCCAGGAACCACAACTTTCATGAGGAACAGACCAAAGATATAAAGCCAAAATCTGTTCAGTTGAGAAGTATGCCACTGGTGATCTGCCTTTTTATGGAATTGGTCTCTTCAGTCCTAACTTTCTGGGTCCTGTCTGTGAGTCAGCTGGCTATCCATTGAATACATAGGGGTGTATGCCTAATTCTGTAAGCTTGTTTACAATTCTAGATTGGGTTATTGTATCAAATGCTTTATCTAGCTCAAGGTAGGCAGTATACAATGTTTTATCCTCATCCATTGACTTCATGACATTTTCAAAGAAGTCCACCAAGTTTAGTACACATGATCTGCCTTTGACAAAATCAAACTGAGTTTGGTCCATTGTCTGAAGCTTTCCTATGTCATTGTTAATTATTTTGATAATTCTTTTCATGGCATTGCATAAAAAAAATAGTCAGTCAAATGGGTATGTAGTTCCCAGGATCCATTGAAGGTCCATCATAGTGCAGAGGGATGAAAGTTGCAGCCCTCCATTTGTATGGCATGAAGCCCGTGCAGAGGCTATGACTGAATAATGACTCCAGTGGACATGGTACATCATATTTCAGGCTATTTAAGAGGCATCTTAGGATATTATCATGGCCCATCTTCTATTCTTGGCCTTAAAGAGAACATCTAAGACCGGCCCTCTACTGATATTTGGAGGGATTATGTTAGGTGGTATTTCCTGGGAAGTGGCTGTGGATGAGAGGGGTTAAAGTTGAGATGCATTTGTCAGCCAGATGATTTACTATATCTCCCAGTTCCATGAACATGGCTCCACTTACAAACAGTTCAACAAATTGTGTTCTGCCTTTGAGCTTTCAGACGTAGCTAAAGAAGACCTTATGATTTTCCTTGTTCTGGGAAGCTATCTTTACTTCAAAATTTACTGTCTTAATAAGTCCTCTTAGTTGTGTATTCAGTTTTATGAGACGTTCTGATCTTTTGAATACACTTATTAGTACTTTGCATTCTCAACATGTGATCAGGGACACTGTGGTAAGACTTTTGCTTGACTTTGTGAAGAGAAGATTGATATTCAGGCTTTGTCTATAACTCAACATTTCAATTCATGTCCTTCTGCTTAATTGTTTAAATTAAATTCTATTTCATTAACTGTTGTAAAAAATTGTACATTTTCATGAAATCTTCTAATAGCTTTCCATATAGTCTGTGTAATTGGCAGATGAAACACTTAAGTTTTCCATTTCATCAGACCCAGTGAATATTAAAAATGCTGATATAAAACAAAAGGGTTATGACTTCTTGTCCCCAACCATCTTGCTACTATACAACCCTACCCTGCTGTTATTTTTTGGTTTACAATGTCAACATTGTGACTGTGCAAATGAAGTCTGTAATAACTGTGACATGTAAGACATTGCAGTACAAATAGAAGGGATACTTTTCTTAGACAGTAGTGATCATTCCATTGCCACATGATTCACTTCTAGTAATGTAATCCTGTGTGTGAAGTGCATGTTGTGCTTTACTCCAGTACCTGTATTGCAGAGAGATAACACCCTGATTACTGCCCAGGTGACTTGGGTTGACTAGTGATATGGTCACTTGACACCATGGGCATGTAGAATGGACAGTACATCTTTCTGGGAGAGAATAAAGAAGACACTGGCAAATACTACCACTATCTCTCAGAGAAGGGTCAGCAGAGGATGACCTGGGTGCAGGAGTTAGGCTCAGTGATGGGTGCAAGGCTTCACAGTTTTTTTGCAGAAGTATGCACTTGCAAAGGGAGGGCATTGCGTGCCACATAGTGAAGCAACTTGCTTTTACCCCACATCGCCCAGGTGCTGGTATAGGTATTGCATGGACACCAGTTATAGCAAAACACAGCCTTGTAACAGGCTGAATAATCGCTCTCCCACCTCAAACAACTCATGCCTTGGCTCTGTGTGAAATGCTTGGATTAAAGGTAAATATGGGTAGTGTCTCTCTGAAGGGAAGGTGAAAGGTTGATAGGCTCATGGACAAATATAACCTACAAAGAATAACAATATATCTGGCTTTGCAGATTTAGAAGCACAGGGTAAAGACCAGTAAAGTTCAAATGACTAGCCTCATACCTCCATTCACAACACTAACATGATATGTATTAATGGACTGAAAAATAGCTTTCCTTCCTATATATCAGTGTCTTGCCCATCTTGACATTGACTCACAGTTTATTATATAGAATTGTTAGCTATAAATTTACATTAATTATTCCTGTGCACAATTTGACTGCATTTTTCTTACCTGCAATGTTTTATGCAATGTGATATTTCTACTTAAATACAACTTCACACATATGTGTTGTTCCATGTCTGTATCATGGATGAAATGTGCCTAACTGTAGTATCCACTTACCTGGTTAGCAAATGAATAAATAAACAAACAACTGCAAAATTTATCTTGCAAGACAAGAGGATGGCATAACTACAGTGGCTTTTGATAATGAACGTATTCAGTTCTGGAGGTTGGTAAAGCAGATTGGACAATTCCATTTCAAAAAGGGAAGTGCCCTGAGTATGATAAAATAATGGTCCACCTAAAGACACTGTAAAGAATGAAGCCACAAGCAGAGATCCGCTCCTGACATAAAACATTTGTTATTTCCCTGCAAAAACACCCCGGTGGCATTGTTGTGCTTAGATAATTGGCTACATCTTAAGCTGTTTCTTTTGGTTGTATTATTAGCATATGTTGCATATATAATTGAGCAAACTATTTAATACTAGAAGTATAAATACTATATAACTGATTATTAATAAGTAATGATTCAGTTTTAAAGGATGACAAACTGATTCTATAATCACTAGAGTGCCTCAGGGAATGTGGACCTGGAGGGGCTTACACCTGTGTGCACTGCATAGAGTCATATCAGACAGATGTATTTTATTTATTTTTAAAAACTGCAGGAAGTAATGACAACAGTAGATGGACACACATGGCTTAAAAGCTACAGAGTGTAGTTTTGAGAGCTTTAGCAGAATCTGCTGCCAGTGTTCTTGACTATGAAGCATGGCAGTTCAGCTGTAACTGGCAGTAGTTAGGATTTTTTCTTTGGGGGGAGGTTGATTTACTCTTGTACATTTTTTCCTAGTGTTATATTGCTTTTCAACATATTGCTTATCTACTAGTATAGCCTGCAGTTCATGTTATATGCCACAGAAACCATAATGGCAAGCTGTATTTTTTCATTCTGTTTGTTAGTGGGGCCACTCGTAAAAAGAAAGGTGGTCAAGGGGGATGTCATCTCCCCTTAACTACCTTACACATGGAATTAATGGAAAGCACAGTTTAACCGGGATGACTATGGATATGTGGTCAGAAGCACAATCCCATAATTCTAGAAGTAACACAGTTTGAAAGACAATCCTATTTTCAATACATTTTAGGTATGGCTCATTACTTTAGGCTTTAACATTTTTAATCAGGGTTAAACTGCATTTTTCCAGGACATAAAACCCTTCATGACCTGTAGGTCTGTAACAGACTGAATTACCCTTAGATGCTAAATTTAGGAGTCTTCTGTAAATGAAATCCTCAAAGGAGATGGATTTGTGTTTGGACTGGTTAATGTCTGATTTAATCCCTGCTGCTTTGTGTTATGTTTTAAGAACCTTATCAGATCTGTGTCTTTAAGTATTTAGTTATCATCCACATGTTCTCATATGGAAAAATTTGTGCAGGGTCAGATACAAAAATATTGTAAAATGCAAAAAAAAAATACTTGTTCTTCAGTTAGTTTATTATAATAGGTGTATGCTTCGTTTGCGATAAAAAGCCTATAGCTTTATGTTATTAATTTAATTAAGTCTCAAAGTAAGGGAAAAACAAGAAGGCAGTCTGAAATAAGATGGACACTGGGAACTCAGTGGTAGAATGTTTCTCATACAGCTTCAGTGATTTATGTAATGATTATTCTGATTTTCATTTTTTTAGAAACGACTGTAAGTGGCAGGGAAGCAAATGTCAGTTTCAAGATAAGATTTTATTGACGGTTTGTTATTTTTTTGTCAAAAATAGAGAGCTTTCTATTTACTGGACTCTCACTGTCCGTAAGTACACCTCTTGTAATGATGGCAGTGCAGTGGGGATTTGCTTTTATTGAAGGCCATTTTCTTAAAGATTCTAAAGTATGGTAAAATAAAGCTAATTGGTCAGCTCACCCTTATCGAGGGATAGAGTCCTGAGTATAATCAGATACCTAAGGTTTAGTTAGAGACCCTGGTGCTGGAGAAATCAGTAGGGAGAAAGAGACCCTGGTGCTGGAGAAATCAGTAGAGAGAAAGATAAGTTATTTGAAAAGGCTCTGCCCACTCACCTAATCATAAGATGGATGGAAACAACATATGTCCGTAGATGCACACCACATATAATTCCTTAGCTGAGACTGGAGAACATACAGCAGTGTCTCCCACATGGGGACAAGAAAATCTGTTGAATTGTACTACTTATGGAATTTTTTGATAGTCCTATCTACATCCTGTGCATGCTAGCCTATGGAATATTATCTAGGCATGTATGGGGAGTTAGGGCATAGCAGAAAATCTCCAGCTCCACTACAGAGGAGGATACCACTACTGACAATTGTCTTTCAGCCCAAAGATAATTAACAGGCCATATTTTTTCTATTCACAAAAGAAAAAAAGGTGGCTGGGGTCTGGTTTATGAAAAAAAAAAAAAAAGGAAAGGAAAGAAAAAATACAAAATTGATTGAGATCACTCATTGTAGATATTTCAGATTGTTAGGGGAAAGGAAACATGAGTGAAAGAGTAAAGAAGTTTTACATTTTGCATGTATACAGAGGGAAAGGGAAACATTAAAATATGGTAGTGAACACAAAAGGGAAATGTTGATAAGGGCCTTTCACTTTATCAAAGGTCATACAGCAATTGCTGAGCTGAAGAAGAAAGTCAGGTGACTGAGAAGGATGCAAAGAAGCAAACTTGAAAGGAAACAATTTGCAACTCACCATAGAATATTTTATCTTACAGAAATTAAACAGGGCAGGTGGAATTTTAGAATGTATTCCCACAGTCAGTGGAACAGCAGAGATAATTATACAATGACTGAGCATTATAATTCAAAAACGAGCATGCTGATTGGCCAGCCCAACCAGTGTGCCCATTGTAAATCCGAGAACATACCAAAGGAAAAAGGTCCAGTCACCAGGAATTTTTCCCGTTAATATATCTTGTATTTTTTTTTACTTTTCTTTTTTTAATACAAAAGAAAATGGAAGACTTTTTTACATTCAGGAGGCAGCACAAACAGAAATAAAAGGATAATTAGGCATGTTCTGCAAAACTTAAAAAACTTACCTGATTATCCTTTTATTTTGTCTGTCCCGACTCTTCAGAATGTAAAAAGGCTCCTGGTTTCTTCTTCTTTTTTTTTTTTTATTGATTATAGAAAAGAAGAAGAAGCAATGATGATCGTCCTTTCTCCATTGCTACCTCTTCACAGCACTGATGCACCGTGTAAGTGTGGGAACACAAGTCCCATACGCATGCGCAGTACATCAAAAAAAGCCACGGATACCAACAAGACATGGAAGGGCAGGACGGACATATTATACAAATAGATTATTTAAGAAAACTAAGTATTTTTTTCCTTAAATAATGTCATTGTATAATAGCAATAACCCATGGCTGGCTGTGGACAATGCTGAATTTACCCATGGTTGGCTTTGTTTGCTCACTCGGGCTTCGCCCTTGTGACCAACCACACCAACCGTGGGTAAATCCAGCAATACCCACATCCAGCCATGGGTTATTGCTTAAATAGATGGCTTCAAGAATGCTAGGGATATTGTTCATTTTCTGAATGTTTGCTGTTTGTCCATACTGTCATAAACTTGGAGTAAAACTTCTTGTTTTTTGCTTATTATTATTTTCCATAGGGGTTCCCAAAGGATCCATCCTTGGACCTCTACTCTTCTCTGTTTTCACCAATAATCTAGCCTCTGCCACCAAACATGGCACACTCATACAATGCGCAGATGACTCAACCATCATCTGCTCAGCCCAGTCCCTATCCAAACTGCACAAAGTCACACAGGAAGCCTTTTCCTCTGTTAAAACTTGGTTATCCGATGCCCAATTAATACTCAACCCAAACAAAACTAAACTACTCATCTTCCAACCCACCAAACATACTCAAAACAACTCTCACTTTAACATCACAGCAAAAGACAACACCACTATATACCCAACTGAACACACCAAATTGCTAGGAGTGGAAATAGACAATAAACTAAAATTTGACATTCACATATCCATGACCATAAAAAAAGTCCACAAAAAACTAGGAGCGTTATACAGAAGTAAGCAATTTCTCACCAAAGCAGCAAAGATTTCAATAGCAAATTCCTACCTTATCTCCACCCTACTTTATGCCTCTCCAATGTATACCAATCTAAGGCAATGTGACCTAAACAAGCTAGAGACCTGTTACAACAAAATCGCCCAATTCGCCACAGGGGCATCCTACCGTAGTCACCACTGTCTCTCACTTGCTGAACTGGGCTGGCTTGAACTCCCTCACCTCCTTCAATGGTATCAACTCTCACTCGCCCACAAACTAGTAAACCATCTGTCCCATCCCTCCAGAATCTACTCCAACCCTATCGCGCTACCAGACCACTAACATCCAGCAACAAAAATCACTTGCAGATCACTAAAGCCAATAACTCTGCTGGTGAAGCACTATTCTCTTGCACCATAGCCAAATTATGGAACTCCCTTCCACCCACAATTACCTCCATACCATCATGCACCCACTTCAAAACTTTATTAAAAGCGCACCTAAAAACATGCTGGCTATGCCCTTGCAACTCTCACTCTAATATCTCCCACCCCATCCAACCACTACCTTTTTTCCACTCCACTAACTACCTTGATTATAGCAAGCTCAGATGCTCATAAGCCTAGAACGTATTATACAGCAGGAACTTCTTATTGTAACATTTGTTAATGTCTGTTATGTACTTCACAGATAAAGATTCTAGTTGTCTACTGATGTACTATGTTCTTCATCTGTAAATATGTTGTAAATAATTGCTATGTTAAATTGCTAATTGCTATGTAATCCAATGTAACTACTGTCTGTTTATTTTAACTGTGGAGCTTTTCCTCCCGGGCCTCCACTGAAAATGGACCTACATCCAGTTGGACACTCCCGGTCAACAAATGTAAATAAATAAATAAAATAAATCAATTATTATGAAAGATGTTTTTGTTCTTTGCATGTTATATATGGGCTCAACCAGGAATTGCAAGTTGTTAACTGCCCTGGATTTAAGTTGTGTGGAGAGCCATGGTATCAGTGTTCTACTTTGCTGACTCATACATTCTTTTTTTTTTCAAAACTCTTTATTATATTATTATAGCTTAAACAATAGGAAAATCAATAAAAACTGATTTCATCAATGAAAAATGGAAACAATGACCAGTAAAACATAATGCATGCAGTCAAAAAGAATACAACAAATAAACTTTGTACAAGAGTGCTAATTGCCTAACAAGGTAAAATAAACAAATAGTCTTAAGCAATATAGCTATTTAAACAAAATAATAGAGCATTAGAGATCCTAGCAAAGAAAAGGTAAGAGGAAGAAGGAAAATGTAATACTTTTGTTAATACAAGGCCAATTCTCTACCCCAAAGTTAAGAATAACAAGTACAAAATGTTATTGTAATATGAAGTCAAATAATATACTCCAATATTCAAGTGAGTGTAATTTTTGGCTATGCATGAAAAAATGTATTAGCTGTTAAGTACTTAATTGCCATTTGCTTAAACCCTTTCCAAGGAAGTAGGGTTCAGTCTTTCCAGTTTAGGCTAATATAAAATTTAATTAAAGTAAATAAAGTGACTAAGATGGGGATTTATAGTTTGTCAGACTAGGTGGGGAATATGTAGCGCAGTGATTTCCCAAGAGAGGGTAGTTTTCTCCTATCCCATTTTTTGTAGTCTAACTCTTAGAGAACACCAAAGTTTGTAAGCGCATTCCCAGCTCCAAAAATGTGGAGGAGATCAGTCCTCTGGAGATCACCGTAGGGACATGAAGGGTAGATTGCATGGCTACATTTGTTTAGTATTGTTGGGGTGAGGTATGCATTGTTAAGAATCATTAGTTGTATATAACTGAGTTTTTTAAAAGAGATTAATTTTGAAGTTATTTGGATAGACTGGATTTTTGGTTAACTGAAATTGCTGGATCTTTTTCACTGACAGTAGGCTGCATAGAGTTTTACATGTATTTATGTCATTTACATCTAGATTAGGTCACTTAAGATTTTGATATACATTTCCCTGCGTTGTCTCAATATAATGTTGCAGCTTTTTGGAAGATTTAATGCAGATCTCATCTCTGAGATGGATTGGTTCTTAAAGGGATAACTATCCAGCACACAAATCTCCTTTAATAGGAGGAAGATACTTAAGTAACCTGCACCCTGGCTGACCAATGATACTAGACAAAAAATCTCTATCAGAAACAAAACCTGGACTAAATGGCGTAACACTAAGAGCCTAGCTGACCGTCAAATATTTAAAGAATGCAGAAATAGTACAAAAAAAGCCATCCTGACAGATAAAAAAAAAACTACTACCTTCATCTACAACAAACATCCAATAAGGAACCTAAAAAATGCTGGACCAGCATAAATAAACTTCTATCCCAAGGGCAATCTACAACACCTGACCCACAAGACTCCAACCCTGATAATCCTAGACAAACAGCTAATGCTTTCAACAATTTCTTCACAAATAATATTCAAACTCTTGCTAGTCACCTATCTCCTGATACCTCTAAGCTAACACATACTTTTGCCAATCCACCCCCCACTTTTAATCTTCAACCTATCCCTACTTCCTTTATCTCAGCCTTACTTCAAAAACTTAAACCAACCACCCCCTCTGCAGACAATCTCCCTGCTGAATTCCTCCAAATAGGAGCTAAAGCCCTTGCCTATCCCATTTCCATCTTGATCAATAGATCTATTAATGAAGGAACTATTCCTTCAATCTGGAAGATATCTCATATTATCCCACTACACAAAGGGGGAAGCTCTAGGGACCTCTCTAACTATCGACCTATAGCACTATTATCCCCCATTGCTAAACTTTTAGAAAAATGTATCCATAAACAACTGCTAAACCACCTCCTACAAAACAACATACTTGCCAATTGTCAACATGGTTTTAGACCTTCCCATAGTACCACCACCGCACTGCTTTCATTTACAAACTCCATTAACCTTAATCGCAATGAAAATAGCCTTTCATCTGCACTTTTTATTGACTTATCTAAAGCCTTTGATATGGTGAACCACCAACTACTTCTGCATATTCTGACTTCTCTATCACTTGATACTCCTGCCATTACTTGGTTTAAATCTTACCTTGATAACCGACAACAGGCAGTACTTTGGACAAATTCATTATCTGATCATCTTCCCATCTCTCTTGGGGTGCCACAAGGCTCCATCTTAGGCCCACTACTTTTCTCAATCTTTATCAATGATCTACAACTAGCTATACCAAATACAAACTGTATTCAATATGCAGATGATTCCACCATTATCTGTGCAGCGACCTCTCAAACTGAACTCCAGTCCCTGACCCAAAAAGCCTTTAACACCGTAGAACAATGGTTCTCACATCACTGCTTACTACTTAACCCTAAGAAAACTAAACTGCTTCTCTTTGCACCAACACGAAGGCACATACCCTTACACTTCACTATCACATCCAATGACAATACCATCATTTCTCCAGATCCCACCACTAAACTACTAGGAATAACAATAGACAACAACCTTAACTTCAACAATCATATCAACTCTACCATAAAATCAGTAAATAAAAAGATTGGAACACTCTACAGAATCAAACCCTTCCTCACTCCACTCACAAGAACCACATTAGCTAGGACTCACCTTATCTCTACTTTGTTATATGCATCCCCCATCTACACCAATCTATCCAAGAAGAACCTCAATAAGTTAGAAATATCTTACAACAATATTGCTAGATTTGCTATAGGAACCCCTTTTAGAACACATCAGTGCCTAAATCTAAAACAACTAAATTGGCTAGAACTTCCTACTCAGCTAAAACTTCAACAACTCATTATAGCCCACAAAACCCTGCAGCAACCCCTTAAAACTCCAAAACTGTCTTGCCTCATCAAACCTTATTTTAATCAAAAACAACTACGATCTTCAAACAAACTATTAATCAAAACTACCATAGCCAATAACTCTGCAGGTGACTGCCTGTTCTCAAACTATGTTGGAAACATATGGAACAAACTACCTTCAGATATCTCATCTCTGACTTCTCTCCCACTTTTCAAAAAGAATCTGAAACTGCATCTCAATACCAAATGGCTATGCCCCTGTAGTAACCCAGACTAATACTATTTTCTTCCTACCTTCTGCAGACTACATTTAAATAGGCTCCATCTGTTCTCCAACCTTGTTGGAATTTACAGTATATCTACCTGTTGATGACTCATCCTACACCTCTCCCTCACTTTTTGAACCAACTCCACAGTCTCAAGTAAATAGCCTATGTACCACACAGTACTTCTTTAAATAACCGATGTCCTTCTAACTCTACATGTGACTGCCTGATCCCTAACTCTTTTATAAACTGAACAAGACAAACTCCATCTTTCCATTTTTGTCCTCCTTCCCTCTTGTTCTCTCACACCACTTCTTTCAGCTTTTCTTTCCTCATCCTTCCTCTTATATAGTTTATGCAATGATTTTATATTACTGTTTTGTAATGCACATTGCAAAAAAAAAAAAAAAAAAAAAAAAAAAAAAAAATTTTGTTAATTACTAGTTATTTACTGTTATTTTCATATTTTTTGTAAGATCTGCTAAAACCATGTAATCATTGGAGCTTTTCTCCCCGGGCCTCTACTGAAAATGGACATATATCCAGATAGACTAGCCCGGTCAACAAATGTAAAATAAAAATAAATAAAATAAATAAAAATAAATAAATTATTAAGTTTAAGGTTGGGGTTAAAGTGTAGAAGTTGCAGGTTTTTGAAAATGTTGGATATTTTCAGTGATTTGATGAGCTTATTTAGGCTAGTTATGTTATTCTTTAAGGATACGGGTAGCTTGGTGCTTTTCAAACTCTCATTATTTAGGAAAGGGAGGGCTTTGGGATTAAAATTGAAAGACCTATTATAATTATAGAATAGCTCTAGCCAAATTGGGGACCATGTCGTCTTGTTTGAGTAGTAGTCAGAAATTACTATCATTTGTTGCTATTAATTATGTCATAGTATAATTCAAAGTCAGGGAGGTTTAACCTTCCTTTGTTTCTAGGGCATAGCAATTTTTAGTAAGAAATTCTGACTGATTTAGGGGACCATAGGGATTTGGATGGAAAAGACTGTAACCTTTTAAAGAATTTATGTACTATAGTGTTGGAGGCATTAAAAGTATATAGTAGTCTTGGCAGAATGTTCATCTTAATAATTGCCACTCTTGATAAGAATGGTAGCCAAAGTTTATTCCATTTAAGGCAATTTTGCTGTAAGGTTCGCCATACTTTAGTGCTATTGTTTTGGTAGAACAACTTTGGGTCCTGCTGAAAAGATACTCATAAGTATTTCAGAGAATGTTTTACTTTGATTTCAGCTGACTGGGAGTAAATAAAAAGTTGGTATGATGGATTAATTGGAAAAACTGAAGATTTCTCTGGATTTAGTTTGTAATTTGAGAATTTTGAAAAAGTATCAATAGAAGTCAAGATTATTGGTAGGTGAGAAATGGGTTGAGTAAAGTACAGATTTAAGTCACCTGCAAATGCTGACAGTGCAGCCTTAGTAGTACAGAGTACAGGTACCCGATGGAAGGTTTTCTGAGTAATAAATAGGAATAAGGGTTCAATGTAAAGATGAAAGAGGTATGGGGATAATGGTCACCCTTGTCTTGTTTCATTCCTAATATCAATCCATGTAGAGGTAGTCTATTAATCTGCAATGATGTAAAAGCATGAGTGCACAGTAACTTTAGGATTTGAATAAAGCTTATGGGTAATCCAATGTGGGGCAAGCCCAAGAGGAGGAAATCTCAGTTGAGTCTGTCAAAAGCTTTGGAGGCATCAATTGCAATGTCAAATAGGGGATTGTGGCTTTGAATGGAAAGTGTTATCATAGCGTCAAGTATAAGTACATTGGCTGGGTGTTACAGTGTTTGGGATAATGAGTTTTTATCTAATAGCCATTATTGTGGTAAAGATTTTAATGTCCAAATTGATAAAGGAGATGGGTCTGCTACTCCATTGATTTTTAGGGTCAGCATTTTCTTTAAGGATAAAGATGGTTTTAAAGGAGTTAAGGCAAAATCTGTAATACTATTATCTTTTATATAATTAAATAAGTATAACAACATTTTTGAGATTCTCTGACAGAAGATCTTATAGAATTCCTCAATGAAGCCATTTGGCCTTGATGCCTTGTTCAGTCTGGGTCTATATTAGATCAGCGAATGCTTAAACAAGCGAATGCTGATTGATCGACCTTATTTTAATGAAAGTTAAAAAATATCGAAGCAACAGAAACTCAAATTTTTTCCTAGGGAAAGAATTTGGTTGTCCGTTTCTGTTGGTTCGGTATTTTTATTGCTGTGGTGGAAAGTTACGGGTCGGATTCAGGTAAGTGTGCGATTGTGTGGATGTGAGTGTTAGGGTGGGTTAAGTGAGTTAGGGTTAGGGCTTGTGTTAGGTATGTGTGCAATTGTGTGGACATGAGGGTTAGGGTGGATTTAGGTGAGTTAGAGTTAGGGAGCGGGTGAGGTGAGTGTGTGATAGTGATGGACCTTAGGGTTAGGGTTTGGGTTAAGGTAAGTGGTAGTTAGTGGTGTGTGCACAGTTTAGTGTAGGGTTAGGTGTCAGATTTTAGGTGTATGTGTGTGGATTTCTGTTTGTGCTTGTGTTGTGTGTATGTGTTTTGGATCAGCGATTTTTTTCCCTCGGACAAAAATCGCTGATTTGACAGTTTGAGATTGTAAGCTTTCACTTACATAAGGTCAATCAATCAGCGTTCGCTTTTTAAAATGTTCGCTGATCTAATATAGACCCGTTCAGTTTGAGGTTATTAATTACAGTTATTATTTCTTGCTGGGTAACACGCAATGAAAGAGTCTTGTTGGGTTTGATTAATTCTTGGGAAATTTAGTTGATTTATAAACTGGTCTTTCTCTTTTTCTGATGACAGAGGTGTTTGTGCACCATAAACTTGAGAGTATAAGTTTTCAAAAACACAGACTATTATCAGGTTAGAATAGTATTTTTTTTCCTTGATATATTGTCTCATTTATGATAGGAGAAGCTTTTCTTTGGTTTATCAATCTCACCAATAGTTTAGAAGGGATTTGCGACCATTCTGAATAATTAGCCAATTGACTAATTTCATGAAAGGCCAATTGTTTCTCATTTAGCAAGTATTATTCTTTCTGAAGGTTATCTAGCTGTCTTTCAGTCTCTTGATTAAAGTTTAATTGTAGTTTTGTTTCTAGTATGTTAATTATTTTTTTAATTAAGCTTTCTTTGGTATTGTGCAATCTTTTATAATAGGTTGTTTTATTGATGAAGGTCATTGAGACTTAGTAGAAGCCCAATGATTCTTGAAAGATATTTGGGAAGAGAGGAAACTTTCAGAATATCCTCCAAAAGAACATTCGCCTCCTCTATAATATCCTCTTTTCCTACTAAGTTAGGGTTCAAAGTCCAGTTATAACCCTTATTTCTAAAGTTGAATTTAAAGGACCAGTTGACAGAAAGTATAATTTTGAATGATCAGAGAAAAATCTAGGTTCTGTAAGGAAGTCAATATCCATATTTAGAAAGAATTCTGAAATTAAGAAAAAATAAATTCTGGACCAGACTTTATGACAGTGTGAGTAGAAAGTAAATGTTTCCTTTGGTGTATTTTTATTTTGGAAATTGTATGAGTCAAATAAATTTAAGTCATTTTTTTTAGCTCCATAATTGCTGTAGTGGTGTATGTGTTATATGACTTAGTTGAATTTGTTTTAGCTGATATTGGATCTTGATAAGAATTCCAATCACCCCCTGTAATTAGTAGTGGTTATGGAAATGGGTTAAAATCTTATAGAGAGACATAAAAATTCCTGTTGCTTATAACAAGGGGTGTATAGATTACATAGTAACACTGGTTTATTGAAATGAGGGCATCTGACTGTCACATAACATCATCTTCCTTCAGGGTCTATGTTACATTATAAGATATTGTTTTGAAAGGTACTTTTGATAATGATTGCTGCTCCCACACTATTTTATTTTTTTACCAGCTGTAATAATTGTTTTAATCCATTTCTTCCCCATGTCATGTGCCCAGTGTTCAGGTAACATGTGAGCCTCTGAACCCAATATTATTTTTGCTTTGGATTTAAAAAATAGGTGAAAAAAAAAGCTTTCTCTTTTTATCAGTTTGGATCCCCTTTACGTTCCATGAGTCAGTAACCCACATATTGTGACTTTATAAGTAAAATTAAACGGGTAGGAATAACCTTAATTGAAATAAACTTGAATAACCAATTGTAGGGCACTCAACTCTGTTTGATGGCAAATACTACTTGATTCTTCCTGCACTAACCCTGTGCCTACCCACAATTCTACCTAGCCCGGAAGAGAAGTGTAAGGCAAAAAGTGGAGATATGCACAATTCTACCTATCCCGGAAGAGAAGTGTAAGGCAAAAAGTGGAGATATGCACAATTCTACCTAGCCTGGAAGAGAAGTGTAAGGCAACAAGTGGAGATATGCACAATTCTACCTAGCCCGGAAGAGAAGTGTAAGGCAAAAAGTGGAGATATACAAAGAAATTCATAGAACAAATTTAGATGCAGGTCATCTCCAAAACATAATCTTTTTAAACCAGTTTTCTCCAGCATAAAAACACAATCTAAGTACTATAAGTATAGCATAAGTTACCTAAACACACTAACATCTCTATACTTATTTCCTGTTAACTGTTTAGATAGAAATCATAGGATATAGACCTGATAAGGGGAAAAAGGGAGGAAAAAAATACAAAACTTGCAATGGGGATTAAATAAACAGGGAATTTCAAAGTAGCTACAAACTTTAATCAGCTAATCTCATATTCATGTATTATTAGTAAGCATGAACTACCTTGTAAGTATGTTTCCTAACATAAAAACTAGACATCAGTTATAAGGCACACACTGAGACCAACATTAACCAACAAGCATAGCCTTTTGGTCTATTGAAGTTACAGTGCGTCTTCTTGCAACAAAGGAGAACACATTTTCCAGCAATTAAACTAGTATAACTAGGAATATAACAAAAACACTTATCTATACTCTAAATTATTGGTGGCTCATATTTTTAATGATATAAAGCTGACCACATGATCCGAAAGATTCAGAAATTGTGCCTGAGAGAACCTTATACATCGCAACAGAGAGGGTCACCAGATTATGAAACAGTCAGAACCTGCAGTAAGATGCTGCACAAAAAAGTGACAACTTTGACTAACTATTTCGTATACAAAACATGTCCTTATTATACATAGAGTAACAGTAACAAAAGAGAGTTAGCCCCTCTGATTTATTAAGACAAGATTTGCAGGACTGAAGGCTCCAAGCTAGTAATAATCTTTTAGGACCGAAAAAGAAAGCCTTACTGTCTTTAATCAACTTGGTAGTAAAAGTTGAAAATAGATTCACCTTCAATTGTTTTAAGTATGATGAAGTGGGGTCTTCATATTGCATAGAATCGTAGGTAAAATTACAATTAGGTCTGTAATGCATCCACAGTTTTTCCAGAATGCTGTCACATCACCATGTAGCTCAGCAGATCATATTACCCTCTGAGTGTAGCTTCCTGAACAAATAGTAAAGTTCCAACAAGTCACACAGAACAATTTGATTAAAAGATGCTCATTTCACTTTAAATTGGCATATGAGCATTGAGGCAGGAAGCTACCTCAGAGGAATGACAGAGGAAGCATTGAGGGAAGAGGACCTCTTTAGTAAATGATGAAGACTTAAGATTCTGGGCAGAAACTCATACCTTGAAATGTCTGGACCCCCCACAGATGAATGCAATCAAAGCCACCAAGTTTACAACCCTCCTATCATTGTTATCAGTGAGGAAAATGACAGCAAAATAGGTTATTTGAAAGTGAATTTATATAAAAGTTAGTGATTAGCAGTTTCACTCACAGGCAGTTCATTAAAAGCAGATAGAAAGGCGTTCCTAGCTTCTTTGACTGTTGACTGTTGACATTGTGCATTTAGTGCCTTTGTATTGAAAAGATAGGGCACTGGAGTATGTAATTTGGAACTTGATCTTTTTTTGAATCAGACATACACAAAAAGGGGACAGTTTTTGTCTTTCTTGCTTGATTTGGATTGGGAGGTCTTCTGAAAAAGAGATTCTATTACCATTCCAGGTAATGAATTTTTTCCCTTTAGCAGATGATAAGATTTTGAATACATCTTGGTAATTCAATAGATTGTTGTAAACTTGTCTTGGCTTGTCTCTGATTTGAGAGGGTTGGATGGCACAGCAGGCCCTATCAATAACTATTTGTTTTGCTCTGGTCATGTTTTCAGTTAAGGCGCCTAGGATCTGTTGAATCTTTTCAGTGATATTTCGTGGTATACAGTCCTCTGGGATTCCTCACATAATGATGTTATTCCATCTGGATCTTGCTTTCAGGTCAACAACTTTTTTGTTGTAAATCCTGAATACATCTGGAGCTAACTTCTGATTCTTTCTATCAATGGTCCAGTTTAATTTCATTTTCAAAGACATTTGCGTCCATTTTTTCCATCCTGGATAGAAATTGTTTGATAGAGTAACCAAAGGACTATAATTGGTGGGAGAATTTCTGCATAGCCAGCTGTATAGACTGCAGAGCCATTTTTAGATCATTGAGGTATGTAGGTTGTTCCGATTTTGTTTTATTTATAGTTTTTGCTGTTTCTTGCTTTTTCCAAGTTCTGGGTCTTTTTGATATAGCATCTTTTTCATGAGAGGCTACCACTGAGAATGCAGTTTTTGTAGTTTGAGTTTCCATGCTAACCTCTTCATTTGACATCTTTCGTCTTTCTTTCTCCCTTGGAGCTTATTAGATGGCAGTTATCACCTCGGGGCTTAGACAGCCCAAATGGCTTGGCCTAATCAAGATTAATCTTCCTCTCTTTAAAGTAAAAAAAGAGCTTTTTTAAATTGAGGCATCTTGTCAAATGAATTTTGTGTAGACAAGAAGGCTTATTTCTCATATTTAATAAAACTCTATATCGATCTGACTAGATTGTTTTGGTTTTCTGGTTGGAGCTAAGGAATAGCAGTGCTCATAGGCCAGCAGCCATCTTACTCCCCCCACCCCATCTCATACATTCTTTATATTTTCCATTAATTGTACCCCTAGCACATACATGGGAATTTGCTTTATGCATCTTTCTCATCCCTGTAAAGCAAGACTTTGCCTAAGAATTTCTGTTAAATGATTTCCACTGCTTCCACAGATATGCACCATATTAAATGCACATTATGACAGCCCAAGACCAGTACTCCTATAGCACATAAGACCTATGTAGGTTCATTTTTCTATCAGTCAATATTAATTGGAAAAAAAAAAACTGTATTAAGTTATTCTTCAGACCGAATGAGCAGATATAATTAATTTATCACCCTACTGGAGTGTATTATAGCTAGGGAGGAAGAGCAAACAGGATTATTTTCAGTAGCATCTTGCAAATATGTGTGTGTGTGTATATATATATATATATATATATATATATATATATATATATATATATATATATATATACACACACACGCACGCACGCACACACACACACACACACACACACACACACACACACACACATACACAAACACTGGTTTCAGTCCCAACCATAGCACAACCACTGCCCTCTAAGGTTGACTTATAGAATCACTACAGGAACTTTTGCTATCTTGTTGCACAGTCATTTTAGACCTATCCCCAGATAGCTGGTGCAGGTGGACAACTAACATTTACTGAATGCTGCACTATCCTTCCATGCAATCTAGTCAGTATACCTACTGAAGTTTTTTCCCTCTAATTACTAAACCATTACTGAAAGTGCAACAACCACATTATCTACCTAGCAGTCTGAGAATTCAAGAGATTATTTTTTGTAATAACTACATCCCTGTTCAAACTGGGACTAGCCCTGCTCCATTTGCTACCTGACCCCAATTCCCATCCCCTACTTATTCCAAACTTATACTAAGCATAACACCACCCTCACATCACATTCAGCCAAGCACTGAGTCATACTCATCCCTAATCAATAAAACAATGCACCACCCACTAAACCAAATGTCTAGCACCACATATTCTCTGTTCAGCCAATATCTACTACCATAGCATATTATTTAAATTTCAAAGCAACAAACAATATTATAATCTGTAATCTAAGAAACACCTGCACATTGCCTACTACTCCACCTTAGGCTCCTTACAGCTTCAGTCCGATTTCTAATTGTCTCTTTGTCCATTGTCTTTCTCCATCTCAGACACATAGTCCAAATGCTACACCTCTACTCTTCCATAGTTCCCCTCACAAACACATTCACAGTACCCTCATATATCAACCATGTAACTTCACCAGCTCTAACTACTTTCTCTTCTCTTGATCCTGATTTAAATTGCATCCTGCCACTTCCAAATCTCTGTCATTAGCTTACCAGAACCTGCAGCACTACACTCAAACCTTTACTTTACAATAGTACAACTCTGATATCATTTCTAGTCTATACTATACCGAAGCTATAGACTTTCTATAAAATAGGCAATAAACCTGAAACAGAAAATATTTGTAAAAAAATAAATGGAAATTCAAATTTCTCCATCTTTATTTTCTTCCCATCTTCTTTTTCTGACTACTGGAGACATATGCCAAAACCCTGGACCACAGCAACTACAATCTTGATTTTCAATAGCAACCACAAAATTCCAGCTTTCTGATGGTTCAGACTTCACCAACAGTACAGGATATAGACTCGTATGTGCCAATCCTAGAGGCATCAATAACAGAAGTCCAGGCCTACATATCCCATTACTCCCCTGTTGTTCTTATACCCCCAGAAACCTGACTAAAACAGGAAACCAAACATAAAGAATTTCTCTCCTTTGTTAAAGTGTACTATGACTGGATAGAAAACATAAAAAAGCAGGTGGAATGGCCATACACAACACTGTACTATAATTTGGTCATGCTGAATTCCTTATTTCACTTCTCAGACTAAACAACCACAAAAGTATAGAAATAATAGGTGTCTACATACCTCTTAGTAGAAATATTCCACTCTTAGAAAACATCCATATCTGGGTGTCTGCCATAATATGCAATATCCCACTCTTAGAAAACATCCATATCTGGGTGTCTGCCATAATATGCAATATCCCACTCTTAGAAAACATCCATATCTGGGTGTCTGCCAAAATATGCAATATCCCACTCTTAGAAAACAACCACATCTGGGTGTCTGCCAAAATATGCAATATCCCACTCTTAGAAAACATTCATATCTGGGTGTCTGCCAAAATATGCAATATCCCACTCTTAGAAAACATCCATATCTGGTGTCTGCCAAAATATGCAATATCCCACTCTTAGAAAACATTCATATCTGGGTGTCTGCCAAAATATGCAATATCCCACTCTTAGAAAACATCCATATCTGAGTGTTTGCCAAAATATGCAATATCACACTCTTAGAAAACATCCATATCTGGGTGTCTGCCAAAATATGCAATATCCTACTCAGAAAACATCCATATCTGGGTGTCTGCCAAAATATGCAACATCCTACTCAGAAAACATCCATATCAGGGTGTCTGCCAAAATATGCAATATCCCACTCTTAGAAAACATCCATATCTGGGTGTCTGCCAAAATATGCAATTTCCCACTCAGAAAACATCCATATCTGGGTGTCTGCCAAAATATGCAATATCCCACTCTTAGAAAACATCCATATTTGGGTGTCTGCAAAAATATGCAATATTGCAATCTTAGAAAACATCCATATCTGGGTGTCTGCCAAAATATGCAATATCCCACTCTTAGAAAACATCCATATCTGAGTGTCTGCCAAAACATGCAATATTCCACTCTTAGAAAACATCCATATCTGGATGTCTGCCAAAATATGCAATATCCCACTCTTAGAAAACATCCATATCTGGGTGTCTGCCAAAATATGCAAAGACTCCACCATACTAGGGGGTGTCAGTATTGATTGTCATTCTGTAAATCTATTTCTTCAACTCAGTACAACTGAATGGCTACTAGAGTTCACATAGCTTCTTCCAGAGAGTATACCATCATATGGATTCTCACATTTATGCCAAATAAAAGTACATCCTCTGGCAATCTAATAACATCTTGCATGATCACTTTCTAACATACGTTGTTCTTTACCAAAGTCATAAACATAAGTTGTTGTTTGTCTTTTCGGCTTTTCCCGGTTAGGGGTTGCCACAGCGGAACTCCGTTCTGCTAATGATTGGCAGTAGATTTTTTATGGTGCTGAGTTGCCAGCCCGATGTCCAACCTTCAGCGAAGGCATGCTCATTCACGCATAATCCATTGCTTATGTTGTATACTATTCAATTTTTACTTTCCAATACAGGCTTAATAGAAATTGAATAATATACAACATAAGCAATGATTATGATAGAATGGTGGTTTTATAAGTTTTACAACATTTTATACAAGTTCATGAAAGTGTTTATGTATTATTTTATGTTTTTTAATATATTGTATAGTACTAGTGTTAAGAAGTGGGAATGAGTGAGTAGTATGTATGAGTGATTTTATTAAGCACTGAGCACTTTAAAAGAATGAGCACATTTAATTGACAGATTAAATAAATGTCATGATTGGTTGGACTTACATATATAACCCAGCATGAAATAAATGAATGTGTTCTGATGAAGTCTATCTATAATAGATGAAAGCGCTTAACGTGGTTTGAAGTGGTTCATTTGTCAAATAAAGAAGTCTTCATTCTACAAGCAATATTGGTGCTTTTTGTGAATCCTTACACCCAGTACAGCGAACAAGGTTTTCAATACATTTTACTGACTCGGTTAACTCATTAATAAAACAAGAAATTACTAGTAACCAACAAGCACCATCCCAACCTGCTAATTCTCAAAAACTTCCATCTGACACTGTCAAATCCCATGTCTTCTCTTTTTATCCAGAGTCCAAATCAAAATAAAGAGTTATCTTCTTTACCTCAAAACACCTATAATAGCACCTGATCAGCTGCCTACAGAACATATAAGGCTTGCCACCAATGTCCAAGTATTCACAGTTTCTATACTAGTTACTCACTCAGTCAATGATGTCCCTACTCTCTGGAAGAAATCTTTTATAATCATGTTGCATAAAACAGCACTACTATAATCCTGTCAGAAATCTCACTAATTTCAATAAGGACACCAACATTACTATCCTAAAGTAAGTCAACTGGAGTTTGTCAGAACTATTGACCTCACAATCTACCAGCCAATAATTTATTTATTTATTATTTATTTGCTTTTGTTAACCAGGAAAGTCCACTGGGATAAAATGAGCCCATTTTCAGTGGAGGCCCAGGGAGAAAAGTTCCCAAAAAAATAAATAAATAAAAAACGTACATAAGTAAGAGATTATTGAGAGAGTTAATAACAGCATTTAACAATATACAATAGAATAATATAGGAGTCAGAAGTGACACAGTAACATAGGCAATGTATAGCAACATTTTGTGGAAGACTCAGGTGCTTGGCAGGTATTCAATAGATCAGACAAATAATTATTATCTGCACTTACAGAATTTTTTACACACCATGTGAGGCAGGGTAAGGCACACTGTGCTGTGATTAAGGGTGAGTGCACAATAGGGAGAGTGAAGAAGAGTGTGGGTATCTGAGAAATGAGTCAGGTTAATAATCAGGTGACTGAGGAAAGGGGGCTGGTGCAAGGGCATAGCCAATGAGAGGAGAGATTTTGGTGGAGTGATTTTTTGAATGACGGGGCATTATTTATAGTCCGTAGAGAAGGTGGAAGGACAGTCCAGAGTTTAGCTACAGTGAAAGAGTAAAGGTATTGGCCTACAGGGAGTTTAGGTCTCTTAACTTGGATAAGTGATTGATTTTCACATCTTAGCAAACAGTTTGGTTGATAAAGAGTCAGAAGTGATGCCAGGGCTGGGCATTTGGAGGAATTATAGATGAATTTGTGTGCTGTGGCTAGTTATATGTAAGTTAGATGTTGTGGGAGTTCTAGCCATTTCAGGGATTGAAATGAGTTACAGTGGTGGGAGGAATATTTTGCTCTAGTAAAGAATTTAGCAATTCTGTTATAGCAGCTCTCCATTTTATTTTTTAATGACAATTGGATGTTTGTCAGAATGGGGGCACCATGGAGGAGAGAAGGTAGGAGAAACATTTGGGCAAGTGTTTTTCTAGTAGAGTAGTTTAAAAAGTGTTTATGTCTGTAGAGGGTAGCAAGTTTTTGGTGTATTATTTTGATGGTGTTGTGGATGTGTTGATCAAAGGTTAAGTTGTGATCTAAGGTTATGCCAAGTAACTTAGTATGGGAAACTACCTCTAAGGTAGTCTTGTTGGAGGAGAAAATGATGAAATCAGATTTATTAATGGTGGTACTTTTTGGGGGGGTAAAGAGCAAGAGTTTTGTTTTATTTGGGTTGAGGGCGAGGTGATTATTTGTCATCCAGGTTTTGGTAATAGAGAAAGCATTCTGGGTGATGGTCAGAAGTCTGGTTTCAGAGTTACCAGAGCAGATAATAGTAGAATCATCCGTGTATTGAAATACAGATGCATGAATGACAGTGGAATGAAAGTCATTAATAAAAATACTGAACAGGAGGGGGGCCTAAGATGGTTCCTTGGGGAACTCCGGTAGAAGTAATGAGAAAAGAAGAGAAAGAGTGCAACCATTTGGTGGATTGTTGTCTATTTGTGAGGTAACTGGTAAACCAGTTAAGGATGAGTGTGGACAAGCCTAGGTGTGAGAGCTTGGAAAGAAGGAGAGGATTGGAGACAGTGTTGAAAGCCTTAGAGAGATCAAGAAAGAGTGTGGAGACAAGTTTACCATCATTGTGTTTGTGGTTAACAGTGTCTAGGAAGGATAGGAGAACAGTTGTAGTACTATGGCCAGGGTGGAATCCATGCTGAGTTGTGGAAAGTAGTTGGTTTTGGGATAGATAATCCATGAGTTTAATTTGAATACATGTTTCCATTATTTTAGAAATAGGAGATAGAATGGCTATAGGGCAGAAATTTGAGATGTCTGAATTATTACAGCCTTTATGTAAGGATATGATATAAGCTTTCTTCCAAATGGATGGTACATATGCTGCTTGGACAGATCTATTTATGAGAATGCTTATGAGGTAGCTGATGGATTTGGCAGACGTTTGAAGGTATTTTGGGGGGTAAACTGTCTGGGGCGATGCTACCGGGTTTGAGTTTTAGCAGTAGTTTAGAAATAGTGGAAGTGGGAACGTGAGAGAAAGAGAAAGACTGGTGGGAAGGCTTTTCTGGGGTATGGTTTGTAGAAGTGGGGTTGCTGCTGTGAGTAGCTGTAGGAAAGGTGGAAGCAAGTTTGGATATAGTGTCTATGAAGTAGGAGTTGAAAAGCGTAGCTAGTTCATCAGGGGTTTTGTCAGGGTTTGGGGAAGGATTGCTTTTGGTGCCAGGGTATAATAGAGTGGAGACTGAATTCCAGAACTGTTTTGGGTTATAGTTGTGTTTGTTTTGGAGATGGAAGTAGTACTGTTTTTTATCATTAATAACTAGACGCTTTACTTGATTGCGGAGTTGTTTGAAAAGCTGGAGATCTAAGGGGTTTTTACTATTATGCCATTTTTCCGTGCTCGGTCTCTGGTATTCCTAAGTTTTTTTGTGTCTCTAGAAAGCCAAATTGCGTAATTTGCTTTGATTCTCTTATTCCGGAGGGGGGCCATTCTATTGACTATACTGCGGAAAGTTGAATGGAAAAATTCAGCTGCTTCATCTAGAGGCAAATACTTTAGAATGTTCCAACTGATTTTACTTAATGCTTCATTGAAGCTTATGGGGTTGAAGTTAGTTAGCCATCTAGAGGGTCTGTACTGGTGCTCATGTAAGGTTGAGGAGATGGCATGTGTTATATAGGTGGGCAGATGGTCACTGATATTGCAGGGTAGAGTTCCTGCAGATGTAATTTTCTTGGGATCGGACACTACGACCCTATCAAGTAAGGTGCCTTTGTTAGTGTTATTGCTAGGCCTGGTTATGGCAGTAATGAGCTGAGTGAAGTTATAGAGGTTGATGGAAGCATTTGGAGAAGGATTTGTATGGTCTAGACAATTTATGCTGACATCCCCTAGGATTATAGTTTCACTGTGGATATTATCTGCGGTCCAGGCTAATATTTCTTCTAAGACAGAAACCTTGTTGCCGGGTGGGATGTAAATGGCTATCAGGGGTCTATCAGACCTTAGGCAGGAGAAACCTGGATGGAGGAACTCTGTGACTTTTATATATGGTTTTAGCCATGTCTTGGTTACGACAATTAGGTTGGGTCTGGAATGTGCTATCCAGGCATGGAATTCTGGAATTTTGTTTCTGATAGTTTGTATATTAATGGTAGTGAGCTTTAGGGATTTATGAGGTTTGAGAGGTGGGAAGGTAGCTGGAGTGAGTCCTGTGTTATAACAATTATAATGTCACTGCCTAAAGTGTTTGAAAAATACATTCACACTCAGCATTGTTGATACAGAAAACAGCCTTCTCCTACACACACACACACACACACACACACACACACACACACACACACACACACACACACACACACACACACACACACACACACATATACACAAACACTGGTTTTAGTCCCAACCATAGCACAACCACTGCCCTCTAAGGTTAACTTACAGAATCGCTGCAGGAGCTTTTGCTGTCTTGCCTGCACAGCCATTCTAGACCTATCTAAAGCCTTCAGAACAGCCAAGAACAAAAACCTCCTAAAACATTCTTCACTAGGACTGTCAGCAGGCGATCAAATGGCAAAACAACTTGTCCTCCTTCCTCCCAGTGACTACAAGAGTTCTGCAGGGATCTACTCAAGGCCATCTACCTCAATTTATTCATCAACAACCTCCAAACGGCCACCAAGCAGGCCACTGTCATACAGTATGCTGACAATTCAGTTCTAATTTGTGTTACAGAGACTTTGCCCACACTTCAACACCTCATGCAGCAATCATACTCCTCCATTGATTCCTGACTTGATGACTCTCAACTCTTTTTGAATAAAAAAAAAAAAAAAGTTCATGAGAAGTGACAGAAAAAAGAAAGTCTCAGTTGCTGTTTATTCTTTTTTTTTCAACATTAAAAAAAAAAAAAGTTTATACAAGAAACAGCACAAAAGTATAAGGAATATTCAGTAGGTTTCTATTTGCTTATTTTTTTGCAGAATGTACCTGATTTTTCTTTTATTTTCCCTGTCCCTCAACATATACTGACAGAAAGACTGGCCACTCATTGGTACTTCAGGGGCCGGAGGTTTTTTTCTGTTGTTATATAGTTGCTTTGCAATGCATAAGCTGGTTAAGATGTCCAATCAGCATTCTCATTTTTGAAAGATAATGAGCCTTTATTGTATAATTTAAATACTGCAATAATTTGTTTATTAATATTTTTCTCACTGGGCTTCCACTAAAAAAATATTTTCTTGCCCACTCAGACATTCATGGTAAACAGATGCCAATAACTAAAGAAATAAGGAAAAAACATACAAAAGGGAATAGCAAGAAGAAACTAACATACAAGGTCAATATATGGGAGTGTGCAGGAAGGTGGGAGAAGGAGGGAACATTTTGAGGGGTATAGGGTAACATCTTTGTAGAAATGAGGGAAGAGAAGGGAAAGGTGCCAAGAATACTTTGATGTAGGAAAGTGATTGAGTGAAGTATGGGGGTTAGACAGACGTGCATAGTACAACTTAGACAAGCAAGGGCAGAAGTGCACATAATAATATGTAGGAACATGGGAGGGTCAGAGACAAAACAGATGGTAGGCAAGCGGTGATAAGAAGAGCTGGATATTGCAGGGTATGGGTCAGGACACAAGATGAAAGTAATAAATGTGGCTGGATATAAGTCATGATGAAAGTAGCTGCCATATATTCTCTGCCCCACCCAGATGAACATTACCTTAATCCATTTTTGTGCGATGGGTCAGAGAGGCTTGATGGCATGGTCAAAACTTTCTACTGGTGTTTTGATGGCATGGACTGGTCATTCAGGTGACTCTATTTTCACTCCAGAAGTCTGTCTCTCTGCATGAGCTATATACCTCACCATTGCTCACACCACTGCAATCTTCATCACCTACACTTTAGGCAACACATGCAGGCTACCTGCAAGTATGAAGCCTGATCATGAACTTCGTACACAATCTCTGCAGGTGTAAGACATGGTGTAGTGACTGCAAAGTGATCATCCTGACCTGATGTGAAAAGGCAAAATGTGAAGACAGTCAAAAGTAAAAGTATCATGACATTAGACTGAATAACTTTTCAGACATGTCAGCCCTTGTGAAAGTAACTGACTGTGGATGGGAACAAGTCTCTCCTCCTTCTTCAGGAAGGAGACACAGCTTCCATCACATTCCACAGCTTCCATCACATTCTGCTTATGAGGTTTGAAACATTCCACCCTCCCCAGGAAGAAGACACAGCTTCCATCACATTCCACAGCTTCCATCACATTCTCATTCCACCCTCCCCAGGAAGAAGACACAACTTCCATCACATTCCACAGCTTCCATCACATTCTGGTTGTGCTGATCAAAACTGTGCAGCTGTGAGAATTATAGGATAAAATGCTAGAAAAGTATAGATACTGTCGCTCATCCATTCAGGATAAAATGTTCAATTCAAGCAGCTTTATTGCACACAAACACATCAGGAATGAGGCTTTTTAACTTAAACTTAAATAAACATAAACAGAATGACTACTACACTCATACATGTTAAATCACTAGCTGTTCTCTCAAAATAGCACTGCTGCCTGCACGTGCTCACTATTTATATGCATTTGCCTAAATCTGGAAATGCTTCTTAAAGGTACATACACACTCTGGTTCTACAGATACATATGTGTGTGTGTCTGCATGTGTGCATATGTGTGTGTGTGTGTGTGTGTGTGTGTGTGTGTGTGTGTGTGTGTGTGTGTGTGTGTGTGTGTGTGTGTGTGTGTGTGTGTGTGTTTGTGTATCTGTACATAAATTCACCAACTCACACTAATACACAATGTCCAATCCAGTATCAATGAAGGCTCTCCTCCGTATAAAAACCATAAATCACCAGGATATTCTTCAAAAAATTCAGATAGTGGCAATAATCCAAAGAATAATCCAAAGAACGAAAGGTGACGAAAATAATTTATTGATATAAACCACACACAATTCGGACAAACAGATTAAGCGCTTTCATCTCCTGCACGGAGACTTCCTCAGAATCTGTTTAAACAAAAAAAATCCTCCATTTAAATACAATCAGATGTAATAAAATTAATTAAATTAATTAATTATTCAATTGAATTTCTTATTGGCTGACCATTCACTTCATTTATTCATTGATGGAATAAAAAAGCTTGTACCTAAAAGTACTAAAAATAATTGTAAATACACAAGAAAATATACATATATATATATATATACACAGACAGACCCTTTCTAAAATAAATACATATTAATAAATGTGGTATAGCAATCACATATTTGATTGCTGGAGTTTTGTTTAAAAAAATGATACACCATAGACATATGTATATACACACACAATACTCTAAACACTTCCATTTATAAATAAATATTTTAAAATCAAACTGATAAACATTAAATTATTAAATAAATATCATATATAAATATCATGTATAAATCTTGCTAAAATGCTTAAAAAATAAAACTATAATATATATATAAAATATATTCTCATAAAAATATTTATAAATATATATACATATGTGAATATCTCTCAAAAAATACATGTATTTATATGAAACTATAAAAGACTGTTTGTCATTTTGTTTTTAATATTTTTAATATGATATCTTAATATAATATTTTATCAAGGGGTTGTTGACCTATAATAAACCTAATAGTGTCTTTTTCGGTCTTCTGCAAGCGTTTTGAGGGCTGGGCTGATGGAAATGTGGTCATTTAAACCATAAATACCACATGCATCTAACCTTAACTGCCAAATCATCTGTCTGAATTCCAGCATGGTTTCCCAGTCACCACCTCTTTCTTGCAAACCAACTTCTTCCACTATCCAAAATTTAAAATCAGCTTCATCATAACTCTGTGTGTGTCTGAATAATGCTTTATTATCATTCTTTTTGGTAATATCTCGTATATGCTCGTATATACGTACCCTTAAATTGCTTTCTGTTTTGCCAATATAATATTTCCAGCATTTCCTGCAGTAACATATATATACGACCCCTTTTGTATAACAACTGTAATATTTATTTCCTTTTAATGTCACGTTAATGTTGGGAATATCCAGATCCTTTGTTCCTACTATGAATGAAGATTGTGCACATCTGCCACATTTAAATGTGCCATATTTGGCACTCGCACCACCTGTCGATTTGTTAAAATTTTTCTTTTTCTCAAAAATATTTTTGAGATTCCTATTTCTTCTAAAACTGTATCTAAGTGGCTGTTGAAATATATCTACTCTCATGGGTATTTTATTAAATAACTCCCATGTATCATTTATACATTTCTTTATCCAACCCATACCATTATAATGCGTTAAAATTAAATAGGGCAGCTGTCCATCCTTACCATTGTTACCATTATTCCTTTTATCAATGCCTGCAAATTTGCAGTTAGTAAGTAAGGGTTTATAGATGGTTCCCCATTTGTCATATACAAATTTCTTGACAGGTTAAATCATATTGTCTGGGTACCCCCTTTCCTTAAACATTTTATAAATTGTCTCCATTTCTTCAATAAAATCACCTCTATCTGATGTCATCCTGGCTGCCCTAATCATTTGTCCTTTAACTATATTCTTTTTGGAATGGTATGGGTGGTCACTCAGGAAATGTAAATAAGAATTTGAATGACAGTCTTTTCTATAAATCCTAGATTTATATTTTCTGTTGGCATGGTCTTTTGTAAGCTTCACATCAAGATAATGGATTTCTTCTGAATCCATTTCAGATGTAAATTTTAAAAAGTCTGTAGTATTGTTAATATAGTCCATAAAATTGGTAATCTCCTGTTCTGATCCATCCCACAGAATAAAAATGTCATCCAAAAACCTATAGTACCCTATAATATATTGATTGAACTTAGAATTAAAAATATGTTTTTTCTCCCAATATAGCATAATAATGTTCGCGTAAATGGGTGCACAGGCAGATCCCATAGCTACGCCATCTTGTTGGTGATATAATTCCCCTTGAAAATAAATATAGTTGTATTTCAACACTAGCTCCATATTCTCTAAAACCACTTTAAATTCATCTGATGTTAAAATTTGCATTTCTACTACCATTTTTTTCAAACCAGTCTAGGCCAATTTTGTGTGGAATCACTGAAAATAAGTCTTTAACATCCACAGTGATAAAAATGATATTGTCTCTGTATGTATTAGACCCTATTTTAGTAAGAAAGTCCCAGGAGTCTATTAAAATGTGGGGATAGTTTTTATGAAATTCCTTTAGTTTTGAATCTACATAAATAGCCAAGGGTTGTGTTTTCGAACCCTGCGAAGATACAATCGGTCTTAAAGTGGGATTTTCGATATCTTTATGTATCTTTGGTATCCCAAAAATCACTGGTATCACAGGTTTCATAACTTTTAAAAAATTATATAGGTCTACATCAATTAGACCTTGAAGTAAATTATCCTCAAGAATTAGGTCTATTTTCCTGTAAGAGATATTTACCTCATTTCTGGATACCACCATGTACCTATTGTCTTTATCTAATATATCAAACATTCTTTTTGTGTAATCCCATGTATCCATTAAAACAACCCCCCCACCCTTGTCTGGTTTCATAATACGTAAATTGTCATTGTTGCTTAACTCATATAACAACATGTTTTCTTCTTTAGTAAGGTTGTGTTCAAATGTTTTATGTTTTTTGTATCCTTCTCTTATTAAACCCGTGACACATCTTTCAAAGTTTTGTATGTCATTTTGTAGAGGGGGGTTGTAAGTACTAGCCTTTTTAAGTGCATCTTCTTTGAATTTTCTCCCACTCTCCTTAAAAATATGTAGTAGATTCAATTTTCTAGTAAATCATTTTATGTCTAATAGGATATCTTCGATACTTGGTCTCTTCACCGGTACGAAGGTAAAACCCTTAGTAAAAAGATTAAAATGTTCCTGGTTTACTTCTACATCCATATAATTGTAAATGAAAAAATTGTTTTGTGTATGAATAACAACTTTAGAAACCTTATTAAGAACTGCATTAAATGTATCAATTTCATATGTATTATCTGGGTTAATGGACACTGGTGTGGAATTAATTATCTCCTCTCCCTGAAGCCAGCCCTCCTCTGTGGTGGTAAGTAGTGGTTTCTCGTAACAGCTGCATATGAGGGCTGTTGTTCTAAATTCCGTATCCTCTCGGACCTTCTCAGTCCCTGTTCCCCTAAAGGGATTACCCTGTCGGAATTACCATCATCTACCAAACGTTGGTTATATATGTGATTGTGTTCACCATCATAACTTATATTGTCTAATTCACCATACTGTGGTTCTTCTCTGTTGTTATAATAACCTTCTTTCCTATACATGTTATTCCCTTTGTATCTTTTATTCTCAATATACTATGCAGTTCCCTGTCTATAGTCATTCAAGTCTCTCTCTAATTTTTGGGTCTTCCTATGGTGACTCTTGTATGTAATATTGTCAACTTCTTGCAAAGTTTTAAAATATAGATTTTTATATTCTGTTATAGAAAACAACAAACCGGCATTAATATCACCATTAAGTCTGTCTATTTCATTTTTACAATCTACCATCAGTACTTCGTTGTTTTTAATCATAGCTTTAAGAATGGCCAGCCCACAGTCATTAAGTATATTTACGATAGTTTTAAAAAATTCAGAAACATTGTTTGTATTGTTCGGAAACTTATTAAGTCTAAGCCCCTTAAGGCACTATTTTATTTTCTATACATTTTCTTAAGTACCAGTTATCCAGGGCTAAAGTTTTATATTTGGTTAGACTCTGTTTAAGAATCTTACATTTGTCCTTGTAGGTGGTGTTTTCGGCTCGCTTCTGTCCATCTCTAGAGACAAAAGCACCAAAGGAATTGTCCAACCTCTTAGTAAAATCCATATTCGTGTATTGTTGCCAACAATCAGTTTTGGACCTAGTATCCACTCTGTTGTTTATGGTATTGTTCGCGCCAGACACACGTTCTCGATTTGAACGGATTTGTTCAGTGTTTCTACCAGTACAACTGCTATCCTTGTCGGCGTCTGACGTCACTATTTCTGGTTCCCCCGTGCATCTCAGAGAACTCTGTGCACAGGGAATCTCGGTGGAAACAACACCGTTATTGCCAGTTTGGGAATAGTTTTGTATAACTTTAATAAGTTAAGTTAATAATCCATCAACGAATAAATGAAGTGAATGGCCAGCCAATAAGAAATTCAATTGAATAATTAATTAATTTAATTAATTTTATTACATCTGATTGTATTTAAATGGAGGATTTTTTTGTTTAAACAGATTCTGAGAAAGTCTCCGTGCAGGAGATGAAAGCGCTTAATCTGTTTGTCCGAATCGTGTGTGGTTTATATCAATAAATTATTTTCATCACCTTTCGTTCTTTGGATTATTCTTTGGATTATTGCCACTATCTGAATTTTTTGAAGAATATCCTGGTGATTTATGGTTTTTATACGGAGGAGAGCCTTCATTGATACTGGATTGGACATTGTGTATCTGTACATACACATACCTAACTATAGCTATCTATCTATCTATATATATATATATATATATATATATATATACATATATATGTATGTATATGTGTATATATGTATATATATATATATATATATATATATATATATATATATATATATATATATATATATATGGATTTACTTTATATGGTCGACTTTTCAGAAAGTCGAATTTCATATGTCTGAGACCATATGACTGACTTTCAAAAAACCGACCATGTAAAATAAACAGAAAACACACAACAAACACTTATCTCCACCCACCACACCCCCCGTACTTAAATATACCAACTCCGAGATCACACTACAGTGTGGAAGAGGGAAATTTTTACATTCTGCACTGTTCGGAGATAGCGATTCCCCATGGTCGGCTTTTCGAAAGTCAATCATATGGTCTCAGCCATATGAAAATCGACTTTCTGAAAAGTCGACCACCATGTGAAGGGGACCTATATATATATATATATATATATATATATATATATATATAAAATCTATAAATCTATAAACTCACTGTTAGAGGTGAGCTTAGGTGGTAGTTTATACCTTATGCCACTGGTGCACTGTGGCAAAATGTAGCATTTCAAAAACATGCATGAATCCTGACCTATGTTGCCAATTTGCCGTGCAAATAGGAATAAACTTAAGTAGTTCAGGGGACCAGACTTAGTAAGTTAAGGTTTATATATATATATATATATATATATATATATATATATATATATGAAAAAAGTTTGCATTAAAAGGTATTCTAAATAGGCACTTTTACTCTAAAAGTTTGTGGTATGCCATGTTTTCTTCAGAGCCATAATAAGGGCAGGGCAGAGTGAAGAAGGTAGCTACCCTTGGAGCAAACTGTTACGGTCATGAGAGGTAAGTATTCAGAAGGCTGAAATGCAGCACTGGCATTCATTTATGATGCTGCAAGGATACATTAATGCCAATACAGCAAAACTACAAAAGTGCAGAAGATTTTTTTTACTTTTTCTTTTTTTTTTTTTTTTTTTTCTTTTTTTAGTCCTCAGCTTCATTGAAATAACCTGCCAGGGTTCCATTTTAACTAGCTATGGCATCATTTTTTTCTCTGTTTTGCTAAGGATAAGCACAGTTCCCTGAAATTAACAGTAGTAAAGGCTAACTGCAGGAATAAGAGTGCCTACATCACGTGCTTCGTTTTTTATAGAATCTTCTAGCAATAAGATACCACACAGTAACAAGAGAGCCTGTCTCTGAACATGCCTATCACTGTTACACAACAGTTATGATCTCTAAGATGCATGTGTTAGTCTACAATGGTGAATGCAGCAGTCACATACATAGTCACATGTTCACCTCACTATTATACAGTAGGCCCATGTCACTAGCCGTTACCTAGGTGAGTCTAAATGTTGTCAGTAAGAATTGTTGTTTTACCGTAAGGCATTCTACTGCCTCTTGATTAGCACTAGTAAGGCTCATATCTGCATAGGTTAAATTATGAACTACTGGTCTTCAAGGAGCTTGTCAGATGTAACCCCATATAGTTTTTTTCACTTTTCATATGTACATTAATGATGCTGGAAATTAATGACTGACTTCTTATGATTCTACTGTAAAGCTTATTCTACAATCTTAAAAAGTATTGTGTAAATTGTTGTTGAGTTTTGTTTTCTATTATTGATAATTATTTTTACTATTAGGCTCCTCGATCTGGTGTTAACTACCCAGATACAGAAAACAAACAAACAAACAAAAAAAAACTCTTTCCTATAACAACCATGGTAAAGAAATTACTGACTAGTTATGGATGAAGACTCAATATGTCAATAGAGGATACAGATGAGATTGTGACAAGATGGTAACATATCAAATACACTATCCTCAAAGATCCTTAGCCTGTGAAATATAACCTATTTAGGGTACTCACATATGAGTGCAGAGGTGGCCTTAGCAATTGTGGGGCCCAATTTGGAACATTTTGGTGGGGCCGCTCAACTGACTCCCCATCTATCACCCCATCTCTTTCTTCAATTGCTGATTTCTTGAACTTAGGACTATTTCAGTTTAGGTATCAGCATTGTTTGCTATTACTGTGTATTAAAACAAAATACTCCTTGATTACCACAGATCTAACATCTCCTGTGTACCTTTCTCAGAGTCTTTTAATTTACTCAGGCACACTGTGAGGTGCCTTTTTCATGTGACACTGAGGCCCTCTGTCTACATGTTGCTTCATCAGTTGGATGCCCTCTGGCTTGTTAAAACACATGTATCCAGACTCCTGTCATTTTGCCCAGATCTCCCAATAGGGTAGGAGATAGATGCACATCCCTTCCCACACCATTTGTCTGTATTTTTTGTCTCTCTTTCCCCATCTCCCCTCTCATTTAGCTCTTGCTTTATCCTTCTTCACATCTCATGCCCAGTACTTACAAAGACCTACACATTTACACCGTGTACATCATTTTCTCCACAGAAACATTCTACTATAGGATGTCTTTCAGTGTACTATTACTCCTTACCTATATTACTGAATAAATTATTGTATTACATCTACTTATGATTATGTTCATTTATACTTGCTCTTACATTACCACTATTGCATTAATATTGATTAAAGTGTATTGTTTTTTAGTTGTTTTCCACTGTGTTGAGCCTAAAAATGGTCTATGTAGAGCAGTGTTTTACAGTGGTTAACAAACTTTAAATAATTAAATAAATGAATTAAAGATAAAACAAAAAGTATCTTTGCAATTAAAGTTTTAAGTACTCTGCCTACTCTAGTATCTTCAGCAGTTGCTGACAAAACCAATCGGACCTTAGTAATAAGAAGCAGGCTCATTTTGAAACTTGAAACCTGGTAAAATCTTCTAACTCATGACAGTCTCCAGCTCATGCCTTCCATGCTCATTGTCTTTGGATACCAAAGAATACTGGCTAGAAGACACAGTAGGCTTGCACACACGTAATAGTTGTGGGAAAACTGGGGTCCAAAAACAGCATGAAAACAATCTTACCCTGTATTATACACCATGATCTCATTTTATCCCTTTCTTCCTTCACCATTTTGAAATCATCTTCTGCATTTGCTCTGAGTGTTTGGGAGTTCCGTACTCAGTTGATTCTCATACCGTATTACAGTCAAAGTTTTTCTACAAAACGATATAAAGTAATTGAACTTCTTCAGAATGCAACCACAAAAGTTATAATCTCCGACCTCTCCTTAGGAAAGTCATTGCTCACTCACCACCCCAGTTAAAACATATTTCGGAAAGTTTGTTTTTATTTATTTGTCAGTTAAACCGGGCAAGTGGACTAATATATATGCAGATCTTTTCCAGACTCATGCCGGGTCACAGGTACTGTATAACAGTAAAAATTACATGCAGGAATAAAGTAGAGTAGTCCCTAAACATCATGTCTTGGCAGGTGGGAAGAAATCAGAATGCCTTAATGAAACTCACATGGCTTTAGAGAGAACATGAAAGATCCACAGTTTGTTCAGCTTGCTATAATATACTTCCCAGATTAGTCCAACCATTTTCCTATCTTTATGTTTCTGTTTTCGCCCTATTTTGTACATGATTCTGAAACTGAGACACCTACGTAGAAAATATAGGATTCAAACTATTTCTGTTATTGTTTTTCCACTTTCAGCTATGTGAATCATTTTTTCCTGTCTACCTATGCCTCCCACTACTCAGAACACACCTCATGTTTCATTTCTCTAGGTTTATTTTGCTCCTACCTGTGACTGCAGCAAACCATCCTCTGACATACTGCTGAATTGGTAACATTTTTTTTGTCACAAGTCAGTGATCAGAAGTTACCTTACAGCAGTATCTGCTGTTTTTTAAAGCTTACTAGTATTTATTTTCAAGTGTTATTTCTTGCAATTGTATTTATTAGCTACCATTCATAAACTACATGTTAACAGGGGAAGCAAAAGAAAAATTAACTTATCAGTCTTCAAATTAAGCTCAGTTTAATCTTTTGAGGTAGTAACTGGAACAATTCACATAATCAGGTAGTTAATCTGACAAGTTTTCTGTTGAAAACCATGTTGAGCAATCAGCAATGGCAACTGACCACTATGAAAGCATGTTCATAGGTTCATAGGTTTATACTCTGTCCAGCAGTGACACAGAGATGATTCCTGGTAAACCTACGATCTCCCAACCGTCAAGATTTCTCAGGTCACCTCTGAGCAGGTGGAGTTTCTTCAGTCTGGCAGCATTGAGATACATCCTAATGGGGCATTGTACCCGATCATTGGTCTGATATTCATGATCAGGTGGGCAATGTAGAAGGTCTTAGTTATCACCGTGAAGACCCTCTGAAAAAAATCTGTGTCGATGTACTTTCCACTATGGCGCCCAGTTTGCAGTCATCTGCAAACTTTGTCGACAAAGCCAAACTGGGCTTTGCAGACCAGGCTTGTTACACTTCGCCCACTCCTTGGGGCCGTATCCCGTGGTAAGGCTAAGATTAAACAGCTGCCTTATATGGCAGCTTGCACACTGTGCCATAAAAGGCATAGGAAACTATGATTACTGATAATACTGGACTAGCCATTAGTGCAGTACATGAGAGAAAATGCTGTCAAATCCATGAACAAGAATTGTTACTACTATGGGAGTAAGACTGACAAGAGGAAAAGGCCTTGGTCTTTGTTCTAATGTCATACAGACATCTCTGGATCATGCAAGACATAATGACCCTGACATAGCCTAGTGTGAATCCCCCTGAGGGAGCAGGGTACTACTGCACCAAACTGGTACAATCAGTCTAAGGCTGACTCTGTGCGACAGTAGTAGCTTGTGATCACCAGTAGCCATATTTTGACTGACTAGTACAGTTTTAATGAATGCTAATGCACAAAATACAAATGGTAAATGATGTATGGTGAGTTACAAGAAGATAAAGAGCAGAATAAAGCTACAGATTCAGCTACCTGCTAAAGTCAGTTGTAAGAAGGTGAGCAAAATCCCATCCTTGCTCTACGTCCCATAAAATATAAAGGTGACTTACATGCAGATGATGTACATGCAATCTCGATAGATAGAAATGTGAATACTGCGTCAGTGCCATACTTGAAACAGTCACGTCATTATCGGCAGTGAATCACTGCCAGGTAGACTGTATAAATATCTAAAGCATGTCTAATCATAAGAACATTTCTTCGCAAATAATACATGCATTCTCAGTAAAATCAAGGCTGGTCTCATTCAGTAAGGTCCATAGAGTACAATGAGTAGTAATATAAAAACACTCCATAAACACCAAAGGGTATCCTTCTTCCTCTACTCTTTCTAGATCATGAAAACATATTTAACAAGATTATGAGCATGAAAATTGCTATCTAGGAGGGCTGGATCCGTTAACTCTTCCTCAGGATTTAGGTGATTTTAAGATGCAACAGGATGATGCTGTTTTCCTGTACTTTCCTCGATTCTATAACCTAAAAGTAATTTTCAGATATTCTGGGACTCTGTTCTTCCTTTTCAGCTTCCACTTGATGCACAGTGCATTCTTCTACTCCAGTTTTCTAGCATGAAGTAGAACATGAGCATGAAAGGTGACCAGAGAGGATGACGGATAATCAGTAGAGTTCCCTAGAGATCTGTCTTGGGTCCTCTACTATTTGGCTTTTATTTCTCTGATCTCCAGATCACCAACAAGGATCTCTAGTTATCCACATCTGCAGAGGACTATAAACTGGGTGTTAACCTCAAGTACCCCCACCGCCAACACTCTGGCATTCTATAACAGTTTCCATTTCTTAATAACTAGTATACTACAATGATTTAAATTAAACACCAAAAAGTGCAATATTGTTGCATTTGGTAAAAAAATACCTCCATCCACATAATAGTATAGACAACTTCCCACTTCCAAATAAAAATGTAGTGCTACATCTTAGAACATGGGTTAATAGTTCCTACTTGTTTGACCATCCTGTTGAAAAAGTGGTTAGAATTTCTTTTTTCCTTGTGGAACTCATTACAAAAGGTCTATCTTTAAGATGAAAAAAACTTGCTCCCTTGAATTCTGTACTGATTAAGCCTTTCACAGAATACAATTCCTCTTTTGGGATGTATCTCACACAAGAAGCAAATGAAAAGAGCAAAGAGGTTTGTAGCAAAAAAGATTGAGGTCTTAAAAACATGAGGTACCAGGACAAACTTAAAACTCTACTCCTGTATTTGGCACCCTGCTCCTTAGCGTTGATATTTACCTCATTTGTGGGATAAATATGGATTCAGTAGTACATGACATCTTATGCCTCCATAAAAATTCTTAAATAGACAAACAAAACAAGGTGGAGAGGGAGAGAGAGGTATACATTTGTAATGCAGGGACTATCCCATCTCTGGAACAAATTACTGTCTAAGTTAAGCAGCATGATTCAATATCTTCCTTCAAAAGTGAGCTAAAATAATTAGATGGGCATTCATAAATTCATTGCTGCCACAACAGGCCTGTCCCTCCTTGAAAAGAGAGATAAGGCCTAGAGGGATACTGGCAAGGTGTTAATGGCCTCCTTGGTCAGTTGTCTTGGATTTTCTATGATTGCATGAATCAGCGAGAATCCCATTGCCTAAGCCTGGCTCTTCTAAGAGGCAAGGTTCTGTAACTTGTCATATAGATTTCAAATGGATGATTGACATATAATATTCAAGAACATCTTGACCATGGTTTTGTAAGAAATTTCGTTTGAATTTGAAGCTTGCAGCAAATAATATTTCATTTGGTAGAGGGCTGGGAAGTAATCCAGGACAATATGACATGAGTCAAAGTTTATGCTTAGGTTTAATTATGATCTTCACACTTTCAGCAATAGTGCCTTCTGTTTAAAAATGAAAAGCCAGGGCCAGTTAAATTTTTTATCAGGATGCATCATGCTATAAATCCTGTGTGTGCCTACAATGTAATTTGGTATAGGCACACACAAAACCTTCTGCATCTAATGGAATATAAAAATACCAGAGCAGACATTTCCACTCCTTTTGGAGAGCCAGGTCTTTCTCAAGATGGATGTAAATGTTGTATTCTCCATGTCTTCCACAGTGGCCTGTAAACAATCCCTCACTTCTTTCAGTGTTTTCATTGGCTAGTATTTGACAGTAAAGTGTCATTCTGATATTGAAATATGATTTTTATACAGTCATTTAGCTTTTATGTATTAAGGCTTTAATGCTTTCTTCACAATGAACTAAATACATCTTTATAAAGGCAGTGTCCAAGAGCATCACATACGATTTACTGTATTACTTGAGTTTGCTTCATGTGAATCATGCCAATCTCTATTTCGGTTTCTGAACAATGCAAGCAAGACAAGTAGCCAGAACTGCTCTATTTTTATTTAAAAGTATAACAACTATCATAAAACAGCTGAAAAAATGGTTTGGTGTAAACAATCCTAATTTCACTCTTGACCTGACAAAGAAAATTATATTAAAATTGAGATCTTAACTCTCTCTACACTAAGCATTACACTTGTAAGGAGGACAGTACATATCCAGTCTGATATCTTTTTAATGGATAGCATGTCTTCCAGTGGTCTAGCAGTATGAAGCTGCAAATCCATTTGAAGAGGATCTGTAGACCATCTGGAAGATAATTTCTCATATAAATAGGCCAGTATTTCACTGAATGCTTGGATGGACATTATTACTGAAGGATACTGATATACAAGATGGATTGTTGTACGTTAGATAAAATAATGCCTGTTATACTGTCTCTATTAAAATATTGTAAAATTATAGTAGACTATCTTGCTAGACAGTTCCCAGGATTCAGCAAGCTCTGCACAGCATCCAGAAATAGTGCAAGAGCTGCTACAGGCAATATGGCTGCCGTGCGATACAGGAATAAGCTCTGGGGACTTGCATGAGCGCTCCTGCACTATTCCTGCATGGACACAGTCCCTGCATGCCAATTATTTCATTTGCTGGTAAAAAACATGCAAATGAGGTGAATTAGTTATCCAGGCAGCAGGCAGACATCCATGCAGGAATAGTGTTGACTGCAGAAATGTATTCAGCCAGTAGCTGAATACATTTCTGCAAACTACAAAATGGAGGCATGACAGCTGGTACAAATGCATATATTAGAAGGGTTAGGCATGCCAAAGGCAAAAATATATGGCCATAGGCATGAAAAATAATTTCAAAATTATAAAGATTAACTTTTTTTTGTTGGACGTTTTTGGACGTTTAAGCGCAGGGCAGCGGTGCGCAAACGTGATTGACAGAAAAGAATAAAACAAGCTGGAAATAAGTTTTTAAACCAAAATTATAATTTTGCCATAATAGTCAATGGCATGCATAACACAACAAGACCATGGACTATTGGTTGCAAAGGGGGAAGGCTAAGTGTCAGTTTTGTAACCATGCATTAGCAGTCAGTCCTATGCAACCGAGGGCAATGATACTGAATCACAGATTTCCTCTCAGTGCTAGCTTGCACAAAACCATGTAGGTGCAGTAAGACTACGGTGAAAGCCTAAGGGCTAGATGACTTCATAAGGGTGTGTGTCATGCATGCTGTAAGCTTATTGGAGCTCTGTGTCCCGTGCTTGTCCTTAGCTAAGCACAGCTAAGGGAGGGGTTGCGTCTAAAGCTGCCTAGCAGTCTTAAATGGGTGTGTGTGCCACACACTGGGTTTTAAACAAAACAAAAAAAAAAAACAGGAAATAGCAGTTCCATTAACATCTGAGCACTGGGTTTGTGCGGCGCACCTCAGGGCTTAAACAGGAAGGCAGTTGGGAAGGGTAAACAGCAGTAGGATGGTAATCAAGGAGAACTAGCATAGCTGGCAGGTGAAATGTATCAGAACCAGCCAATAACACAGGCAGCAGCCCAGCCCAGTACACTACTATAAACAATGCAAATACCTTTCCCTCTGTTTTTTCCCACAAACTCAACACAACTGGTGTACACAAACGTGGAAATTTTACCTAACAAATGCAACAAAATGATAGGTGATGCTTTCACTCTCATAAATCAACATGTGGAAGAGGCTAAGGGTAGTGAGGATGACAGTGCTGATGACCAACCCACAGTGAGGAGAAGGAGAAGAGTGTACAGAGCCAGGGTAACCTATCAGGGGCTACATGAGCTGGAGATAGTGGAGTGCTATAGGGTGGACAGGGACCTCCTACAGCAAATTGTTGGGCTGTGCTGGCCACACCACACACACAGAACCAACAGAGGGGAACCCATCCCAGTGGATACCAAGGTATGTGTAGGCTTAAGAATACTCGCCACAGGAACCATCCAAAGGCCATCTGGGGACATCATGGGGATCTCACAGGCATCAGCATCCAGGGTACTCTACCACTTCCTGGATGCTATGTCAGCACATGCCGGTGAGCACATATAATTCCACAACACCAGTGAGGCGTTGTCCAGCAATATGCAGCTCTTCCACCAAATAGCAGAATACCCTGAGGTAGTGGGTGCTATAGACTTCATGCACATACACATCAAAGCACCACCCGGTGAGCGGGGTAGGGTCTACATAAACCGCAAGGACTTCCTCTCCATCAACTGCCAGGTCATGTGCAGTGGCTACCTAGTGGGGGATGCTGTTTACACACTGGAGGCATGGCTGATGACACCCATCAGAAATGCACACACACTCTAACAAGAACTCCATAATGAGGCAAACACAGACCAGAATCATAATAGAGTGTGTGTTTGAGATGCTCAAGTTACGGTTCTGGTGTCTGGACATATCTGGTGGAGCCTTGCAGTACTCTCCAGCTATTTGTACACAAAATTTCATTGTATGTGCCATACTACACAATATGATCCTGTGGAAACAGCTGCAGCAGGAACAGCATGGGGCAGGGCCACACAGCCCCCCACCATTGCCAAGGCCAGCACAGGCACAGAGTGATTCAGTGGAGGAACAACCTGAGCCTGCCCCTGTAGATAGAAGGAGGCATGCCTAATATGCCTGGGCTTTGGCAAAGAGGCAACACATAGCACATACACTGACATGGTAAGAACCCAGAGAATGACACCTCTCTATGACTCGGACATACAGTGAAAGTGATGCCAAACATGACACTACCTGTGCTTAACCATATAAAGGGAGTGTACTATGTGCATCCGACAGAGTCAGCCCTCTATCACCATCCTCAATACTGGCACAGCCACAAGGTAAGTAACTCTCACTATCAATTGCTGAATAGAGTAGTATGTTCTGCTACTTGTATCTATGGTATGAATGTGAACATGCAAGGGAATCGGGTGGCTGAATGGGATGGCAGCAGATAGTAGACACCTATATAGGCAGCATGAAATCCATAACAAATACTGGTGTCAACATAGTCGGCAGTACCAGACAGTGTGACAAGTCCCACTGTGGGACATGTGGTGGGCCAAATGTGTGTTCATAAGACACATATATGCATGTTAGTGAGGCTCACATACCCAACAACAGTCTCAGCCAGCAGGACAGGTGTAGATGACCATAAAGAAAGGCTGTGCTAAGGCCTCTGATTTATGGTAAAGGAGAACAGCCCCCCTCCAGACCTACAAAGACAGACTACAACAGGTCAGGCAGTGGGATGTTAGTACTGAAGGGTAAGAAGTCTGAAACTGAAATGTAGGTCAATAAAACCTAAGATCTCTACTACACTGATAGGCCTCTAGTCTGCATGATAGGTCAGAATACAGAATGAAATGGAAGCCAACAGTCTACCTGAAACACCAGTGCGGTCATAGCAAATGTTTACAGTTGTCAGGTGTGCCCCCCCCACAATCCTATGTAGAAATGTAGTAACATGTACGTGTGGGTATAATAACAGTGGAGCACAGATTACCTGAGCTGGCCACATGAGCAGGATAGATTGTTGCACGTGTACAGTATGCAGGGCTCTGTGTGTTAGGTTGCTGTGTGTTGTATATTGTCTGTAAGTGGTCAGCATGTAGGCATGGAGGGTTGTGTCCCGGTGGTCAATGGCCAGTACTGTTGATGACAGGGCCAAGTGTTAATAACTGCAGTGCCAAACACAATGCATCTCAGCAAGACCCAATCCAGCAGTAATCCATGCTAATTGTTTGGATGTAATATCGGTCACCATCTGAAAGATGGACATGGCATGAATGTGGGCCCAGACATACACACAGTTTTGTTTGTGTCTTTTGGCTTTTCCTGGTTAGGGGTCGTCACAGCGGAACTCCGGTCTGCTAATGATTGGCAGTTGATTTTTACGTACTGGCTTGCCAGGCCTGACGCACAACCTTCAACGAAGGTACGCCCATTCACACATGTCTCCATGCAGAAGACAGTCTAGCTGAGAATCGAACCGGACAGCTTCTTACTGTGAGGCGACAATGCTACTGCAGCACCACCACCAGACATACACACAGAACACAGGTGGAAGTATCCTAGACAGTGAGTGTATAAAATGTTGCTGTCAAATGGACACACCTTTGAAACTGTATATACAGGTTAGCAGCACATTAGTTGTCTGTGTAGTATGGAATACTGATGTAGTCTGGCCAAACACTGGCAGACCACAAAAGGCACAGTTATGAAGTACTGGGAAATCACTGATGTCCCTGCATAAACCAGCATAAGGAGAATGCCCCACATATATCTGTGAGTCAGCTGCAAGTAGCTTCCATAGCACACATGCACTCAGCTCACCTCACCATCAGCCACAGGTACCTCACAGGTCATATCCCTGCTGTTGGGAATAAATACAATATGACTTGCTTCTCTATGGGAATACCCACAGAATGCAGCATGCTGAAGAGGTGTCCTATGCAGGTGGGTCCCTAGCTGTAAGCAGCACCCTGCCAGCATCCACACCAATGAATTAATAAGGACAGAAACTATTGCCATTAACACCTTGCACACCCACCCTGTCATCCCAAGGGAAAACAGTGGCTTTCAGCCTGCGACTGTAGTAGTGACAGAATGCACTGGCCAACTACAGATGGCCTGCATCACTACTAAATGCCTTACAGTCCTCTGTCAAAGGCCTGTATCTCACCTGTACTGCCAATGTATGTTATCTCATGGAGTCCCAAATAACAACATAACACAGTCCACAAAACACAAATGGAAGGCCATGTCGACAAATCCCAGTAGCATGTCCACCATGTCCTACTACATGAACTGTGGACCAACCCCTAAATACTGCTGGGATGAAGTAATAACTATAGGGATACTTATCAGATATCACTTGCATAATGTTAGGAAGAGGATAGAATAAAGGAGGGGGTAGAAGCATGGATGCCATGGAGAGTGTGAAGTCTGAGACTGTGATGTGTGCGCATACTATCCCTGCCTGCAAACATAGGAATGGGTGGCTACAAACCTGCTTATAATCCACAACGTGAAGGGGTAATGACCAGATATATGAACCCTGCCTCTGGGTAACCTGTGTGAATCTGTACAGCTGAGAGGTATGGCCACAATAGGATATGGCCATTCTGCCACATCAATAGATGTACAAGCATGGGATTCTCCGACACCACAATACCAAGGTGCTGGACCATTTATACAAAACCATCAGCAAGTGTCTGTAGCTCCCCCTCCAGAATGGCATGATTGTGCAAGAACATGTAGGCTGCAGACCACAATACTGAACACAGCTTTATTCATCTTGTATTCCCCAGGAAATTACTGCAAGCAAATATATCTGTCAGTAGTTGATGACATAATACATCACAGTGTAAAACAGTACATATGTCTGAATATCTCTGCTAACAACAAAACCATGTAGCAGAAGCAGCACAGACACAATTAGGTACAGTATCCCATGATCCTTTGCCCATTGTGACCCCATATTGTCAACCTATCTACAGATATTCTGCAGAAACAGGTTGTTAGCTGCAGGTGTAGAACACAAATGCCTGCACTGGAGTACAACCTACCTGGAATGGATTCACACATTCAATAATGAAGGTCAGACTGGGCATACTCCCATACTTACAGAAATGAGCCCATGTCTGGCAACAACATTGGACTATACATATCTGTCAGTCGCAGATGTCTGTGCACACACTCCGCATTGCACACCAGTCATGCTTTGCACATACATCGGATAGGAATACACACATATATTCAAGGACAACACACTATAATAGGTCAAACATACAGAAACATAGCTGTGGGGAAAAGAGAGACAGACAGTGACAAAGAGCTTCCCATCATGAGGCCTATCACACCCAGCACACATCTAATTGGCCAATATCACATGATGTCCCAATGTATATCACTGTAGACATTTGCTTCTGGTAGCCCTCAGCACTATAATGTCTGTGGTGCTTGTGATAATTGTGTAACATGACAGTACAAGTCATTATTCATCTTGCAGTTGTATACACAGTCCTGTCAAATGTAAAGTCATGTGTCACTGAGTGTTGTGTGTGTTTCCAGAGGAATGGTTTATGGCCCATTCACACATACACTGCACTCCCCATTCCCTAGTTTAGCTAGCCTGCTGATGTCAGTTACCTTGAAATACCCCTTTGGACAAGAAGCATCCCTGTAAGCTCTGTGGCACATGCAATAGCTGTGTAATGCTTTAGTCTGATGTACTAGTTAGAAAGGAGTTCTCATCCCAGACATGGCAACTGTGAAACTGTGTGTGTGTGTTTGTGTAAGGATCAATGCTTTTGGGGCCACTCACAGTCACTACACCTCCCATTGCCCTACTTTAGCAAGGCTGCTGATGTCATTCACCTTGAAATTCACATTTGGAGAAAGGCTAGCCCTATAACCTCTGTGGTGCATGCTATAACTTTGTAATGCTGTACTGTGATGTACGAGTTAGGTAGGAGTTCTAATCCCAGACATGGCAATTGTGAAACTCTGTTTCTGTATGTTGGGATCAATGCTTTTGAGGCTATTCACAGTCACTATACCTCCCATTGCCCTACTTTAGCAAAACTGCTGATGTCATTCACCTTGAAAAACGACTTTGGAGAAGGGCTAACCTTATAAGCTCCGTGGTGCATGCCATAACTGCATAATGCTATAGTGTGATGCACTAGTTACGTAGGAGTTCTAATCCCAGTCAGGGCAATTGTGAAACTCTGTGTTTGAGTGTGTAGGGATCAATGTTTTTGAGGCCATTCACAGTCACTTCACCTCCAATTGCCCTACTTTAGCAAGGCTGCTGATGTCATTCACCTTGAAAAACAACTTTGGAAAAGGGTTAGCCCTATAAGCTCTGTGGCATGTTATATAACTGCATAATGCTATAATGTGATGAATTAGTTAGGTATGAGTTCTAATCCTGGATATGGCAACTGTGTAACTCTTTCTGTGTGTAGGGATCAATGTTTTTTTAGGCCATTCACAGTCACTACACCTCCCTTGCCCTTCTTTCGCAAGGCTGTTGATGTCATTCACATTGAAATGTACCTTTGGAGAATGGCTAACCCTATAAGCTCCATGGCTCATGCTGTAACTGCGTAATACTGTACTGTGATGTATTAGTTAGGTAGGAGTTCCAGTCCACGATGTAGCAACTGTGAAACTCTGTGTGTGTTTGTGTGTGTCAGGATCAATGCTTTTGAGGCCATTCACAGTCACTACACCTCCCATTGCCCTACTTTATCAAGGCTGCTGATGTTTTTCACCGTGAAATATACCTTTGGAGAAAGGCTAGCCTCATAAGTTTCATGGCATGTGTGATAACTGCTAAATGCTGTAGTGTGATGTACTAGTGAGGTAGGAGTTCTAATCTTAGACATGCCAACTGTAGAACTCTGTGTGTTTAGAGAGTAATGTTTTTGAGGCCATTCACAGTCACTACACCTTCCATTGCCCTACTCTAGCAAGGCTGCTCATGTCATCTACCTTGAAATATACCTTTGGAGAAGGGCTAACCCTGTAAGCTCCATGGTGTTTGCCATACATGCGGAACAATATAGTTCTAGTAAATACACAGCTGTGGGTTTGCATCCCATTTGTGTGTGTACCTCAATGCTTTTGTCCCTATTTACAGCCAGTACACATCTCATAGCCTGACTTTAGCAGTCCTGCAGATATCATCCATCTTACAAGTATCTGTTGCAGAGCCTCTACCATGTCCGGTCAGTGGTGCATGTGGTAGATGTGGAATATAATTGCCCATAAAGGTTTTTAAATAGAGGTTTCAACCTCATCTCTGGCAAGTATAAATGAGTGATTAGGGTGAAATTATTTTTGGGATCTCTCACCCACTACATCACCTTATGCCAGTATTTACAAGGTCTGGTGATATTCCTCACCTTAGAAGTACCTAGGGATAACATCCCATCCAATAAGCTCTGTAGCACATGCAATAAATGTAGTACACTGTAGTAGCAATACATAGTTAGGTAGAGGTATGAATTTCTGTACTGGCAAGTGTGTGTTTGTCATCAGTATCCTGTGTGAAGGTTGCTGTGATTGTGTATTGACAGGATTCATTGGGGTGTTGTTTTTGCTAAATTCTTAAATTGAGGACCTACTACGTCACGATGTCCACCTTACAAGGACAACAGATGTCAAACAGCATAGAGGCTGCTGTAGACAATCCATAGCCCTACATGTGACATTATGGATCAGTGAACAATATAGGCAACCATTGTATTACCCAGAGAACACTCTCCACCCATGTCTCATACACAAACACACTTGGCTAGGCAACAACCACTATGTTGGTAGTTCCCTGCATATTGCCCACAGATAGTAACCACGGTGTGATTGCAGTGGACTACATGCCTGTTCGCCACAACACTGCCACTAACATCAGAATATACCGTGATGTGTAACATCTCCTGACTGTGTGTTATCCAGCAAGTAAAACGACAAGGCACCCTGTTCAATCCCTACAGTAGGCAAATAATTGCTTACAGTGGTCCTTTGCTATGTTCCCCACTGGACACCTGCAACAACTGTAGAGTCTGCAAATGTAACCCACAAAGGGAATACCATGCCTTATACACATGTCCTGTATGGACAGATGCCACTACCTTCACTGAATACCTGTATCATGTTGTCACTGTTGCTGCAGGCCCAACCTCAGTTCCATAGGCAGTTCTCACGACATGAGGTCAGGAATGCCACATCAGATGATAACAATCTATCCACACAACATGCCCCAGAGACCCCAGGTACACTTTCACATGTCAGAGAACATGCATATGGGACATGTGCACAATCCAGACACTGTCCATGTTATGGAATATAGATCACATACATGGCAAGCATTGCACAGCACTGGGCACCCACAATAATAACTCAGATGAGTGGATGGTGAATACAATACCCACCTGTGTGGACCAATCCAGGGACTACACCCCTGAGCCACATTGGACAACACTGTCATGTGGCCTGATGCCAAGGTATACCCTTTGCCTAGCCTTGTACAACCTCCTGGCACAGTCAACTACTACACACATGTGAAGCAATGAACCCATGCATGCCAGTACTGGCAAATGTGTGTGTGTGTGTGTGTGTGTGTGTGTGTGTGTGTGTGTGTGTGTGTGTGTGTGTGTGTGTGTGTGTGTGTGTGTGTGTGTGTCGAGATTAATAATTTTGAATCCATTCACACTTAATACACCTCTCATTGCCGTAGTGTAGCATGCTTTCAGATGTCAGTCTCCTTGAAATAACCCCTTGGCCATGTATCAGCCTGATAAGCTCTGTAGTGCATGTGCTACCTGTGTAATACCGTAGTGTAGAAAACTAGCTAGTTAAGAGTTCTAATTCTGGTCCTGTCAACTCTGATAATATGTGTAAGTTCCTGAGAGTGTGTGGTTGTGTCTTCCTTGACACCTGTTTTTGTGTACAGCCACATATACTACACTACCCTTCTCCCTCCTTTATCACTGCTGCTGATGTCACTCACCTTAAAAGATACCTTTGGACAGCTCTCCAACATGTAAACTCAGTGACACATACAATAACTGCATAACAATGTAATAGCAATACATAGTCAGGTAGGAGTTTGAAAACCAGTACAGGTAAGTGTGTCTTGTGTGCATTATCAGTGGCCTGTGTAGGTTCTGGGGTGATTGTGTAATGACAGGGTCCATTACAGTGTGGGTTTTGCCACATCATCATATTGAGTAGCTATATGTCCTATTGTCAACATTACAAGGCCAACATTTTCCAGACATTGTAGAGATTCTAGTCAACAGTCCTCAGCCATAAATGTTTACAGCCATGTACAATTACCATGTGACAGTATGGATTAGTACACAATATAGGCAACTGTCATAATGTCCAGATACCACTCTCCATCCATGGATGATACACAAACATGCTTAACTGTTACTCTCCTAATCACTTCCTTTCTTACGTTGTCTCTGTCTGTCTCTCTCTCATTCCCTCTCTGGTGGATGTGAAAAAGTACACCTGCTTTGCTTAAGCAGCAGCTTGTGTTTTGTATGTGATGCTCATGATCAGCTGATGCCATGTGCATGAATTGCAGTCCCCCACTAACTGATTACATGTGGAACAGCTGAGGTATCATTCCTATAGCCAATTTCATGGAAGCACACTCATATAACTAAGAACTTCATGGGGTTGTTGGCCCTTTTCCTTCACTGTGAGCAGGACTTCATGTGGGTGTTTGATAAACAGCATCACAGAGGGTAGTTGGATATATCTCTTACAACATACAGTGTGGAGACAGGCCAACAAACAGGCGGGGGATGTTCCAGCCATGAGGACAGAATGTAAGTATTGCTCTTCTACATTTGAAGCAATATTGGTTTAACAGGGTTTGTGTGGATATGGCTGTTCTACATGATTTAATATCTGTCATGGCAGTGTTATGTGGTTGGGGAAACTCTCATCTGTAGGGCTATCTGCAGACTGGCCAATGTTTGGAGTCTTACATGTGTTGTGTTACTCACACATTTCCTATATTTAGAAATGCAGTAGCATACTCTGAGGATTGCAGTCAGTACATGGTAACATCCATGTGAGTTACTGGCTTTATATCACTCATTAGACATATGTCACAACAAACCCTGTTACACCAGTAAATGTATGGGTTTATCACTGCAACATGTCAATACTGGCCCTGTGTTTGTGCCTCCAACCACAACTCTGTCAACCTTTGTACATATGTCATACAGTAAGATGTGCATATGTTCAGTACTGCATTATTTACTGACATCATACCTGATAACAAGCCAGTAAGATATCAGACTGCTAGGCCTTATATTTGAGGACAAAACCTGGACATTCTGTTGTAGTGTGTACAGTAGAGAAGGCTGTGTACTTATGGTGATTATCGGCAGAGTGTGTCATGTAAATATGTACCTTGGCCTCTGTACAGATTGTGGTAGATGTCATTGTTCTTGGTCCTGTTCTATGTGATGTTGCATGCTGCTGCAGTGTATGGTACCCTATTGGCGTACATGTATGGAGAGCCACACCGACATGTGCCATACCACAGTCTGGCATCAGAATACACTGTGTATTGGCCCAGTATATGTAGGGTTAGTGTGTGAGTGGCCCATATGAGGATGGTGTTGTTCACACAGTCCATATACTGTAATATTAAGTACGCTTACCATATGTGACTGTGGCTGTGTTCAGATTGGTTGTGGGTATGCACTTTCACACAGGTGTCTGTTACTCCATGCTGTTACATGCCTATAGAGCCTGCTATATTTGCAGATACATGTGTATTCCCCCATAAGAAATGTAGGCCAGTGTTGTGGCAGTCTGTCTGTAGTTTGCACAGTGCTTTGTGACATGCCTAGCAGCACAGTGTATTTACCCAGTGTGATGCTATGTCCAGATATTTGTCAGATGTACTGTTGCCCGGCCACCATAACTGTTGTGTATTTCTGACAAAGCAGTGGGATGCTGTACAGACCTATGTCACTAACTAGTAGGTAGTATGTGGGCTTGTGATCTCTGCTCCTCTGGTTATTATGTGTTAGGACAGACAGGAGTGTGTGAATGCATAAACTGTGTGAGCTTATCTATTCCAGTAGTTTCATGAAATCCCCTTTTACATGACTGTAAACATCCACTTTGTTAGGCTTGATCCACATGTCTTGCACAAAGGGGTGCGGTGTATACCCCTGGACTGAACAGAATGTGTCAGACCGTCCACATTTCTTGGTCATATCTCTGCTGTATTCCACAGGATCATTACTGTGATTTGTGTGGTACAGTATGATGTCTGTCAGTAACTGATGGCATACATGTCAATATCAGATATGACTTCCCACACAACATTCCTGTTAAGACAACCCCTGTTACAGTAGCAAAAGTCTACATTTATACCTGCAATACTTACATGACATCCCCTTGCACTAAGAGGTTGTGACTATTGGTGCTGAGGTTTGACTTCACTACATGTTATGGACATATGTTATACATGGATGTATATATATATATATATATATATATATATGTGTGTGTATATATGGTTCCACTTCATATCATCGAATTATCATTTCATCGAATTTCAAATCATCAAGACCAAATCATTGAAAACTCATAACATCGAATCTCAAATTATTGAAAACTAGAAAGCAGCTAGAAATAACCCACAGAGTTTTTATACCAATATACCAACTCCAAGGTCACACTACAGTGGGGGAAAAAGGTAATTTCCTACCCCACTGTAGTGCGACCTTGAGGTATATATTAATTACAGGGGGTGGGGGTGCAGGGGCTTGCCCCCTGCATAAATGTAGTAAAAAGTGTCTGGGATGTTATTTCTAGCTGCCTTCTAGTTATCAATGATTTGAGATTCGATGTTATGAGTTTTTGACGATTTGAGTTTTCGACGATTTGGTCTCGATGATTTGAAATTCGATGAAATTATAATTCGCTGATATGAAGTGGAACCATATGTATATATATATATATATATATATATATATATATATATATATATATATGTATATACACGTATACACACACACATATATATATGTTTACATATATATATATATATATATATATATATATACAGATAAATATTTATATATATTCATATATATATATATATATATATATATATATATATATATATATATATGTATATATATAAAATCTATTTATATATATATGTGTGTGTGTGTGTGTGTGTGTGGGATCCGTACAGATCCCAGAACGGCAACATCACTGAAACAAATCCCGCCGGGCATAGTTGTGTGAAAGAAAGTTATTTTCACCAAAGAAGCGCTTTTGTGTAAGTATGCCTGTTGCGGAAATCGCACTACAGTGAAGATAAGGGAAAATTCCCTTTTCCCCACTGTAAAGCAACCTCGGAGTGAGACTGTTAAAGTAGAAGGGGATGGGGGTGCAGGGGGGCTTGCTCCCCTGCAAGAACATGAATGTAATGTATTTTTTAACACACTTTAAGGAAAGCGCTTTTTTGGTAAACACGCTTTCGTTAAAGTGTGTTTGGTGATTGTGGATTCAGACTATTGAATTTTTGTTCAATAGTCCTAGATCTATATATATATATATATATATATATATATATATATATATATATATATATATGTCTGTATATGTAGCAATATACAGACAGATGTATACACACACACATATATATATATATATATATATATATATATATATATATATATATAAATATATATGTACATGTATACATATATCTACATATGTATATATATATGTATATATATATATATATATATATATATATATATATATATATATATATATATATATATAGCCATATCCTTGTTATGTGTGAACATGTCTGCTGCATATGCCTTCCTATATGTATCACACTGTATTTATCTGATATGTGTATATTTAGATACAACGACATTCTTGATTCAACACTAACATCACTAACAAGTACTACACAATTGTAGAAGTCAAAGCAGTTGTTCACTACTATTCAGTATGTGTACTGACATATATATTGGAAAAAAACAACATACTTTTTTTACAGTACTGGATAAGTGCTGTGACTATAGTGAAGAGGATCCTGGGTTCAAGTTCTGCAAGGGCTGTTTATTTTGTTGCTAGGCAGAGCAAGTGCTGTTAGATACAGAGTGTATAATACAACATGAACTAGGACAGCCAACTAAATAATAAAGAACACGAACAATACTGTCCCAATGGTAGCAAAGGACACAACTTTTTCTTTAGTAAGGATGCTCAAGATGACCAAATACTCATGAAATAAAATTCCTCGAGGTAGTCCATAAGGTGCAGATGCAAATATCTTTTATTCAGTAACACATAAAACGAATGTTGAGCGCTTTCCTCTACACAAAGTAGACTTCATCAGAACATTTTTTTATCTAAAACCTTGAAGTTTAAATACATTCTCTTAGCCAATCACATACTAATTGATTAATTAACTAATTGTTTATTGCATTAACCCCATAAGACCTACCTCAAAACACTCTATATTTATCTTGCATGAATATAAAATCCATGTAAAATTTATGTAAACTTTTAAAATAAACTTTATACATAATATATAAAAAATGTGTGTAATAAATATGTAGTATAAAAGACAATACATAATGCATGTATTAAAAAGAAATATATTTTTTTAAAAAAATAATTTGACCTCTATCAAGAATGTGTGCAACCTACTTATTGCTACCTGAACTACAAAACATTATTTTCTAAAATAGGCTTTATAGATATGTGTTCGTTGAGACCAGGGATTACAGAAGCATTCAATTTAACCTGCCACCATACCTCCCTTTCGCCTAATTTTTTCTTTGCACATCCACCTCTAGGATTAGGGTTCACTACTTCCAATATACTAAATAAGAATTTGTCACAAGTTTTACTACCTTTTAAATGTTTGCATAGGGCATTCTTTTCATCTCCTTTTTTCACACAATAATAGTGGTCATATATTCTGTTTCGGAGATTCCTATCTGTTTTCCCTACATAATAACAAGCGCAGTGCGTGTAAATAGCTAAATACACTAAATGGGAGGTTCTACAATTTCCCTTTTTAAATATAATTTTAGTTGAATTTGTGTCATGCAACACTACACTGTTATGGTTGATAATATATTTGCACTGATTGCATGTTCCACATTTAGCTGTCCCTATCTTATTGTCCTTCTTCTTAGTAGTCAAATATTTGTGTTCATATTCATTCTTCAAATTCATGGCATTACTATGTACAGATTTAGGTTTGTCCCCTATCACTTCTAGGATATTCTTATCTATTTTAAACACATTCCAATGTTTTTCTATAAAAGTTTTTATATTCTTAGTATTAGCACTGTATTTCAAAATACATGCCCTAGAATATTTTCCTACCTCTTCTTCTGACTGAATAACTACTGGCATTGGGGTAATATTTTCCTTGACTCCTACTATGGCTTGATACTTTCTCTCTCTATTACTAAGTACATAGTCTCTTATTTCATTAATCATAGCTTCTGGGTAACCTCTCCCTTTAAACATATTACCTATCAAATTTAGTTCTACTACTAGATCTGATACTTCAGAGGTCATTCTGGCTGCTCTAATGAATTGACCCTTTATGATGCTTCTTTTTTGTGTGTATGAATGGCAGCTCTCGTAATGTAAATAAGAATTACTATATGTGTCTTTTCTGTATATTCTAGTACTAAATTTGTTGTTTTCCACCCTAACTTCTGTATCCAAATAGGAAATGTTTTTAAAGTCCTTACTAACTGTGAATTTCAGATAATGACTTCGTGAATTCAAGTACTCCATGAAATCCAATAATTTAGTTTCACCACTATTCCATACCATAAAGACGTCGTCCAAAAATCTTGTATATAGGTCTATACACTGCAGCTGCAGGGTACTGAAGAGAGTGAGAACAGGGGCAATCGTACCACGACTGGATCGGAGGTCGTTTTCCATGATGAGGGAGCCAAGCCTAAAAGGATTGTGCCTAAAAAAACCTATGCTATGGTTTCGGAAGCTGCTGCTACAGGTACTGTTCACAGAATTACTGATTACAAATGAATAGAAAGTAAACGTATACATGGAAAAGACATTCAGAAGTTTTTAAGTAACAATATTGACTTTGGGACTGAATGCAATGTCAAAAGTAATTTTAAGTCTAAAGCATCGTATGAGACTAGTGAAACATTAAAGGACACTATCATGTTACTTGGTAATAAATTAAGGGTGTTAAAAAGTACACAACTCGACAATGCGTATTTGAAGCAATGTATGGACTCCAATCTAGTTCCTATGGGACTTAGATTTTTCAAAATGCCAATTGGTGTGGAATTAAGCATGGAAAACATTGAGCAATGTAATCATATGTTTAATAATTTTGGTATAACGTTTATGAAGTTCATAATATCTTGTAATGACAAGAAAATTTGTAAATTGTTAACAGAGGTGGAGGATTTGAATGCCCAAATTACTGATGATTTATTGTTTGAGGAAAATGAAACATTGTATAACAGTCAATTCACTTGGGTAGAGAAAATTATTAACAAGCAATATGTGAGAAAATGCAAAAAAATGCATAGGGATAGGGAACAGTATGCTAATAAGGAGGCGTACAAGTGGTCGAATAATAGGAAACCTGCCAATAAAAGAATTGGGACTGAATATCATGACAATTATAATAAAAAATTCAATGTCCACAATAAAAGAGCTGGGAAAGATATAAGGGATTCACCTGTGAATGTAAGGAACAATCCCATGCATAATGATGATTTTTTAGGGGAAATGGACATATGGAGCGAAGCAGGAGAAGTCAGGAGCAGGGCACCCCAGAGATTGAAAAAGGACTAGGAGCAGAATTCAGTAAACAGATAAAGACAAATGGGAAGATACTTAGACAGGACATTTTAAAACATAATGAAGTTCATTATAGCTTAGGGGAATTCAATATATTTAATTATACAAATGTTGAGATACATGAAGTTCATTTCAAGCTATTCACAAAAGGAATGAAATTTATCCCTAACAGGAATTTTGACTTAGTAGAGAACATTTTAGATTTTAAAAAATATGTAAGGAAGTTAAACTTACAGTTAGTGTTAGGTAACAAGTGCAAGAATAGTAAAAAAGAGTTTTCTTTAAGAAGTACATACACCCCTCCCCTCAATAATATTTTGGCCTTATATGAAAAATTAGTAATAAAAGAAATGTATGCATATTCTAACAGGATTAAACATAAAAGGAGGAAATATAATTTAGATTATGATGAATACAAGCTGTTAGAGGAATTCAAATCAAATGATCAGGTACGGATCATGAAACCGGACAAGGGTGGCGGTATTGTTCTATATGACACCAACGAGTATATTAATAAAATTAATTCTATACTCTTAAATTCGGGGAACTATGAGATATCCTCTATTAATGAAGTGAATATAGGGTATCACAAAATAGATTTATTTTTGGAAGACTTGTTGATAGATGAAAGGGTGGATATAGACATACCATTTTTTAAAAAAACGAATCACCTGTCATTAGTACCATAATAGGAATTCCCAAGGTACATAAGGATATACTTGACCCACCCTTTACATCCTATTATTTCAGGTAATAAATCTAAAACTTTTCAGTTTGGTAAGGTAGTAGATAAATGGTTGAAATCTACCTATAACAATGCAAAACATCTAGTAAAAGATTCATGGGATTTCTTAAGGCGTTTAACACCTGAATTATGTAAATCAAATACACTACTAGTCACTATAGACGTGGTGGATTTGTTTTCATGTATCCCTATCGAGGAAGGAATGTACAGATTTAATAACAGCATGAATAATTATAGCACTTGAAATGCAGACAAGAAAATTCTGGCTTTAGAATTTGTGGACATAGTACTTAAACACAATTATGTGTAGTTTGAAGGCAAGTATTACAGGCAGTGTAAAGGAGTTGCCATGGGGGCATCTTGTGCCCCCATTTTCGCCAATTTATTCTTACTTGATTGGGAGAACGAATATATTTTAAAAACTGAATGGCTGCAGTATATAGACCTATATACAAGATTTTTGGACGATGTCTTTGTGGTATGGAATGGTGGTGAAACTAAATTATTGGATTTCATGGAGTACTTGAATTCAAGAAGTCATTATCTGAAATTCACAGTAAGGATTTTAAAAACATTTCCTATTTGGATACGGAAGTTAGGGTGGAGAACAAATTTAGTACTAGAATATACAGAAGATACATATAGTAATTCTTATTTACATTATGAGAGCTGCCATTCATACACACAAAAAAGAAGCATCATAAAGGGTAAATTTATTAGAGCAGCCAGAATGACCTCTGAAGTATCAGACCTAGTAGGAGAACTAAATTTGATAGGTAATATGTTCAAAGAGAGAGGTTACCCAGAAGCTATGATTAATGAAATAAGGGATTATGTGCTTAGTAATAGAGAGAGAAAGTATCAAGCTATAGTAGGAGTTAAGGAAAATATTACCCCAATGCCAGTAGTCATTCAGTCAGAAGATGAGGTAGGAAAATACTCTAGGGCATGTATTTTGAAATACAGTGCTAATACTAGGAATATAAAAACCTTTATAGAAAAACATTGGAATGTGTTTAAAATAGATAAGAACATTTTAGAAGTGATAGGGGACAAACCTAAATTTGTACATAGTAATGCCATGAATTTGAAGAATGAATATGAACACAAATATTTGACTACTAAGAAGAAGGACAATAAGATAGGGACAGCTACATGTGGAACATGCAATCAGTGCAAATATATTATCAACCATAACAGTGTAGTGTTGCATGACACAAATTCAACTAAAATTATATTTAAAGAACCTCCCATTTAGTGTATGTTATTATTTACCGCACTTGCTTGTTATTATGTAGGAAAACAGATAGGAATCTCGAAACAGAATATATGACCACTATTATTGTGTGAAAAAAGGAGATGAAAAGAATGCCCTATGCAAACATTTAAAAGGTAGTAAAACTTGTGACAAATTCTTATTTGGTATATTGGAAGTAGTGAACCCTAATCCTAGAGGTGGATGTGCAAAGAAAAAATTAGGCGAAAGGGAGGTATGGTGGCAGGTTAAATTGAATGCTTCTGTAATCCCTGGTCTCAACGAACACATATCTATAAAGCCTGTTTTAGAAAATAATATTTTGTAGTTCAGGTAGCAATAAGTAGGTTGCACACATTCTTGATAGAGGTCAAATTATTTTTTTAAAAAATATATTCCTTTTTAATACATGCATTATGTATTGTCTTTTATACTACATATTTATTACACACATTTTTTATATATTATGTATAAAGTTTATTTAAAAGTTTATTTAGGTAACATAAATTTTACATGGATTTTATATTCATGCAAGATAAATATAGAGTGTTTTGAGGTAGGTCTTATGGGGTTAATGCAATAAACAAATTAGTTATTAATCAATTAGTATGTGATTGGCTAAGAGAATGTATTTAAACTTCGTTTTAGATAAAAAATGTTCTGATGACTTTGGTTGTGAGAAAAGCTCTCAACTTCGTTTTATGTGTTACTGAATAAAAGATATTTGCATCTGCACCTTATGGACTACCTCGAGGAATTTTATGTCATGAGTATTTGGTCATCTTGAGCATCCTTACTAAAGAAAAAGTTGTGTCCTTTGCTACCATTGGGACAGTATTGTTCGTGTTCTTTATTAGATACAGAGTGGTTAAGGCAGTTTTGAGCAGCTTGATCACATTCCACTGTGATAAAATGGCAAGCTAATGACATTTTAATAAGTGTATTTAATTTCATGTACATAACATGCATATATGTGCTGTCATTACAGTAGCAAGGGGTGCAAGTCTGCTGTCTGGGACACCTAAGTATATATAGATTGTACAACATTTTGAATGTGTTACATACATGAGTAGTATCCCAGGTTATATGGAGTCACACTGGGATGTAGTGTATCATTACGTTAATACTGTTGACAGCGCTTTCCCAACTAAAAGTAGATTGCAGATTGTCGTACTGGAATCAAACACCCCTGCATGCAAAGATGGACTCTAAGTCCTCACTGTCATGTTCTTGGTGTGTGAGCTGTGTGTTATTAAATATTTCCTACTGGATATTGATATGACATGTGGATATTAACTGTAGACTACTCATTGAGTGCTGCTGTCATGTAGTAATGGCATACCTATCAGTGTCGGACGTCTATCTGTCAACACAGTCATCCTAATGCATAACCAGTTGGATACCTGATGTCTGACTGTCCCCTGTACAGATGTACAGATGCCAGGTATCCATCTTGGCTGCTTACAGGCAATCTATGCTTGAGTGACACTGACATGTCTGCCCAGCTGTGTTATGAATGCCACAGCTAGGCATCCCCACCGTGTATGCATCCCATGCTATGGATACCTCAACTACACTACCACAGTCAACAGAACATGCTTGGGAACCGGTCTCCAAGACAGACACTGACCGTTTTATGTAATACATGTTGCATACATGTCAACTGGAGCACTTCACTGGCCCTCTGCAAGAGGCAACCAGATAATTGGATGTTGCATTTAACTCTCACCCTGAGGATCACTCCTGTGGCAGCAGTTGATAGATGGCCTGCTGGCAAATGGAAGGTGGCATGATACCACTGTACACACATCCCCTACTCTTCCCATTTCTCCATTGACAATATCCTGGTACACACCTATGAACACCTGCACCTATGGACCACAGACCACAGTACTGACAAATGTGTCAGTGTGCATTACTGCGAATAACAGTGTCTGTGTGTTTGTAGACTTGTAGTTGATAATACCCTGAGGCCCTTCACACCCACCACACCCCCCCCACTGCCATAGTTAGATATGCCTGCTTCTGTAATGGACATTACATGTACCTTGTTACAGTCTTCACCCTATGGGCTACCTGGAGCTTGCAGTACCAGCACAACATTGTTGTACAAATGGGTAGATAGGCATGGGTTACCCTCTGAGTTCTGGGAAGTGTGTGTATGTGTGCAAGTGTGTATATTTGTAGGATACAGCATTCTGAGGCCACATTCTCCTAATACAATACACCTTGCCACACAGTATAAGGGATAGTGACGTTGCTGACCATAGGAGTGCCATGATAATGCATCACCCTACTATCCCTGTGGCATGTGCAATAGATGCATATCCCTGTAGTAGCAGTCTTGAGTTAGACAATTGGTAGTATTGCAGTCCTGGTCAATGTCTGATGGTGGGTATGTCAGAGTATTATCATGGGTTTCAGTGAGTACAATATACAATGTGGGATGTGGGTGCTGAATATACTGTCTTTACACCATGGTACCCTCAGTACATGTCCCAAGATCCACTGTATGGGGACCACTGTCACCTTCAACCATACAGGTAACTGATTACACTATCCAGCCCAGTGACGCATGTGCTCCTACGAGCACTCCTGTACATCTGCCTGTGTGGTACCTTTCCAGGCATCCAGCTATGGCTGCTGTCTCCAGACACATGTGCCATAGACACCACACTGTCCTGTCCCATGCCACCACCCGCCAACTCTCCCTCATCTATGGCCACTGATGATGGCAATGTGACTGTGTGTGGGGATGGAGTGGATAACAGTGGGATGTCAAACAATGGTGCAGCTTCAGCCCCTGACAACCCTGCCCTTGCCTCAACACACCTATCACCATTGTCAGTGTCTGTATGGACACTAACATCAGTTTGACTGCAGGAGGGACACTTACCCACCATGCCACCTGTGAGCAGAAAACAAGAAATGCACTTTAAGACCTTACACACAGACCTCTCATTACCCATCTGTCAACATGCATGATATATGGCACTCAACAGCATGCAGTGCAGCTATAGTCAATCTCTGCTACCAACATTATACATCTCTGTGATGCATTGGTTGTGTTAGCAGGTGATGCCCCTTCCCCTGGAACACACTGCACCCATGTACACAGTATTGCTGTTCACCTGTTCAGGACCCTGGCACGTACTGTGCACCATACCTCACCGGTGTACACGCCAATGCTGAATGTGCATATGTGTGTCAGTTATCTTTGCTGTGCTGCTCAAAGCCCCTATGTGTTTGTCAGACACATACTTGGGATGATATGTGGACAGATGTCATTAGTGAATGCCTGATGTCTAATTTGCAAATTTCATCTTTAGCAGTGCATGTATGACCAATAAAATACAATTACAATGACAACCTTCAAACCACTGCAGCTATGAGGAGTGTACATGCTCTTATTGACATGGCACCCTCTTCCCTGATATGCCATGGGGGCACAATACTGCATATGTTAACATTGCACAATCCTGGTATGTGACTTATGACCTGTGCAATCAAATGCAGTATCAAACACATGTGTTAGTTGTGTAGATGCTGATTGAAATGCATACAATTTGTGGGTGCATAACTGTGCACACCTTTAACATGATGGTTTGTTGCACCAACAGTTAAATGTATTACAGCAGTCACTATTCCTGGAAGGGGTATACTAGCATGAGCCATCTGCATTTGCCAGTATTTGGTCATTCTGCCCTACAAATGTCCCCCAACTCTGCAAGATTGCAAGGTCAACTCATGTGCACAGCCCTTGGAGGTTGCACAATGCCTTCACTATTGCTGTGGAGTCAGGGTTATGTCTGCCACAATTCATAACCTTGACTGTGTGCAGATACAGCCATTTTTAGTGAGCCTTGGATGTCTGCTTCAGTTCACTGTTGTGTTTCAGGATGACACCCCTCCCCATCCTCAGCCTTTTTGCAGATACTTGACAACTATGAGCTACACGAGTGTCATTTTGCAGTGTCCCAAATTCAGAACACCATGTGTACTTGCCTAGTCCCTACTAATGAATGGCAAACTTACATGTGTATACTGTCACCAGCAAGGTACAGATGGGGATGGTGGGCCTGAGGTGGGGTAAGATGTTGCTTGTGCAGCACATGTATCTTAATTGATACTGTCTGTAGGTTTCCAACTTGGTCTTGGTACACCATTACACACTACAGCACATGCCTTTGGGGGACTTTTTTATGTTATGCATATGCTACCTTTAGAGAGCCCTGGCTGATGTTTCCTGTGAAACAACTGTCCCATCTGATTACCCTAACCCATGGGCTGCACTTATGCAGAGTCCAGGCGATTGGCGACAAAGGTACTGCACAGGCAGTACTTGCTAGACATTCCTGTGACTCCCTCAGGTTGTTGCTGCATGTTACTAGGCGGGCTGCATGACCAGTTTGCAACATGTGTTATCTGTCTTGGATGGTCATCTGTTTATTTTCCACATTAATGTTGTCCCATACATCCTCTTCACATACATGACTGCCTGCACTGTTTGCCATGGTATATACAATGGTGAGGTAAGGCTACATGTCCCACTCCTGCATGCTACCTGTTGGGTATGGGATCCATTCCATGGCTTGTAAGATGTGTGCAAGCCACGGCTGCCTCTGTTGCAGGTGAGTGGGCCCATTTGATGGACAAATGTCGTGGACAGCAGACCATTTCTTGGTGTGACATTGAGGACCTGTACTTGCTGGAAGGTGCATACTCATGAAGAGTGAATGCTGTCAGTACCTCAAAAGCTGCTTCCACTAATGTTATTTGGAGTTTATGCAAACATATGCTTCCAGTGTTTGTTAAGGTATGTATTCCCCATATTTGCTGTCCTAACATAGGATTCTATATTACACATTCACTGGTAATGTTAGGACCACATTACATGTTGTAAGGCTTGTGGACTGCGGTATTGTGATATGCTGTTGTGTAGAGTGATAACAGTTGCCATTGTAATAGTGGTATATACACTGTTGTAGCACTGTATAAGGGTTATGTTTCAGACATGTTCCTACTGTAGGCCATTTGTCCTACCATTATGTTCATCTCTGTGTACACATCTTGCAATGACAGGTTGTTAGTTATATTGCAGGACTCTTACATACCCTTCAGATATGTTGCCATGGTGACCACTCTGATTCCGTGCGGTTAACAGCAACAATAAGTGAACATGTACAGCATGCATTATGGGTAGGTGTGTTAAATGCATCCATGGCAAATACCATGGCCATAACATGGCAGATGTACTGGCAAACCTGAACAAACAACACCATACTCACCAGATACAAGCTGCTGCCCCAGACGTATACCAGAGGGATCAACATAGTTGTGTGAGAAATGTGATGTTAGTAGTCACACCTGTGGCATCGGTACAGGGTGGGAGCAGCATTTCAGTACATCAACAGTACAAACCCACAGTACTACAGATTATGCACATCTCTTCATTACTACAATGCAGCAACAGACTTATATATATTTTATCTCACATGTGCATGATTAACCTCTACAGATGCAGATGGATAAGCAGCAGTGGTCTACTGATGTGCCCTGTGGCCTTACCTGCATACTCCTTGTCCATTGTGTGGGTAGCACCCACCTCCACAATGCTATCTGCAAGGTCTTGTCTTTGCAGATGGGCAGGTGCCCCAAGGCTAGTGAGGAGCTCCTCAGCATGTGTCAGAGGGGGCTTGATGGCATGTCTCTGCCCCTGTGGCTAGCTGGTCCCTCCTAACTGCAGCAGCACACTGATGGGCATGGCGGAGTAGGTCAGTACAATGATGTCAGACCTGCTCATAACTGTGGTTATGCAGGCCGACATTGTTTACCCTGTGTACGAGCTCGTTCCACAGGGCAGTCCTCTTCTGCAGATCATGGGCTGTACAGCCAAACAGGGTGTGGTATTGCTGCACCAGGTGGTTTATAATAACTTCATTTTCCTGAGGGGAATAGACTGGCAAGTGCTCTCTTGACATGGTGCCTGAACAACATAAAGAGGAAAAAAGGTCTGAGGACCTCATACTGCAAGGATATAATAGTTGCTAATTCACATCTCTGTCTCCCCCCCACCATATCTGAAACAATAATCTGAACACACAACTCAATGTGTATGTTTACAGCAAACCTACTGTTGGGACATATATTGTATTGTACAACAAATTGTGCAATGTGTTTCTAGTCATGTTCCATGTTGAAACTCTATCATTGGTGGCCTGTTGCGAACAATGTCACCTGCATGCCATTGTAAGGGCCACTATGGTTCCATATATGCATGTATTCTGTTTGCTATGTGACTGCTCCAAATCTGGTGTTTTGTGTTAATGGGGATATCTATGCATGCTGTTAGACATAACCCTGGAATGTGTGGACTATTACTACCCACATATGTTCTATAACTGTGACACAATAGCATGCTTGGGAAGCAAGCTCCCAGCAGAACCACCTCTCCCACCTCACATAGCCATGTTACCAGGCCACAGCACATCTGGGACCCACCCTGGGACCTCATCATCTGCTGGTCCTGCACTACCTTCAGGTGGAACCACCTCAGGGGATGGTGTTCATCCCCCCCCCCTCGAGAGCACACACAGACAAGATCCTGTCACCTGAAGTCAGGTCCAGCGTCTGGTGCATAGGGAGCTCCACAGAGACTTGGGGGATGTGCTACACCACCTTGAGGCCCTCAATACACAGTTACAGGGTCCTCATGCTCCTCCTGCTCAGCCCCATGCCAAGGCACCTTCAGGGCCATGAAGGTGCAGTTGTGACTGCCCATGGGTGGGGACCTTGGTCCCATTGTTTCCATTTGTGGGCTCATGGGCTTTCACATTCCGAACAACACTCCCCATCCAAGGTGGTTACCAACCACATGTGTTATATACCACCCCTGTATGCTGTCTTGTCTGTCTTCTAACCCAAACTACCTCCCCAAATATACCTACTATCCGTCCCCAACATACCGATCTCACCTTCACAAGCAAGGGCAATGTGTTTCCAATATGGATTTCACACCAGACATAACTGTCCATTTTGCACCCGGTTACTATTTTATCTATATATATATATATATATATATATATATATATATATATATATATATATATATATATATATGTGTATGTGTGTGTGCATATTTGCACATATATAGACACACACACACACACACACACACACACACACACACACACACACACACACACACATATATATATATATATATGTGTGTGTGTCTGTATATCTGTAGACATACATATATATATATATATATATATATATATATATATATATATATATACACACACATATATACACACATATATATAGCTCTCTCTATATATATATATATATATATATATATATATATATGGGGTGCATTCAAACATCAGGACCACACTCTCTAACTCTCCTTCCTCCACAGCTGCACTGTTTTGCCTTGCTACAAAACAGAAAGGTGTCACATGTGGACACAGCCTAACATTAGGGGGGTATATATATGGACAGATTGCAGGTAAGCCTATTACAAACCTATGGTGTTTTTGCATGATACATTTCACATTAACATGACTGTCCTGCAGGTGGTGGGGTCTGAAACTCATGTGTCTATCATAACGTCATTACTTCCACCACCAGCTATTTGCTACACTAATATACATGTCTTGAGGCACAGAACACACACTATGATGGCTTACATCTTGCCATTTAGTGCTGATCTGCACAGTTGACATGTATGGCCCACTACCCAGAGGGCCAGACGCTATGTCCATAACAGTTGTTCAGCAGGACATCATTACAACAACAATTGATGTCACATATAAATCTCTCCACATAATCTATCCCATTATTACAGACCAACTACTACATTCAATTACATGCATACATGTTTTTCATACCTGTTTTAGTATTGTGCTCTCTTCTATGTACACTTGTATATGTCCTTTGTTTTATTTTATTTTGGTTTGGTTTGGTTTGGTATGTAGTATTCTCTCTCTCTTGCTCTCTCTCTCTCTCTCTCCACTACAGGGATTGAGCTGGTTTGAATAGGTTGCAGCATTGATTTTGTAGGTGATGCTCATGATCAGGTGGTGGCCTCTGCACCAGTCAGTGTTCACCACTTGCTAATTACATGCATCCAGTTGTATAGTACTTCCAATTACCACTGTCTTGGTAACCCCCTACTATAAATTACTACATCATGTGGACGTTGTCCCTTTACCTTTCCTGTATGGAGGACATCCTTCCTGTATGTGGGCAACAGTGTTACAGGCAGCTGGTAGCATTACCTCTTACAACAGGACTTGCAGACACAGGCCAGCTACATAATTGTATAAGGTTCCAGACCTATGGACAGTGTGAGAATTGTTTTATGCATTGTATACCGCTAGTTTTACAGGGTTTGTGTGTACATGCTAGTTTAGCATGCAATGCAGTCTGTCTGCATAGCTCTCAACTGTGGGCCTATCCACATAATGGCCAGAGGATTGGCTGTCATGTTTTATCTGTTCCCTCTAAATATGTATCTTCTTATACAAATCTATACATAGTTTGTTTGAGTCTTTCGGCTTTTCCCGGTTAGGGGTCGCCACAGCGGAACTCCGGTCCGCTAATGATTGGCAGTTGATTTTTACGTACCGGCTTGCCAGGCCTGATGCACAACCTTCAACGAAGGTACACCCATTCATGCATGTATCCACGCAGAAGACGCTCTAGCTGAGAATCGAACCGGACAGCGTCTTATTGTGAGGCGACATAGTAATATATGTATATGTGTATGTATGTGTATATACACACACACACACACACACACACACACACATATATATATATATATATCACACATATATATGTGTGTGTGTGTGTGTGTGTGTGTGTGTGTGTGTGTGTGTGTGTGTATATGTATCACTGGAATGTTTACTGCTTCCACATTGTACATTCCCTATGGTAGACAGACTGTTCTGCGTGATATCTTATTGATATCATCCTGACAATGTACAGCTGAGATGGATTACTGTTAACTTGTTGTGGCTATGTTGTGTAGGATCTTGGATATGAGATTTGCAAGTGCTGGTTATTGTGTTGCAAGGCAGATCTGTTCAGCTGTGGAGGAGGGGATGATATCAATAATTATAAGAGGTACTTAATTTGGGCCCCCTCACCCCCATTAATGGTGCCTTTGGTCATATAGTTATTTGCTATGTTCTTTTATATGTCTACGTATATATATATATATATATATATATATATATATATATATATATGTATAGATCTACTGCATGTTCACAAATTTATGTTTCACCGAATCATAAATTCACGAACGTATTTACACGAAAGTGTGTTTTAACGAAACACACTTTTGTGTAAATCTACTAAAAAAAAAAAAAACAACAACACTTAAACAATGTAAGGAAGGGGTGCATGCCCCCCTGGACCCCCAGCTACTTTAATATTCTCACTCCGAGATTACACTACAGTGGGGAAAAGGGAATGTTCACTCATCCTCACTGTACCACAATCTCAGTAATAGTCCGCTTAGTTGTACATCAACACAAAATGTTGATATACAACTAAGATAACATGCAAACACATGTTTTCATTCATGTTTCCCTACACTTCTATGTTTTTTAACACTTTATTTATAGTTTTTGATAAAGCGATATATATATTATATATATATATATATATATATATATATTTATGTTTTGGTGAAATGAAAATTTGCTAATAAACAGTAGATCCATAAATATATATATATATATCTATATACATAGATATATATATATATATATGTATATATATATATATATATCTGTATATATATATATATATATATGTGTGTGTGTGTGTGTATACATATATATATATGTATATATATATATATATATATATATATATATATATATATATGCACACCCACACACACACACACACACACACACACACACACACACACACACACACACATACAGACATCTACATATATAAATACATCTCCCCTACTGTTGAATGACTGTGCTGGATGATATGTTTGAGAAGACATCAGATTTATTTGCATCTAACATGGCTTAGTGATAAATCACTTTTGCTATAGTGTGCAGGGTCCTGGATTTGAGACTTGCAAGGGCTGCTTATTTTGTTGCTAGACAGAACAGGGACTGTTGGAGACAGAGTGATTAATGCACTTTAAAGCAGTTGTAAGTGGGTTTGCATGGGTTTGCATGGAGCTAAGCAATGCTTACGTGAGCTTAGCTTCATTTACGCCAGCTTATGGCCGCTTAAACCCACGGTAATTTCAAATAAAGAAAAGAAAAAAGGGAGCTAGGAAAGTGGTGAAATTGAGGCAAGCATGGGGTCAAACGAGAGGAGAAATAAGTAGGGATGTGCAGGACGGGTGTAGGAAAGGACCATAACTCTGCATTTCTTTGGCTGCCACAGCTGCTTTTAATGTGGGCAATGTAGAATTTGTAGCCTCACACCCTACAGGGAGGTGTGTGGGCATCCTGCAATATGGATGATTGGTATGGATAGATTGTGCGCTAGGTACATGTCTCTGGGAAAAATGCAGAGCTAATTATAGGACGTGCTTTTTTTGTGGGACAGATGCCATTTTTTTTTAAGGTGAGATTGGAATGTTAAGGAAGGATTATTGGTAACTGCGGTGAGGGAGGTTTGGTAGGAGAGGTTGCATTTGCAGACAGACAAGGCAGACATGACAGCACACAGGGACGGTGTATGGCACATGGGGGGTTAAAAACCTTGATTGGGAGGGTGGTTGGGAATCTGCACCTCATGAGCCCCCCAGATGGTAGTAGTGGCACTAGATCTCCCCACCCGATGGCAGTCGCACTACCCTAGGGTGGTGGAGGACCAGCAGATGAGGGAGGTTTGGATTGTGTCCCAGACATGCTGGGACCCTGTGCCTCTGCTAGGTGGGATGGGAGACGCAGATCCGCTGGGATCTGCCTTCCCATATGTGCTATGGTGTGGAAATTAACAATGAATATTGGTTAGTCATGCACAACACATTACAACATTAGCCAAAATAGCATGCATGGATATTTCCATTTACCCAAAACACTGCAGTTATAACAGTGCTATAGCAAACAGAACCCATGCATATATGGAATGGCATTCAGGTTTGCAACAGAATGCCAGTTAGTGGTATGTCAGGCAGGCAATAAGATGATTATTCAACAGGGAATATTAGTATGCACACAGTTTAAAAAATGATAAGCCAAATGGAACAATGGTCGCAACAGTAAAGATTTGTTAAGGAACATACCCATCTTGGTTTCAGTGTGATGGTTGGATCAGTTGAGTGGTGGGGGAAGGGAACAGATTCAATTGACAACTGCTGTCAAGTATATTTGTCAGTACACTACTATTCACTACTCTACATTCTGACAACACTTACACATCTACCTGGGCCATGGGGCTGCTACAGCACACCAACAGCTGTAGATATCAACAGAGCAATTGTACCCTTATTTTAGTTATACACATCATACCTGTTTCTATACCAATTTCTTTACCTGTGGGCCTGTGCAGATGAAATGTGTGCACATTACATTGCTGTTTCTACACATATTTCAGATTCACATATTAGCTGCAGGTACTGGAGTGTGTGTTCTGTCTTTCACATACATCTACTGTGACATTCTCTGTGTGCAGGTTTCTTGGCAACTGGGGAAACTATCCGTGACAGTGTGACACTTGAGGGGCTTGTCTGGGCCAGACTGCAGAGTGTGGATGTCTAGCTTGCATTTATTTATAGGACTGGGACTGATCAACACAGCAATTGTACACCTTTCATAGTTATCCACATCATACTAGTATTTCTATTTAGATTTCTATGCCTGTGTGACCTGTATGGAAAATGTATGTGCTGCAGTACATTATTTTTTCTATTCAGATTGCAGTTTAAAACTGTAAAACCAGACTGAGATGTTAGTGGCAGTCCCTGGATTAGAACTGTGCTGTGTGTGCAAAACTGGATGACAGGCCTAGCCCTTATCAGACGGAGCTACTGGGGAGATGCTGTGTGCTGCTTGTGACATTTCTATCTAGTACATATTTTGTGCACAATACTTTTAGTATGACATGTTGCATTATTTGTTTCCCATTTTCAATACAAATTATGCATACACAACAAACATTAGTGTCACTGTTTGTAAAACATGTACACATTAGCTGGATTACACATATGACTGTTTTTCAACTACAGACTGCAATTTAGATTCCTGCATACACAGTGTAGGTTTTAGGTCTGCACCTGTTACCCTTATACATTTCTCAGTACATTCACAGCTACATACGGCTGAAATTGAAAGGTTAACACAGGACAATGCTGGCAGACAAACAAGTAAAACACATTCTGATGAGAATATGTACTGTTGCTTTTTTCCAGTTATTTGACATGCCCATTCTAAGGTATGCCGACAAGCAGTGCTAAATCAGTTTGCATCAGTTAATGCATTCTGCAGGACATACACATTTCTATTTATCGGGTACAAGTGAGATGACACACACCAGTGTTTGGGATCACTTATATTAGTTTTGACATACATATCTGTGTACAACTCAGAACTCCACAATTACTATTCCTGCATGATCTTCACAGGGGAATGCTTTTCCTTTCTAACTGTTACAGTAGCCCTGACATGGCACTTTCTTGGCAGGTTCACTCAGACACACTCATACATATTCTAATATTCCTCTCCTGCATATTGTACCTTATTTGCTACTGATATCTTTATTACACAGCAGCTGGAAATACTCCATTGTAAAACTGGCAGCCTGACACAGACATTTATTCCTGACTTTTATAGCACAATTATATATATAGGCAGTACTACCATTACTATGATTTTGATTTCTTACTGCTAAGAGTAGGGGTATTCTGTACTCACCATGCCGCTGATGTAGCTGGGCCAGTCATTGGGCATGAGTCTGGACATCCTGGGACCTCTCTACAGCAGCTGTATGGGGAGACACTACACATTAATCACACCTGCACAGTCACAAGTTGAACTTTTTCCATACTTAGTTAGAGATACATAAGACTGCATACATACAGAAAGGTGGGGCATCCTGCACTTGGGCTTCTTGGATCCACTGGTCCAAGAATGCACCCCAACTCTGCTTCAGGTCATTATGGTGATTACATACCTACTCACCAGTCTGGGGTATACCAGTGGCACTGGTGAGAGCACATGTAAGCTGGTCCCAATCCTCCTCTTTGTACTGCAAGCCCTGGTACTGGCCCTGCAGCAGCCTGCCATCATGGTTTTTAACTAGGAGCCCACCCATGACCCTGGACTCCTGGATGCCCCAACGTTGAGCTTGGAAGTGCACACCTTCTCCAAGGCCATCCATTTTGGTCCTGCTGTGTGCAATCCCAAATGGGTATGGCCGTATTCCCACCTGTGTGGTTTAAATAGGGCAGTTTTCCCACACTTTTTCTTTATTGGCCAGTTTTAATATGCTGCACTATGCTTAGCTCCATGCAAATCTGCATCGCAATGCTTACACCAGCTAAGCAGAGCTGAAAGCAGGTAAGCAATGCTTACACTAGCAAAGCATTGCTTACATCTATTTTTTTCATTAAATTTATAAATTATTTTATACATTTATATTTTGCATATTCCCACCCCTACTATACATGAGCCATATGATTGACATCTATCATTCCCATTCCTGAAAAGTTTATTAAATAATTTGCCATAAGGGGGATTTGAACAAAGTATTTTCTACATGCTATACTATGGCAGTACCACTATGCTACAGCAGCTTGATAAGGTTTTTTATCACAGTAGCACTTGTCTGTAATTTTCAGGATTTCAGCCAGGCTAAGCATAGTGACGCAGCGTGCAAACATTCTGAGCGGTGCTTAAACTTCGGATTTATTTCATGAAAAAAAATATTATTACATGTTTTTTTATTTTTTTATTCCTTTCCTCTTGCCCTACTGTTTCCATGCATGTAGGGCAAGAGTGCATACATTTGGGGGTGTGCATTGAAAGCTGCTGTCTTCTAGCTGTTTGTGTTTTTTATTTTTTTTTCAATGTCCCCAAACACTAAAATATTAGCTATTTACATTTCAGTGTCTGCGGACACTCATAGATCCAGGCTCTAATATTATATAGTTTGACACTCATCTGTGTCAGAAAGTGCAATTTCAGAGCAAAGGGGGCATGTTTCAGGTGCAGGCACTGCTGGCACATGTTTCCTGCACTGTTCCTGGTTCGTGTCCATTTAGTTTAGGTAGCAGGATGCCTTCATGCATATGCAAGGCAAGCTGCTATCCTAAATGGACACGAACCACTCCGTGCAAGAATAGCCTTATTCTTGCTCAGAGCTTTGTGAATCCAGGGGAGTATTATTCTAAACATTTGAAATAGAAAATTGATCTCAATAATGTCTTGCCTTACAGGAAGTTATGGTATGAATCAATAATGGATAGGTTTTATTACCTTAGACCAAGGGCTGCTCAGACTGTGAATACACTGAGAGTGATTGCTGAACATTAGGTCTGACTTGCTGGCATATATGAAATGTAAGATTTTCTATGAAGATTGATGCTGGATAAATATCAGTTAAAGGTTTACTGAAATATAAAATTAAAGAACAAGGTCTTTGTCATGTATGCCATCATGAAGAAAAAATGCAGCATGCTCTTATTTCTTTTGCAAGGATACAAGAGTTCTGAAATACTGTTATATCTACTTTTTCATTAACTAGGCTTCAAACTGTAAAGTTAGGGACTTTGATTTATGGTACTTACCCTAACCTGTGTAAAAAACAAAGAGAGATCTTTAATAGAATTATTGTTAGTGCTGCCTTCATCCTTTGTATTACTAGATGTGGTGAACTGCCGTACAACAAACTCTAGGACATACCTCTTAACTGTCTAGATATTCACAGACTGTCCAGAATTTCTTCATAAAACTTGTGGTTGTCAGGGAAATCACTGTGGATTGAAGTCATTAAATAATTACATACATTTGAGTTTCAGGCTTCATATCCTTCAGAAAAATGCATGCTAATACAAATCCTGTTATTCTAGCAACTTCCTGTGTTTCTAAGACCAGTATTTAAAATTTGTCTCTATTTTTTTGGCCTTTGACCCCCATTATTTTAGGGTTTGTCTGTACAGTAAACTCTCAGTTAACTGGAACTCAAGCAACTGGCAAAAAAGTATCGAAGAAGTACAGTATAATTTTCATGTGTTGCACTTTCTGTTTTCCTTCTGCAGAAACATACCTTACATTTTTAGAGTTTTAGAGTTTTAAAAAGGAAGATAGGAATAAATTCCCTCTCTACTCAACATGAGAACAAGTCAAACCAAACAATAGTATAAGATACAGTACTAGTCAGGCCTACTTTTAATAGTAACTTCCAAGCAACCAGAAACTACAGTTATCCAGCATCCACCAATCCCCATGGGTGCCAGTTAACTGAGAGTTTACTGTATTCCTTGCACTAAGAGGTTAGGAGATATGCTCTGGGACTGTTCCTTAATGGTAAGTAAATTGAAAAAGTGGTTATCAGAAAAAGACTGAGGAACTATGGCTTAAAACAGTATAAATATGATCTAGTTTTCTTGAAATGCTTATATCTATATTGCAATTCTAATAATAATTTTTGTTTAATTAAAGTACCCCTAGTCTTTTTGATAGGTGCCATGGAATATCTTTCATCCATCTGAACTACCACTAACTCAGGCAGATGGGCCCTCAGTTTTATCAAGGCAAAATAATGACACATTCAGTAGTGTAGCATCTCTGTTATACTGCATTACAGACTCAGAATTGGAAAGTTCTTGGTTTGGGAATAGCCCCCAATGCATTCTACGCCAAAGGCAAGTACATACACTAACATCTTTGTATATTTTTTGTTTGTCTGCTTTGCTGTCATGTACAGACATGCCTTTTATGGCAGCTGCTTTTAAACCACTTTGGCAGCTTACTAACACATTATGATCAGAATATACAGTACTCTTGCAATCTGCAATAACCACTGCCCAAACTTAGGCTTAGTTTTCATATAATGTCTAGATTTTTACTTGATATTTTTGACCTGCTCTTCATAAAATTAGATGATTGGCTGGGAAATCACTGAGGATTGATGTCATTAAGTAATTACATACCTTTGGGTTTCAGGCTTTATATTCTTCAGAAAACTCATGCTAACACAAACCCTGTTACTCTAGCAACTTCTTACTCTAAGTTTATAAGACCAGTAATTAAAACTTGTCTCTAATTTTTGGCCTCTGTCCCCCCATTATTTTAAGCTTTGTTCAGATTTCTTGCACTAAGAGGTTGGGAGGTATGCTCTGTGACTGTTCTTTAATGTTACATATACTGAAAAAATGGTTATGGAAAAAAGACTGGGGGATCTATGGCTTAAAACAGGGTAAAGATGATCTAATGTTCTTTTAATGCTCATGTCTATAATGCAATTCTAATAGTCATCTTTTGTTTCTTCAAATAAAGTACCCTACTCTATTCGATAGCTGCTGTGGAATATTTTACATCTGTCTGAGATACCACTAACTCAGGCAGATGGGGCCTCAGTTCTATCTCAGCAAAAGGATGATACATTCAGTAGTGCAGCATCCCTGTTATACAGCATTGCAGTTTCAGTACTGGAAAGATAAAACAAGTTCTTGGTGTGGGAATAGAACTCACAGCATTCTGAACTAAAGGCAAGTACATAAGCTGAAATCATTGCATATTTTTATTTATTTGCTTACTGTTATGCTATATGATATGGGTTGGAGACAGTGGCATTGACAAAAATGCAGGAATTAGAGTTGGATGTGGCAGAGTTAAAGATGTTAAGATTTGCACTGGGTGTGATGAGGGTGGTCAGGATCAGGAATAAGTATATTAGAGGGTCAGCCCAGGTTGGAAGGTTTGGAGACAAAGCCAGAGAGGCAAGATTACGTTGGTTTGGACATGTGCTGAGGAAGGATGCTGAGTATATTGGGAAAAAGATGCTAAGGATGAAACTACCAGGTAACAGGAAAAGAGGAAGGCCTAAGATAAAGTTTATGGATGTGGTGAGAGAGGACATGCAGGTGGTTGGTGTGACAGATCAAGATGCAGAGGACAGGATGAAATGGAAACAGATGATCCGCTGTGGCGACCCCTAAAAGGAACAGCCGAAAGAAGGTGATGACTGTTATGTGATGTGCAGGCATGGCTTTTATAGCAGCTGCTTTCAGACAACTATGGCTGCTTACTAAAATATTGTGTTCAGAATATAAACTGTTACAACCTGCAACAACCCCTCTCCAAAAGTAGGCTCAGTTTATATTAGCTAGATCTTTCATTTTCCTGTTTCTAAAGATGCAATTTCACAACAGATAGATTGCTAATGATGATGATTGCCTGTCTGTCTAAAGGAATACACCTCCCTTATATTTAGCATGAGCTAATGAGTCTACAGTCAACATCACATGAGGAACTGTTGTGAAGGACTGCCAAAGAAAGCAATTTAAATGTTTCCCAGTGTACATACATACATACATACATACATACATACATACATGACATTACCAGTCAAAGGTGCTTAGAATCATGGATGCAAATGATAAGGAATGAATAGCACTAGAAAAGGTAAGTTAGAAGTTCAGAAAAAAACAAATAATTTAAAAATATTTGCTGAATCAGTCAGTTAAGAAAAACACTTGTATAATGCTAAAGCCATTAAAAATTAAACAAATATCTAGAGTGACTTTCCTGTTTACCCTCCTTTTAGATTTTTTTTTTCTGTCACTTTGATAGGTAGTCATTCAAAGAAAGTAGAGTCACTAAAAAGAATGAGTGATTGTGAGCTGCAGAATCAAAGAACCGGTAAATGAAGAATGCCTGGCCAAAAATCTGAACATCTGGAATAAAAAATAAATAAATAAATAAAAAACACTCATCTAATACAAGTGAAGCAGGCCGAGTACTGACAACTTGAATACTTATCTGCCTAGAGGTATGTAAATCCCACTCTTACTATTTGGGAAAAGTTTTCACATTTTTCTAAGTTATCTAATAATGAATGCAAGGTCTAGATATCTACATGTGTCATACAAGTGTGTGATATATGACAGTCTGGCATCTAAGGAAGCCATAAAGCATAGACCAGTTATGATACAAACATGCATTTCCAAATTCACATTTTGAATATTTTGTCTGGCTAGACTGAGGTTATAGATCATAAAACAGCTTTCCCTTTGTCTCACAGTATAGATGGTTACTCAAGCATTTGAACTCAACAGTCGTGTTGCAGTTAATAGAGTAAGTGGTAGTCCTGCAGTTTGAAAATAATTTGCTATCTATTAATTTCAGTCATTTCACTAGTGCCCTGATTAGTTTAACTACTAATACAGTTATTTTAATAATGTTTTATGTTTCACATTTTCCTCAGAATTCACCTTTGCTATACCACTATTATCTTTCTTTAAACCAATATGCAAATTAGAACATTATTGTTCATTGCTGACGACATTACATTTTTTTTTATATTTAAATATTATTTAGGAATAATTTTAAACATGTCAGACATTTTAAAAACAAATGTGTATTTTGTAAACAGAATAAAATTGCATGTTTTCCTAGGAAATACCAATGCAATTTAAAACCTTTAAAGAGGAGAAGGTAGACATACATGGAGGCTTTCTGAATAATGCATGGCAGTCCAGACTGTAACCATGAAACATCCCAGAGTTAATTAATAGGAAATAAAGCCCAAAGACCCTGAAGCACATAGTCAGTACATACAGTATGAATCTTAACTCAGTGGTGACTTCAATTGACAAGATTTTGTTGGGAGTATCTTTTTCTTTACCTCAGTTTGCTTTGGGAAGTCAGGCAGAGATATATTCTGATAGAAAACCATTATATCAAGCAAGAGTGAGATATGGTTAGAGTTGCAGAAAATAGCTGCCTGGGTTCACTTAACCAAGTTATAAGTGCATCTTATGTGATGTTCTGTACCATATCATTTGCCAGTTTTAATTATCATTTTGAAATGCTTCTATTTTTAAAGGTAGTCTACTTTTTCCTTAAGGAAAATATATTGAATGACAGAAAAAATAGTTCTTAAAAAAGGGCAACTTTTTTGCTTACTTTTGGTTTCCTGTCATTTCAAAAAGTATTTTGTTGGGGATCCTTGCAACAACTATGGCTTTTTATTCAACCACAGTCACTGTTCATAGAATTACTATGCCCAGTCCAGCATGCATTCAAGCTGTGTCTTACTATTTTATGAATAGACACATGAAATAAATATTTAGTTTAGTCCTGAAATATAACTGTAACATTTTTATTAATAATGTTCATTTGCAATGCTAGTGGCATCCTTGTTTTCTGGAAAAAAATAGTAATAGTAACAGTGGTAAACTTCAACAAGAGAATGATATTATTTTTTTTTTTTGAGGAAATTAGAATGACTTTGCCTTTTATGCCTTGAATTACAAACAGTAGCAAAATGCAAAAGATTCAAGAATGAAATAAAAAAGTAGGCACTCAATATGCATTGTTAGACACAATACGCATTGCTTGATTATGTGATATATTTCTTATATGTTAATAATATTAATGTATGCAACAGCACACAATATCTAAGCCTGAAGACTTAAGGGATATACTGATAAGTATGCTGAGATATATGTACCTACATATTACATATATTGGAATTATTGGAAGAACATTCAGAAAGGCTTAATATGCAGAAGCCTTATCTCAGAAAATTTCCACATCCTGCTAAGCCTTTCCAATTCTAAGACAGCTCATTGATGTCTTACCATGGAGAGTGATCACATGAGTGTCGCCAAATACTAATGGGGTAGTCTGGTTCAGTGGCTAATGTTAATTAGCTATGTGCACTTCCCAAGAAATGTTTCCAGGTGTAACATTACTTGGCCTACTGATTCTAAGTCACTTAGCCAAGTAAAATTTATGGATGGGGGAAAAATTAATGCCATCAAAGGAATGTGGTCACCTATTTCCTCTTCTGTGAGTATTTGCAGAACAAATAAGCCCAGCAATGTCAGTGTCAATGAGGTTGGGGCGTGTCAATGTGTGAACATGTGCATGTGTGTATCTGTAAGAACATGAATGTGTATGAGTGTGTGTGTGTGTGTTTGTGTGTGTGTGTGTGTGTGTGTGTGTGTGTGTGTGTGTGTGTGTGTGTGTGTCTGTGTGTGTGTGTGTGTGTGTGTGTGTGTGTGTGTGTGTGTGTGTGTGTGTGTGTGTGTGTGTGTGTGTGTGTGTGTGTGTGTGTGTGTTTGTGTGTGTGTGTATATATGTGTGTGTGTGTGTATATATATGTGTGTGTGTGTGTGTGTGTGTATATCTGTGTGTGTGTGTGTGTGTGTGTGTGTGTGTGTGTGTGTGTGTGTGTGTGTGTGTGTGTGTGTGTATGTGTGTGTGTGCATTTGTGCACACACATGTGCAGGTAGGGCCTGCCTTTGCTAAAGCAATACATGTACTACTAGGGAGAACACAGGTATGGACATGTCTGATGATATATTGCTCAATTCAGAGACATGGTAATGAGCTGCTAATGAGATGTTTCATATTGTGGCTATACCATGTCTCTGAATCCTAATTTCTGTCCATTGTGCAAACTGACCAACCTGAGCTGGGCAGTTGTGGGGGGTGGAGAACAATTATTTGAATCCTGGTAGTATTTATGCCAGAATCTTCTTATTTTTTCTTTTTTTGCAGACTATACATAAGCTGTTGGATAAATAGTTTTCTATGGCAAATACATTTGAATAACTACTGTATACTGTACATTAGTAGATGCATGCAGGTGACTGTTGCAAAAATATTTAAATTCTAATTAAGAGGCTGGCCCGAGTTTCAGATTTGATATTTACTACCTCATAGACATATCACAAATGTACAAATAACTGCTTTTTCACCATTTTGCACAGTGTTACTTATAACTGAAAACCTTCTTTCACTCAAGTGGTACAGAATTGATTTCTTAAAGAAAATTCTATTGAAAAGGAAGATTAGCTAGCAAGAAACAGAAAAAGAGAAAGAAAGAAACAGTGGCAGAGACTGAAGCAGACAGAAGGATTGAAAATGTGAAAGTCTTCGTTTTGCACCTGTCACCCTCAGAATGCTTAATATTTTCATGTGATAATGCACCTTCTTTGTAGTGACTTAATGTAAGCAAAACATATGTCTAGATAATGTTCAGCATGGCCAAAGACATTCACCTATGCTTAATTTAAATTACTTAGGTTGCACTGAATGTAACAATAATATATACTGCATTAGCTATGATTTCAGAAACATTCTGTTTATTTAATTTCCATAAAGTTTTATTGACATGCTAAGAATTTACAATGTTTTAGTCTGTGCTCAATAAATGAATCCTAAAGCCCACCAAATGCTAGCCCTTCTCAACTGTTAATAGCTAGTCATTCTACTATCTCTATACATAACATGAAGCAACAGCTAGAACTGAATATGGAACAACTGACTGGTTCAAGACTGGAAAAGCAGAATGACAAGAATCAATATGGTTACCCTCTATATTTAATTAATGTTCTGTTTATAGCATAAAAATATTGGATTAGATGAATCAGATGTTGGAAACAAATTTGCTGGCAAAATATAAAAAAAACTCAGATTTGCAGATGCTGCCACTCTAATGTTTCAAAGTAAAAAAGTTTTGAAGAACCTTCAGGTAAAAGAAAAGAAAAGTTGAAAAGGCTATTGATGAAAGCAAAATAAGAAAGCTCAAAAGGTCACTGAGCTCTGCAGATTATGACTGCAGCCATAAAATAAAATACACTTATTTTTTGGAAAGGAAGCTATGGCAAATCTTGGTAAAATATTTTTTGTTTATTTTAATTTTTTTATTGAAAATGAAATAGAAAAGAACATTGACAAATGATAATTTGATAGTTAATTTGAACACAATCTCAAAATAACTATCTCCAATATTTACAAGAATGCATAGCATTTAACTAAGTAAACCTTATCATGAGGTTAATTATAAATAGCTATCTAAAGTTACTCTTATTATCTATAAATTGTTGAATTATGGACCATGGATTGGAGACAATTAATAATGAAGATCTTTTTTTTTTAAAGCTGTGGTAGTACAGCAGTAGCGTTGTTGACTCACAGCAAGAGGTTTTCCTGTTTGATTCACTGCTGGAGTGTCTTCTATGTGGAGTCTGCATGTCCTCCCCACAGTTGAGTGGCCTCTGAAAGACATGAATGGGAGTACCTTCGCTGAAGGTTGGGCATCAGGCTGGCAGCTCAGCACCATAAAAACTCTACTGCCAGTCATTAGCGGACCGGAGTTCCGCTGTGGCAACCCCTAACCAGGAAATGCCAAAAAGACAAGCAAGCAAACAAACTCTTTGAAAGATACAATTTTAAGTAGCATAGTGAATTCTTCAAAGTGCTTGGAGGGATTGAAAATTTCCATTATCTAGTAGTGATCTTTCTGACTACTGCTAATATACCCATGTTCACAAAACTTGGATTTGGAGAGATGAAGGGAATTAAATCTCTTGAAATTAAAAATCCATCCATATAGCTTGAAGAAAAGCATTATTTTTCCCACAATGAAGACAATCATATATACTCTGCTTCCACTCATTTACACATTTTTCATTACATCTCCAGCACCTGAATTATTATGTTTATTACTTTTCTGTAAGTATCTAATGCTTTATAAAGGATCTATGAAGACATTTCCAGGTAAATATTTTCCAAGTATAAACCACAGAAGCACCACTTACTGCGTTTAACATTACAAGTTTGCAATCATAAGATAGATCTTTAACTCTATCATGTAATAAAAATTCCCAAAGAATTCCATTTCATTCTTCATTACAATGAACTATAATTTTATATAGATCAGAATGATTAGAAGAATAGGATTTAATCTTAAAACAATTAAAAGAAATAATTAAACTAGCAATATAGTTCTTATGAATTGAACTCGAGTCTATTCATTTTGTTCTAGATCAAACTCTAACTGAATATCTACAACTGCTTTTATAGATCCACTATTAAAACAATTAAACTAACTTATCAAATGTTTTTTTTCTTCCTTCCTTTTTCTATTGAGTTCTGACTTGTTTAATTTTTAAAATAGTCCACTGGAAATTTGAAAATGAATCAGTAAGATGAACCAATATTTTATATCAGATAGATAGATAACTGTCTTATATGTTTCAAGACTGAATTAACAGATGAAGAAGACAGAGGTGAATAAGGATATAGTGCATATAGCTGCATAATATGTACTATAATTAGTTTTCTTCTGTAATATCTGTGAAGAACAAACATTTCATTTTTTATCAAACAATCATTAATATAATGATTTGTGATTAGACTAACAGATTTATCAAACTACTGTAGTAAAACTTTAAAGGAAGCAGGTTTAGCATAAGTTTCCAAATCTGGAAATTTTATACCTCGATTACACTAATTTTTTATATGATGCTTATAAGGAATTTTAGATTTTTTGATAACCACTAATGTTTTTGAAGAGTGCTGTTAAATTTTAACTGGTGTTTAGAAGGAGAAAAAGCTGCAAATGAAATAAATTATTTAGGAAAAGTGCTTTTTCAAAATGATAAATCTGATTTTTCCTGTATTCTTCATGTATTAATTCATGTATGAATTCATGTTAATGTTGTGTCTTTCGGCTTATCCCGGTTAGGGGTTGCCACAGTGGAACTCTGGTCCGCTAATGTTTGGTAGTGGATTTTTACATGCCAAGTTACCAGCCCTGACGCACAACCTTCAGCGAAGGCACGCTCATTCACGCATGTCTCCACACAGAAGACGCTCTAGCTGAGAATCGAATGGGACAACATCTTGCTGTGAGGCGACAACGCTACCTCAGCACCACTACCACGTATTAATTCATTCATGTTAATATATTATCAAATTATTTTATCACTTATGAAGCTCCATGATTTCCTTAATATAATAACAAGATATTCCTTTTCCTTAGAGTCTTTACCAAATGTATTTCCCATAAGTTTAACAGATGATAATTTTATATTAAATAATAGATATTTGGCTTTGATATTATTAAGATGAAGACCACAGTAATTTTCAAAATATAACAGCATATCACCTGCAAATAATGTGATCTTTGAGCAACAATTGCTTTCTGAATAAAATCCATTAATTTTATTATTAAATCTAATAATTATGGCCAGTATTTTGATTCCTAAAGTAAACATCAACACAAAGTAGACACCATTGGTCGATTCCTTTCATTATATCAAATGACTCATAAAGATATAAACCTATTTTGACATCAGCTTTATTTTCTCAGTAAATGTTTTTTAATGGATCTCTACATTTCTCTGAAAAACCAAAATACTTCACAGATTTGAAGAGAGAGTTCCAATTAATTGTGATGGATACTTTCTCAATATAGAGATGTATTAGAACTAATTCATAATTTTAGCAGCCAACTTTATAATTATAATAACACTTTTTATGATATCCTGAGTCTTTATTTTGGGAATGAAGCCAGATTGATCTTTATTAATCAATTTAGGAATGAAGTTTTTTAGTCTCTCAATGGTAATGAACATATAAATTGTATAATCCATGTTTGATAAAGATATAGCTCTGTATACAGAAGAAAATAATGAGTGATTATTATTTTTATAGGCTTTATTGTAGAATATTTCTAGGATGGAGGAGTTAAAGAGTTAAACTGAATTATGTTTAAAGTATGTAGGAACAAACTTTCAACAATAGGTGGAAATAACTTATACAGCTCTGAAATTATACCATCTATTACTGGATCCTTATTTGATTTAAGAAGATTTTTTTTCTTAATTTCTAAAAGACTTAAAATCCTTGTTCTCAAAATCTGATATTTTGATAATATTCAAGATATTTAAGTTTTTAAAATTTTTGTAGATTATTAATCAAAATAAAGGTATTCAAAACATTGAGGGTTTTATAATTCCTTCAGTGTATGACTTAGATTTATTATTGCTGGTATTTATAATATTTTTCATATGTTATTACCTTAAGTGTATTTTGGATATTCATACAATGATATGCATTCCCCTAGGAGTCAGTTGTAGCATCAATGTAAATGTTTAATTTTTCTCGAGCTATAGATGATTTGTGTGTAAGAATATATAATTTTATACTTATTATTAAGATCTCTAATTTGAGACAACAAGGATTATTTCCTCTTTCAAAATCCTTTAAAAGTTTCTGAATTCTTCCTTGATTTTGATCAAATCTTTATTCCATTGACTTTTTTCTTACTGTACCAAAACAGTATTGTTCTATATAAGTATGCCTTAAAATGTCCCAAGCACTTAGTAGGTTGCTTTCTTATTTTAGATTGGCATCCAAGAAAAGATTTACCACATTTCTAAGCCGAAAATTAAAATCATCAAGTTTAGTTATATAAGTTGGTATTCTTGAATTATATAAAGGATTTTTATAATTAACTTTCAATTTTATAAAGATAGCATTGTGTTCTGAAACTGGACACTGTTATATTGTAAAAGATATGAGCAGTCTGAAAAATCCAATGAGTAATAATCTTTCAGAGAGAATGTGTTAATCACATTTAAATTCTATATCCACTTTTTTAAATCCTTTGCTATGGCTTATGGTACTGGATCTTTTACAGCACTAGATTCAGATTTTCCCAAAATACAGCAAAATCCCCTTCTGTAATTAAATTACCTTTTTGTATTGTCTAATATATAATCTAAGTGAGCCCTTGCTTTCTTAGCTACAATGTCTTGAAACCAGTTTACAATGGTACAAAGGTTTTATTATGTTCATTTACTATCATATTAAATAAACCATTGTGGTCGTCTTTCTTGAATAATATTTTTTGTTAAAATTACCCTTTTTCTTCTTAAAGAAACAGAGTTCCCCTTTTTGCTTCAAGAAGAAAATTAAGATAAGATTTCATACTTTGAAAATTTAAAGGTATCTTTGTCTAAATAAGTATCCTGAAAAATAATACATGTACTCTAGTAATTCATAAATATTTAATTAGATCTTTTGGTTTGAATATTAAGACAGTTGATGATTAAGGATATAAAATCTATATTATGAATTATTTGCTAGAAATGTTATAACAAAAATAATATTAAATGATTGCAAATGAAATTATATGAGTAAGTCAATCTCTATCAATATCTCCAATAAGCACCTCATTAACAAGGGATAATTTATCAGGAAGCAACAATTGTTTTTGATATTAATAATAAAAATAGTATGGGCATTAGTGTTTTTTAATTAAAACAAAAAGTGAAATCATTAAAATTTAAGATTGGTAGGTGATGATAAAAATGCCAACCATCTATGGAAAATCTAATGTTCTTAGATTAACCAGTGAATCGTGATAAAAGTACTATTACGATCCTATCATAATATCTGGAGAAAAGAGTAATAGATAAAGACTATCACATTATTTTACAGTAAAGCTCTGCAGTGGAAAACATTAGTGAAAATAAATTAAAACCCTAAATGTCATCTGAAAGGTTTAAACTATCGACCTCTTAGACTCCAAGTATAAATGTCTTTGTGAGAGATATTGAAATATTAAATTCTTATATATATATATATATATATATATATATATATATATATATATATGTGTGTGTGTGTGTGTGTCTATGTCAGGTGATCGAGTTTCTGATATTAAATGATCGAGTTTCTGAAAACTCAACCATAAAAAAATGCACAAAAATACAAAAATGTACCTTTTTTACATTTTTTACAGGGGGACAAGCCAACTGCACCCCACATGTGGGGGGCTGCATCCTCACACCCCCCGACAATGATATACTCCAAGATTGCAGTACAGTGAGAACAGTTATAAATTTCTTGATCTATACTGTACCATGATCTCCTTTCAAAAGTTTTTTATTTTCAAAAACATGATTATATAGCCTCGACTACACCCCCTGAAAATTATATATATACCTACTCTGAGACTACAGTGCAGTGAGGAAAGGGATGAATTTCCTGATCTGCACTGTACCATGATCTTCAATAAAAAGCTTTGGGTTTTTTAAAACACAATCATATAGTGTCTATCATATGAATCTCAAGTTTCTGAAAAGTCATTCAACTGATTGGGGCCTATATATATATATATATATATATATATACATATATATATATATATATATATATATATATATATATATATATATAGATTAGATATAGATATATATATATATATATATATATATATATATAGGTCTCCTTCAGAAATGTGGACGCTCACCTACCCAACTTCCAAAACAATGAGAAGAAAAGGCTGATGACTGTACAACACTGACATCCTGAAACTCCAACTTTTCACTCCAGAAAAGTAACCGCTCAGCCATCCTGCTGAACTTTGCCCCTTACCCCCACGGTAGTGTGATCTCAGAGTTGGTATATTCGCTTAGGGAGGGTGTGAGGTGCACAGCCCCCCACATGGGGAGTGTGTGGGGCAAAGCCCTCTGCATGGGTGAGTCTGCTTTCCTTTGGTTTTACTTTTTTGTCAGATGGCCAAGCGGTTACATACCTTGAGTGTAAAGTCGGTGTTTCCGGACAGTTGTGTTGTGTGGTCATTATCCTTTTCATCTCAGTGTTTTGGAAGCTGGATAAGTGAGCGTTCGGGTTTCTGAAGCAGAACAGTAGCACATAAAATGATGGTATAAATATTGTTAATGTTATTATCGATAAGTTAGTTTCTCCTATTTTCTCTTTTTATTTCTTTACTTTTCTTTCTTAATGTTCCTATGTATAATTTCAAACACACTATCCTGATTAAAAAATGTTACTAGTTCCACTGATTTTAGAATGGAACCCCATTTACTTTGTCAAAATGTGCACTAAAGTTATACAGTCCAACTGTGTACATGACATGCATATTGGTGAATATAAATGTTCCATTACTTTAGCTATTGTTGACATTAATATTCAGTGCAAAATGAAATATATACATACTCCAGTTAGGATTATAATTAGTACAATTAAATATTTAACATATTCAATAAACAAAATTAATTTGCAGCATGAGTTAGTACATACTTACTAAGTCACTTGTGTAAGTGAAATCAGATCATTTCATTTAACTATAGTTTAGAGTAATTTGATGTATATCACACTAAGTGTATAGTAAAAACTTTTTTTTGTAAAAATGTACTAATGTTAATTTCTGTGAATTAATCTTCATGCAGCAATCCATTTCCTTCTACTGTTGTGATAAAAACCATATCTAAACTCACAATAAAGTCAACCGTGCCACCATCTATAAAAAATACATGTGAATGTATCTGAACACTGAAAGAGAAACTGAGCTGTACAACAAAATTAAGTTTTATTTAAATAAACATGATACGAATATTGTTAAACATCTGGAACAAGCTCCTTCAAAATGTATTCCCAGCATACAAACAGTACTATGCCTGGCTACTCTTAAAACAACACATTTCATACAGCCTTTAATAAACTTCCTTGCATTTTCCCTTCCCATACAATCTATCTTTCTTACTATTTCTGTACCTGGAAATAAGAAGAGCTGAATTCTGACTTGTGCAGTTTTGTCTTCCTGACAATGTCTAACATAGGACTGCAGTTTCAATATGTCTGTGTGACTGACATGTCTATATCACATCATCAAATGTACTATTTGGCAAATTCTTATTAATTGAACACTAATAAGCAAAAACACTAAATAGAGAATGTTCGTTTAAGCAAACCCTTTCACTGGGTTAAAAACCAGTTGGTCAATCCAGTGAACCACAGAAAAATATCACCAAACAAAACCCATTGTAGTGGGGGCTATGCCCCCACACCCCCTAACTAAATATACCAACTTTGAGATTGCACAATGAAGTGCTTATGTGGTCTGCATTGCTCTAAATATCACTCTTCACTGCATTGAATTGTGATTTGAAGCTCTATATTTAAGGTTTGACCACTTCTATTTTGTATCTTATTCTAATATTACATTTGTTTTGTTTTAAGCTGTCTATTGTGTTGGAGTTTTGAGAGTTCTTGGCTAGGGTCAGTTAAAAAAGTTACCAAATAATACCTTTGCAAACTGTAACTAGCATCTGTTAAGTAGTGGGAGGAGTTGAGAAACAGCATTGTTCTTTTATTTAGAAATATCTGTAGTTAGCTGATGTCTTTGTGCGGTCTGCAATGCTCTGAGTATCACTCATCTCTGCATTTAATTTTGATTTGAAGCTCTTTGTTTAAGGTTTTATCACTTCTATTTTGTATCTTATCCTAGTATTACATTTGTTTTGTTTTATGTGCTCTGTTTTGTTGGAGTTTTAAGAGTTCCTCCTCCCACCTGCCCAGTCCTTGTTGTTCTTTTAAAATTGGTGGCTTTTGAGTTGCCCGCCCCTACTATAAATCTCATTTTGGACACTCCTCCCATTCCCATCTCATCAGCTTATTCTAATGAGTAGAGAGAGATCATTTGGGAAGGCCCACTCCCCTTAGTTTCTCAACCTCTCCTCATATAGTACACACTCTACTATCCCTGATTTTCCTCACATAAATTCTGATAACCATGGATGGACAATTTACTATGGTTTCTCCTGCTAGTCTGTTTGAAATGGGCTTCCTGAGACAGTGTAGTAACTGCCTTATGTACACAGACAACCCTCTTCTACTACTACCATCAAGGGCCACAGTACAAGAGAGCTGCAATAACATTAAGAACCTAGAATGCTTGCTGTCTCAGTCACAAGTCAGTACACCTGGCACTGAGAAGGTTGTCTGCACAAACACTATGAACACCACACCTCTAACACCTCCCACATCTGTACAACACACTCCTACATATGCAGGGGTTTTCAACAAAAACATACCTAAACAAAAGAGGCCTCCGAAGCAAAAACACACACCCACATCACAAACCACAGCACCAAGCATCACACATAGAATATACATCTGTGTCTCATAGCCTCTAAGGCCCAACCACAAACCCAACATACTAGTCACAGGAGACTCTGTCATGAGACACACAGATGTGCCTCTCACTAGGCAAGACAAGGAGAAAGTCACAGTAAGTTGCTTGTCAGGTGCTAGAATCCACTATATCATGCACGTAGTCAAGTCTCTTAACAACAGGTACTGTTATAACTCTGTCACAGTCCATGTCGGTGTGAATGACTTGAGACATACCTCTCTGGACTATATGAAGAGAGACATGATTGAACTAACTGAATATTTGTCCCAGGCAGGTATGTCCCTAGCCTTAAGCAGCATCCTACCATCACCCAGAATGATACCTCAATACAAACAGAAAAATATTGACTTTAACAATTAGCTTAGTTTATGGTGTCATTCCAAGGGGATCCAGTATCTGACAGCCTGGGACGACATGACTGACAGACCACGATGCTTTGCCAAAGATGGCCTTCATCTGTTTCCCCTGGGGTTTAGACTTCTGGCAAAGGCTCTTGCCCCCCCCATAGTGCCTTTTTTAGGCAAAGTCATGAGCACAAAATTACAATCATGAAAAATTCTTATAAACAAAATTTAAATGTCATGCTGCTAAATGCTAGGAGTCTTAGCATGCAACTGCAGTCATTGCAAGCATTCCTTACCCTGCAGGATGCTGACATTTGTGCAGTCACTGAAACCTGGTTCAAAGCTGTGGAGAGCATCCCAACCTTACCAGGTTACTCATCCTACCATACTTTCAGACCCCAAACAGAGGGCTACAAAGCCAAAGGAGGCAGAGTTTCAATATTTATCAAAGACATACACACCTCAAGGTTGGTCAGATGGTATGATGCACAGGAGACACTCCAAGTGCAGTTAACTGTTGACAAAACACCTGTTCCAATCATAGCTAGCTACAGACCCCCAACCATGACTCAGGACGCCCACTCCACCTATCTGGGCTTACTTGAATCCATCAAGATTCAACCCTCTACCCTGATCCGGGGTGAATTTAACTATCCAACCATAGAGCAGAAGACCTGTACTAGCCCAAACATTAATGCCCAGAGATTCCTCATCTTCATCAAAGCCAATGCATTGAATCAGCTGGTCGATACCCCTATGAGAGGTGAAAATATCCTGGACCTGGTCCTAATCAACATGAGTAGCCACTGTAGTACCCTTACAGTGTCATCCTCCTTAGCAAGATCTGACCATAAAGTGATCCCTTTTGAAGTCACCATCTGCCCAGCCCCCCCACTTGTCATGGTCAAACAAAAAAAAAATTTCCAAAACACCTATTCAAATCATAGCTAGCTACAGACCCCCAACCATGACTCTGGACACCCAATCCACCTATCTGGACTTACTTGAATCCATCAAGATTCAACCCTCTACCCTGATCCTGGGTGACTTTAACTATCCAACCATAGAGCAGAAGACCTACCCTAGCCCAGCATTAATGCCCAGAGATTCCTCATCTTCGTCAATGCCAATGCATTGAATCAGCTGGTCGACACCCCTATGAGAGGTGAAAATATCCTGGACCTGGTCCTAATCAACATGAGTAGCCACTGTAGCACCCCTACAGTGTCATTCTCCTTGGTACGATCTGACCATAAAGTAATCACTTTTGAAGTCACCATCTGCCCTGCCCCCCCCCCCCCCATGTCATGGTCAAACAAAAAATATTTCCAATGCTGACTGCAATCTCCTCAGAGCAGGTATAAGCAGCTTCACAGCCACCATCCCTTCAATTGGAACTAGCACTAATGTCCAAGCCTACACCAAAAACTATTTGAGCACCTACATAGCTGTATGGACTCAGCAATATCTGACAGGACTAAATAATCTTCCTAAAGGAAGAGTAAACCTGTCTGGTGGACAGCAACAATAAACAGACTCTATAATATAAGGAAAAAATTGCTGTCCAGGGCCAAGAAGGAGCAGGTGCCAAGTTGGAAGCAATCTCTCCTTTGTCTGAACAAGCAAATAAGGTTACTGGTGAAACTTTCTAAGGCTAACTTCGAGTCTAAATTGGCCACATCCACCAAGGACAATCACAAGGCCTTCTTTACATATGTCCGCAATCTCAAAGGCAACACCCAAATCTGCTCTGAGCTGGTGGCCAATAACACCACATACACAAATACCATAGATATAACCAACCTGCTGGCAGACATATTCAGCAAAAACTTCGTCACCCTGTCCCCTCCATCAGTAAACCAGGACATCCCCAGCACCTGCCCTGTCCCCTCATCACCAGAGAGCAGGTCCATAATGCACTCTCAAAGGCAAAAAATACAGTAATAAATAAAATCCCTTGCTGTATCCTACATGAACTCAGGTATGAACTCTCAGCTCTGTTAGACACCCTACTCAATCAAAGCCTTCATCCCAGCTAAATGGAGGACATCCACTGTCATCCCTCTACACAAAGGTGGAGCGTCCACTGACCCAGGCAATTATAGGCCCATCAGCCTAACTAGCCTGATCTGCAAGGCCATGGAATGCATTATCATGGACCATATAAACAAGAACATTGACAGCCTCCAAACGCTTGACTAACACAGTTTGGTTTTGTCAAAGGGAGATCGTGCTTGTTAAACTTGGTCGACTTCTTTGAAACAGTCACCAAAGCCATGGATGAGGGGAAGACAGTGCACACCACCTACCTTGACCTATCTAAAGTCTTTGACACTATTCCCCACTCAGGCATAATAGATAAACTCTCCCATCTAGGCATCAACCTGTATGTTACCGGATGGGTAGATAACTGGCTCACTGATAGAACCAACTCAGTCTAAGTAGAGGAAGCCATCTCTAGTATTAGTCCCGTAATGAGCGGTGTACCCCAAGGCTCGGTCTTGGGGCTTCTACTGTTTGTGATATACTTTTCTGAGGTGCAAGCCAAAACCAATGGACTGTGACTGACCAAGTTTACAGATAACTGCAAGCTGGGCACTGTCTTAAATTCTCCTAGTGATGTGAACATCCTCCAAGACGGCGTTACCCAAACTAATGACTGGTGACAAAAGAATGAGCTCAAACTAAATGCCAAGAAATGCATCATTATCCCCTTTGGGGAAAATGACATCCCCATTAATTATCACATTAATAACAACTTACTAAGCATGCAATCAGTCATAAGGGATTTGGGCACCCAGGTTGATAGCAAACTGACTTTGACCACCACGTTGCCTTCATTGTACGGAAGGCTTTCTACATGGCCCACCTCATAAGTAAGTCTATTTCATCCTGGAACAAGGAGGTCATAACATCCCTGTACTCCTCCCTTATCAGACCCATTATCGAGTACAATTCCCTCTTCGGCATGTACCTTGCCAAGCACACACAGCAGTTGTAGACACCACATAGGTTCCTGACCAGGAAAATCCAGGGTCTCGAACACCTATCCTATACAGATAGGCTAAAAGCCCTGTCCCTCTACTCAGTCTCATATAGACTGCTCAGAGGTGACCAGTGTCTGGCATACAAGGCCATTTCAGACCTCATCTTTATGGAGCTGCTGCATATCCATAAGACAAACTCCACTCATGCAACCCACACACAAGGCCTTATCCTGGGATGTGACATTAATAGAACTTGTTGGGGGATAGACTTGTGTCCCAAAGACTCCCCCATCTGTGGAATAGACTCCCTCTCCATGTCAAGCAGAGTACCTCTCTAGCCCTCTTTAAGAGGAACCTGGATGACTGAATGGGAAAGAGAAAATATGCCCCTGGGATCCCACCTGTGTCTCTGCTGGACAGGGGAAACAGGTGTTGACTTTGAGGGAACATGGACAAAATTCTTGGCTAGGCTTATAAGGGCATCCGGGCCAATAGCCTAGTATCATCCTATGAACCTATGAACTACAGTGGGGAAGAGGGTAAATCCCCAATGATGGCTGGCCAGATGTTTTCCCAGCTAGAAGTTTCTGTTAAATAAATGTTTGCTATTTAGTGTTTTCACTTATTAATTTTCGAATAATAAACATTCACTAAATAGTTCATTCAGTGATATGGTATAGACCCATGATTGACACCAGGGCACTTTATATTTCAGGTGGTATGGAGTTAGGCACACTAAATGATCTTTATACTCTGTCTTTGAGAAAGCTAGACATATGATGTAACCTCAGTGTTCAGTTAGCAACTTGTTAGTATAATTGTTATAAGGGACTGCCCTTCACACTAAACTTTAAAGAGAGAGATACTGTCAAAAGGAAATCATTCCTAAATGAGAGCTTAGTCAAAAAGTATTATCATGCAAAATTGGTCTATAGATGTCAACAATCTGAAATGCCGGAAACGACTTACAGTCTTGTTCTTCTTTCGGCTGCTCCCGTTAGGGGTCGCCACAGCGGATCAACTGTTTCCATTTCTTCCTGTCCTCTGCATCTTGCACTGTCACACCAACCATCTGCATGTCCACTCTCACCACATCCATAAACCTTATCTTAGGCCTTCCTCTTTTCCTATTAACTGGCAGCTTCATCCTTAGCATCTTTTTCCCATTATACTCTGCATCCATCCTCAGCACATGTCCAGTCCAATGTAATCTTGCCTCTCTGGCTTTGTGTCCAAACCTTCCAACCTGGGCTGACCCACTAATATACTTATTCCTAATCCTGTCCATCCTCGTCACACCCAGTGCAAATCTTAATATCTTCAGCTCTGCCACGTCAAGCTCTGACTCCTGCCTTTTTGTCAATGCCGCCGTCTCTAACCCATATAACATAGCTGGTCTCACTACTCTCTTGTAGACCTTCCCTTTCACTCTTACTGGTACTCGTCTGTCACAAATCACTCCTGACACTCTTCGCCACCCACTCCATCCTGCCTGTACTCTCTTCTTCACCTCTCTTCCACACTCACCATTACTCTGAACTGTTGATCCCAAGTATTTAAACTCATCCACCTTTGCCATCTCTACTTCCTGCATCCTCACCATTCCTTTATCCTTCCTCTCATTCAGACACATACATTCTGTCTTAGTCCTGCTGACCTTCATTCCTCTTCTCTCTAGAGCATATCTCCACCTCTCCAGGGTCTCCTCCACCTGTTCCCTACTCTCACTACAGATCACAATGTAATCTGCAAACATCATAGTTCACGGGGACTCCTGTCTGATCTCGTCTGTCAACCTGTCCATCACCATTGCAAATAAGAAAGGGCTCAGAGCTGATCCTTGATGTAATCCTACCTCCACCTTAAACACATCCGTCACTCCCACTGCAGACCTCACCGCTGTCACACTACCCTCATACATATCCTGTACCACTCTTACATACTTCTCTGACACTCCCGACTTCCTCATATAATACCACAACTCCTCTCTAGGCACCCTGTCATATGCTTTCTCTAAATCTACAAAGATACAATGCAACTCCTTCTGACCTTCTCTGTACTTCTCCATCAACAATCTCAGAGCAAACATCACATCTGTAGTGCCCTTTCCTGGCATGAAACTATACTGCTGATCACTAATCATCACCTCCCTTCTTAACCGAGCTTGCACTACTCTTTCCCATAACTTCATGCTGTGACTGATAAATTCAATCCCTCTGTAGTTACTACAGCTCTGCACATCACTCTTATTCTTAAAAATCGGTACCAAAACACTTTTTCTCCATTCCTTAGGCATCCTTTCACTTTCCAAGATTTCATTAAACAATCTAGTTAAAAACTCCACTGCCATTTCACCTAAACACATCCATGCTTCCACAGGTATGTCATCTCGACCAACAGCCTTTCCATTCTTCATCCTCTTCATAGCTTTCCTTACTTCCTCCTTGTTAATCCACTGCACTTCATGATTCACTATCTGCACATCATCCAACCTTCTCTCCCTCTCGATCTTTTCATTCATCAGCCCCTCAAAATACTCTTTCCATCTGCTCAACACACTCTCCTCACTTGTGAGTACGTTTCCCTTATTATCCTTTATCACCCTTACCTGCTGCACATCTTTACTAGCTCAGTCCCTCTGTCTAGCCAATTGGTACAGGTCCTTTACTCCCTCCTTAGTGTCCAACCTTTCATACAACTCTTCATCCGCTTTATCCTTAGCCTTTGCCACCTCTCTCTTTGCCATGCACCTCATCTCCTTATACTCTTGTCTACTTTCTTCATCTCTCTGACAGTCCAACTTCTTCTTTGCCAACCTCTTTCTCTGTATACTCTCCTGTACTTCTTCATTCCACCACCAGGTCTCCATGTCTTCCTTCCTCTTTCCAGATGTCACACCAAGCACCTTTCTAGCCATCTCTCTTACTAGCTCTGCTGTTGTTACCCAGGTATACAGTAACTCTTCACTGCCACCCAGTGCCTATCTTAACTCTTCCCTGAACTCCACCTCACAATTACCCTTTTTCAATTTCCACCATTTGATCCTTGGTGCTGTCCTCACACTCATCCTCCTCTTCTTGATCACCAATGTCATCCTACAAACCACCATCCTATGCTGCCTAACTACACTTTCCCCTGCCACCACTTTACAGTCTCCAGTCTCCTTCAAACTGGCCCTTCTACATAAGATATAATCCACTTGTGTGCATCTTCCTCCACTCTTGTATGTCACCCTATGCTCCTCCCTCTTGTTAAAATACGTATTCATCACAGCCATGTCCATCCTTTTCGCAAAATACACTACCATCTGACCTTCTGCATCCCTTTGCTTAACACCATACCTACCTACCTATCACTTCCTAATCCCCTCTGTTCCATTCACCAACATGCCCATTGAAATATGCTCCAGTCACCAGTCTCTCACCCTTGGGTACAGTCATCACCACTTCATCCAACTCACTCCAAAATTTTACTTTCTCATCCATCACACACCCAACGTGTGGAGCATATGCACTAACAACATTCATCATTACACTATCAATTTCCAGCATCATAAACATCACTCTATCTGACACTCTTTTCACCTCCAAAACACTCTTAGCATACTGTTCCTTCAGGATAATGCCTACGCCATTTCTCCTCCCATCCCCACCATGATAAAACAATTTTAACCCGCCTCCGATACACAAAGCCTTGCTCCCCTTCCATCTGGTCTCTTGCACACACAATATACCAACCTTCCTTTGGTCCATCATATCAGCTAGCTCTCTCCCTTTACCAGTCATACTACCAACATTCAAAGTTCCGACCCTCACTATCACAGTCCTAGCCTTTACCTGCCTTCCGGCATGCCTTCCCATACACAAAAAATCCATAATTTAATCATCTCTGAATATTATTTAAACCAGGCATGTGAGCTCAATCATACTTGTTCTTTTTATTAAAACACTGCAGCCAATACAACAGCTACATTAATGACTCTACTGTGTACTTGTGAATCACTGCACGCACTGTTCTATGAAAATCATCTGTCTCCAGTTGTCAGTCCAGCACCTTCAACACCATAGTCACTGTATATCAAACAAGTTATTCAGGTGAAGTGACATAATGTGTGAAACAATGAAATTCAGTAAGTTACCTTACTAAAGAAAACAAATCTCAGTAAAATGAAAGAAGTATAGAAAATGAGTTAAATAGCTAGACAGTAACATCATGTCTGTTTTTTTTTATTTCAAAGTACTGTAATTTAAAGGTCTGTGTCACTGAGACAATTAACTTTTTCTTAGTAGATTTATTAAGAATTATCATGAGTTAATTAGAATTAAGTAAAATAGTTTAAAATTATAACAGCAGTTTAAAGAAAAAAACAACAATAACAGTTTCCTAGTGAGTTTGTAGCCCCTTCTTTCCAATTACTTAACAGCATAATATATGTAATATGTGAATGTTATCTTCCATGATAGATGCAATATTGTAGCAAAGTATTTCCATTAAAAGAAGAAGTTAACTCCTTACAAAAAATGTTATAATAGAAGAATGATAAAGTAGATAAATCAAACAAATACCATGAGATGCTAAGGTTTGCCAAACGCATGAGTGTATGCCAAGATTAAAATTATAATAACAAATTGCGCAAATGTAAACTGATTTCTCACAACATTTAGGAATAAAATAAGCATGATAATTGCTTAAATCTAAAAATGTTAAAATATTATGTTATTGAATTCATATAAGATGAAGTACGTGTCACTAACTGAATGATCACTAATGACTCAACTCTCTTTTATTGCATTGGGTATTATGAGCCTGACTTAAACATTCTTTATCTAATTAGCCAATTAAATTTCTGGTTTTAACTTTAGCAGGGTAGAGAAGCAACAGAGCAAGCATGATGATCCAGTTGTCAAAATATCACAAGATGTAAAACTAAGCTATTACCTCTTCATTTATACCACACATTTGTGGGCAAATACACATCAAAGCAAAACATATGATGATAATAAATAAATAAAAACTCAGCCTATGAATCTCCCAGCAACACCCAACACTCACAACTAAACAACACTAAAGACTGAAACATCCAAGATAATAAAAACATAGGGCAAGCAATAAAAATAGGTAGTTAGTTCACTTGAAATAAAACTCTTATAGAAGTGATAGCAGCAGGTGACATAGCTTGTGCTAAGGTTATTTGCATTTCTGAGTGAATCCTGCCACAAATGAATTAGATGTTAAGCCCTTGTTTAAAAAGATTAAATAATTTAGATGTGTTTCAATTATTTAGATCACATCACATCATTTAGATGTGTTTCAATTATTTTTTAAAGATGTTATTATGAAATAACACACTAAATTTACTCAGAAATTATAAACTGGTTAAAAATAATGCTACAAATTTAAATAAATCTAATGAAATGTATAAATGTGAGTTGTAAAAGCAATAATAAAAATATGTGACTCAAACATTAGACAGTTTAGTAACTGCCCACAAAGAAAATTATAACGCTTATCTTAAAAGTTTACTGAATAGTATGAAAATACTTTGATAAACTAGTTCTGTTTTAAAGACAAATTCAGTAATAAAATATTGACACAAAATAAGATTATTTCTCTTTTTAAGTAATGCAGAAAGCATTATAAAGTCACAGATGTAAGGATTTTTCATGTTTTGTTTACCAAATATTCTTGATGAGGAAAGGTTTTTAATTTCTTATAAGAATTACCATTACCATTATGTTTTTTTCTGAGTACCTTTTCATTTTTGTAGTAGAAAAGTCAATGATTTCTTGAAAAGAAGAAGATAAATAAAGACTGGAAACAACATATTTTGCTTCTTGAACAGTTCTGAAGATCCTTTCTTCAAAGAAATTAATTTTTAAGTCTTGTGGGGAACAACAAATGAGCTTTGATGTTGTTTTCCTTAAGGTGTTTTATTATTGACCATTCCATCGTTTTTTCCAAAGTTTTAATTCAATAATCATGCAAATCTTATTAAGTTCTATCCCATTTTAAGATGTGATTTAGACCAACCAACTGTTAAGTTCTTTCTCTAAAAAAAGCAAACAATCTGACCACTACTGTTTTGGGAGGGGCAATAGGATTGACAGAGATGGGTTTGCAAATTTATCAGTGAGCCCTTTGTGTACCAAAAGAAAAGCTTTCTTATAAATCCAGAAGTTGTAGTGTCCAGGAGGTGAGAAATGAAATATTGCTTCCTCCCTTCTGATTTCTCTGGAACTCTAAATACCCTCAAGTTACAACTCCTGTTTCTATTTTTGACATCTTGTTTAGTAATCATTTTTTTTTACCTTAATATAAAGTCATTTTGAAGTTCTTCTTATGTAACCTCCCATTTAGATCATTTAAGACTGTTTCCATTTCTTTTATGTTGGAATTTTGATTTTCAGTCATGTTTATTAACATGTCCGTTGTTTGAAACTATTCTCTTGAAGTTTATCAAGTTTGCTTTGAAAATTGGAAGTCAGAACTTGTAAATCCGTTTTTGATAGTCATTTCTCTCAAAGGAGTTTTGGATGAATTCATTAGTAAATCCAATGTTATATTTAACAGAAGATTTTGACAATAATGTTTTTTCTTTGTCAATTCTTTCACAACCAAGACTTAGTATAGAACTTCAGCAATATATTCATCAAAATTTAGGTTGCATTTTTTGTTTCTTCTCTGAGTTTTGAATTATTAACTGCAGAGCTTACTTAAGAAGTTTTTAGACTGCTACCTGATTGGTTCCTCTCCACCCTCTTCATAAAAAACTTAAAAAGTAAAGATATCACATTGTCAATAAAGTTCCATGTAGCCAAAGCTGTGATGCTACCTTTAGTAACATAAAGCTACAACAGCAGCACTGTAAGTAAAGCTAACTGCTGAAAAATCAAACTTTAATATAATGACTTTGTGGTTGCACAAAAATGAAGAAGGGAAAAATCTCCCCAAATAAAGGACTTAATGCCACTGCACACATAAAATTTGCATTGACAATGACTTCCAAAGGCAGGCACTGATGTTTTACTTTGCAGTGTACTGTGACTCTGGTACCTGATGCTCAAGCATGAGGATCTCTGTGACCTACATTGAATCCAAAAGAAGTATAATATAATATCCAATGAATGACTTGATATAATTTTGAGATATCAGAAATATGGAAGTGTTTAGAGAGGAAAAGGTGACTGGTCAAGTACAGACGAATAATAACTATAACATTTTAAATTATGACCTATATTATGAGACATAGTATTATGAATGTTATGAATGCTAACATTTTCTCTGTATTCCTGTTTGGGCCTAATAAAAAGTGGTCCTTTAAAAAATGCTGAGTGTCAGATCTGTAATCCTTTTTTTATACAGTACCTTATCAAAAAGGCATTTTTCCTCAGGCCACTACTTCAATATTTTCAAATAGGAGACCTTATCAAGCAGATAGGGTGCCAGATTCCAAAACAATTTATGCTCCTTGCACTTTGAGTAACACATTATCCCACTCAATAGTACTATATTGCATAGGCTATTGAGGAACATTAGAACTCTATATCTGGTTGCAAAATAAGAGTCTGGCTTACTATGCCGTTGAACTTTAGTTTTTTTTTTTTTCATTGGTGTTGAACACTGATGTAAAATGTCTGAGTAACTGTATGTGACAACTTTTACCAGACAGGCCTTCCTCATGTATGCTGTAAGTGGTACTGCAGGCATCACACAGTAGAAGAGCCAATAGCATGCAGTATTAGCACTGTCATACTAATAGAGCTTTACTGCTGGCTGGAAGTAGATATACTTTTGGTGACTTGGGTGGGTGGTCCTGAGGACTGCTCACATGCCCTGCTGTTATTTTTTAAAGTCATCACTTCTTGACTTAAGGGATTACTGTGATTAGCTTTACTGAAGTAATTTGAAATAAGCTTTGCTTCTGCAGCCTTATAGCATATCCTCCATGTATTTTTAGATATGATACCATAAGTATGATGGACTTTTTAACCTTAATGTTCTGTCATGTCTAACTAATAGGTAATACTGTGGGCAACTGACTTTTGTGGACTTTGATGGACATGCAACAGCTTTGTTTGCATTTGGGTTATACCAGGAAAATGTGCTAAAATTAATTTGCAGAATACTATCCACATTTTGACAGATTGTCTATTCAATTCACTTGAGGTATTTGTATAGCACTAGACAGTCTTTTAATCCACCCCAGTATCACATCATGGGAGTGGCCAGAACTAGTTTATTACTATAGGTGTACTGTTGATAAGATGTTGGTGAAATTCTGCAACACTTTATCTACCCTTTGAAAATCCAAGAAAAGATACACTCCACAAGACCCACTTTTCAAAAAAATCATGCCTTAGTAATCAATGTGATTAGTAAGGCCTGACTTGACTTCATCATTATAATTTGATAGACCACTGAGGCCCTGTGTCTACATGATACTTCATCACCTGGATGCATCCCAGTGTACTAGCAGATATGTTCCATACTCCTGTAGTACTGCCCAAGTCTCCTTCTGTCCTTCCTTCAACAGATCATCTTTTTTCTCTTTTCCGTTTCCCTCTTTTTCCTGTCTTCCCCTCATTTGACTCATTGAGATTTATCTGTGAAAAACTTGGTATATTTATATAAAGCTTGTCAATTGTTTGTTTGTTTGATTGATTGCTTTGCTTTTGTATTTGCTTTGTTTTCTTGGGTTATCAAATGTTAAGTTTTATTCACAAAACTGGACTAGGATCTCCATATCTGTCAGTCTTCATCAAACAACAGGCAACTAATTATTTTGATTAAGGCATCTGTCTACCCCTAGAGACCACTGTTGCATGCCTTTAGTTAATGCAAAATGATTTCAGAAGTTGCAGTTTGAGGCCAGGAAGAAAAATAATAATTAGATAGATTCCTCGCAGACAAGGCCTAGAATAACTTAATAGGATTGTGAGTCTGATCACAGTGACCATTTATTGCAAGTTGCAAAAAACAAGACAGAAAAGTATGCAAGTTTCTTTCCTTTGCAACTTAGCTTTCCTTTCACTGCTATGTGTCAATATGCTCATAGTCAGGGCTAACCTCAACAATTGTAGAGCCCAGTTTGGATTATTTTGGTGGTGCTCCCCCACATCTGATCTCCACCACCTACCACCCCAGCATCTCTCCATGGTGATTATACCAGATTAGGTATTTGGAATATATGATATTAATGTGTGCTAAAAATTTAATATGTTTTATTTATTATCTTAAATTTTTTCATAAGAAATGTTAAAACAAAAGTAAACTACTGAACTACTATTTTGCCGCCTGATTCAACATCTCCAGTAGTTTTTCTCTCCCAGGGTCTGCTTAACTCACTCAGGCACAGTGTAAGGGATCTGTTTGATAGACCACTGAGGCCCTGTGTCTACATGATACTTAATCAGCTGGATGTATCCTAGTGTACTAGCAGATATGTTCCCATACTCCTGTAGTACTGCCCAAGTCTCCTTCTGTCTTTCCTCCAACAGATCATCTTTTTTCTCTTTTCTGTTTCCCTCCTTTTTCTGTCTTCCCCTCATTTGACTCATGGCTTACTCTTTGTCACATACCATGTTCAGCAATAGCACATACTGCAAATACTTTGCACTTTGTGTATTATTTTCACCTTAGAAACATTACATTAATATAATGCTGTGATAGTGTACAAATGCCCATCTTACTGATTCTACTGACCAAATTCTTCTATCACATTTACGTATGACATACATTACCACTGTTGCACTGGCACTGATTAAAGTTTATTGTTTATTTGTTTGTATTACAAAGATAATCCATGGGTTTCATCAAACTTCCGTGCAGGAATAGTGCCATTCCTGCATGGAGCGGATGGTGCCAGTGGAGCACAGCAGCGCCCCTTGCATATGAGTACAGAGAGTGTGTCCGAGTATTGGTCACACAGTACACACACCCCCTGCACTCTAGAATTGTCATATGGCAATTTTAAAGTAACTAACAGAGTCCATGGACACTGTTATCACAACATAACAGTGTCCATGGACAAAATACATTAGAATACACACAGATGCACAGCCCCCCAGAATGGTATAGCACAGATAATGTCCACAATGGTATGCCAGTGTACATGCTGGCGTACCAAATAAGTAAGCATGTTCATGAGAGGGACATGTCAAATAATACCCCCTGTATGATGTAGTTGTCCAGATGTCCTACACTAAGAGGCAGAAAGCAATGTGCATACCCCTAAAGTAAATAAAAATAAAACACGTTTATTTCTTTTTCCATCCCTAATAAAGTTTAAGCATAGCTGAGTGGGTGTGCACATCACACAGCTGTGTATAGCATAGCTTAAACATCCAAAGGAGCTAAATAGAAACAAAGAGTCAAAATAGTCAAAGTGAAATAGAGTAGTGGTTAAAGCATTCACTTACCAGGCAGTCATTTACGGTTTGAGCCCGAATGCAATCTATTCATTTTTATATGTGAGTATCTTTTTTCATCAATAGGTAGTGAATAATATATATTTGTTAACCAGAGTAGTGTAGAAGGTCCAAATGTGAGGTGTCAGTGTAGAACATATGTGAAGCCCCCATATAAACACAAGTGTCCCATACGGTATACCCACAAAAGAATATAATATAATGAAAGCACATAGGGGGATGTTATGGAAGGGAAACATGCATATCATAAGATGTCATTAATAAGGAATCAACCCCACAATCGTGATAGTCCATAAAATGAAAGATGAACAACGCTAAATTGGGCTCAGCTGTGCTTAACCAGAGTAAGCATTGCTTAAATGTGTATGCTTAGCAATAATCAGTGTAGTTAAGCGGATTTGCACACACTGGTAAGCAGTGCTTAGCATCTACCCCTTTAAGCAATGCTTATCTGTGCTAAGCGGGTTTGCCTGTCACTTAGCTTAGCTCAGCATATTCAAAACCATCCAATTACGGCAAAGTGCAGGAAATCAGCCCCATTTAAACCTCACAGGCAGGAATACAACCCATAACCAGTTGTAGCTCATCACTGCAGGCACTATGGCTGGCATTGGTGAGGGCGTGCACTTTTAGGCACAGCACTGTGGCATTCAGGAGTCCAGGGTCATGGTTGGACTCCTAGTAAAATACCATGAAGGGAGACTGCTGCAGGACCAGTACTAGAGCTCCAAATATAAAGCGGAGGCCTGGGACCATCTCTCATGTGATATCACCAGTGCCACTGGCATCCCTCCGACTAGTGAGCAGGTCTGGCACCACTTTGTTGACTTGAAGAGTAGTAAGCTGGAGCTCTTGGACCAGTGGGTCCAAGATGCATGGGCATGGACTGTCCCAGACATAAGTATCAGTATCAATAAGTGTTTTCCAAAGTCCAGCCTGTGTATGTGATGGATAGGTATGAATAAATGTTTCTCTATCTCCTGTACAGCTGCAGATAAGAGGGCCACGAACATAGACACCCATGCCAGCAGGCTGCTAAGGCTGTGTTGCAAGGCTCATGAGTACAAATCTAGCTTGTAGTATTCAGGGAAAATAAATAGAAAAGAGTAGAATGTCACCTGTCAGTATTTAAAAATGGGTATGGTTTGTACTGAATAAATGAGACATTAGCAGAGTAATAGTGATGTACAGGGTATATATATGTATATATATATATATATATATATATATATATATATATATATATATAAATGTCAATACCTGTCAATAAAAATCAAAACCCCAAACTGGTTGTGTTTACTTTGGTATGTGGTGGTATGAATCAAAATATGCACAGTCTCTGTACAGCAACTATATCTCTGAAATCATTAAATAATCGAGGCTCATCTGACAAAGATTGTGGAGTTATAATACAGGAGATTAACTATATGAATTGTTCCATGCACGAAGAGCTGATACCTGAATAATAATGTTGTGTTATCCAGTGTTTTCCAGACTGTACGATGTCAAAGTATGAATACACAGTACAAGAACTATCTGCTATGCATGAATGTCAGAATTACAAGGTCATATTGTGCAACCAAGAGAGTATTAGGCAGAAAACGGTCAAGCAAGTGACAGTAGTTTCTCAATAGATCATTCTGATGAAATACAAACTTGATGTATTTTTTGCACGAACAGGCACTGTTCAAATCCCGGGAGTGGTAGTAAGCTGTATGCATAATTTTACCCAGGAATATGTAAATATGTGCAGAAACAGTCAGGTAGTGTTAACAGAAATTTCCTCCACACGTCTGCCAGGTAAGAAAAGGTATATCTTAGCTGTAAGAAGGTTGTACTTATACACTGTGTGCAACACCCACTGTCCAACCACAAGGCTGCAAATGACAGCAAGATAAGTACATGCACCAAGTAGTCTCCTCCAAGAAATGTCTCTCAAGTGTCACACTGTCACAGCTAGTGGTCACTGCTGCCAACACCAAGGGTGACCGAAAATCAAGGCAGAGTATGGCAGTAGCACTCACACACACACACACACACACACACACACACACACACACACACACACGCACACACACACACACACACACACACACACACACACACACACACACATACACACACACAGTATGAGTGCACATAAGTAACCCTGACTGTGTGAAAATGGGTAGAACCAGTCAGGTAGTGTTAACAGAAACTTTCTCCACAGGTCTGCCTGGTAAGAAAAGGTATAAATTAGCTGTAAATAGGCTGTAATTATACACTGTGTACAAAGATACCACAGCCCAACCCAAGGCCATAGGTCGATATAAAGTGAGATAATACCTGAAGAGTAATGATTAGAGCAATGACCATTAAAGTTGTGAGAAATCAAAGCCTATACAGTTGTTAATTGACATCTCTCTCTCTCCCCCACCCTATCTGCACCAATAATCTAAATACATAAATCAATTGGTATGTTTTTCACCACACCTACTGTTGGGACATGTGTCCTATAGCTCTACAAATATTTAAACATTTGACTATTAATGTTCCCTGTTCAGATATTATCATTGGTGGCCTGTTGCTATCAATGTAACCTGCATGCCATTATAACGCTCACTGTGGTTCCATATATGCATGTGTTCTGTTTGCTATGCAACTGTTCCAAAACTGTTATTTTGGGTTAATGGGAATATCTATGGATGCTGTTATAACTAATCCTGGAATATGTTTTTAATGACTAACATATGTTATAAAACTGCAACACCATAGCATGTCTGGGAAGGCCGGTCCCAGTGAATCCACCTGTCCTGCTTCAACTGGCCATGGCACCGGGCCCCAGCATATCAGGGACCCAACCCAGGACCTCCTTGTCTGCTGGTTCTGCACCACCTTCAGATGTAACCACCTCAGGGGATGAGGCCCGTCCCCCCGCCAGGAGTGGGTGCAGACAGGACACTGTCAGCTGAAGTCAGGTCTGGAGATTGGTGCATAGCGAGCTTCGAAAGGAGTTTGGAGATCTGCTATGCCAGCTTGAGGGCTGCATGTCACATCTTGAGGGTCAGTCTGCCCCTCTTGCTCAGCCCCCAGCACAGCCATCTTTGGGGCCATGAACGTGCAGTGGTGACTGCCAATGAGTGGGGACCTCAGTCCCACTGTATCCATTTGGGGTCTTGTGGGCATCCGATTCCCAACCACCCTCCCTGTCCAAAGTGTCTACCCCTCACATGTGTCATACACCACCTCTGTTTGTTGTCTTGCCTGGCTTTATATTATATCATATAAATTTATTATATATTTATTAGGGGAAAAAGAGACTAGATGGCAGATCAGATTAAATGCTTCTGTCTATCCAGGGTTGAATGACACCATTTCCATAAAGCCAATATTGGAAAATAATAGTTAAAAGGTCATTAGAAGGAAAACATCAAAAAAAAATAATAAAATATAAAAAAATAGGGGTCATTAGAAATATTTTTAAATTTTCTATTTGTTACTAATTTTAAAGTAATATCTTATCATGATGTGGAATGTGTTCCTATGAAATATTAGATAAGCTATTATATTACATTAATATGACATCAGTTGATACAGAGAGCACTGGCACTTTAAATTGTCTTATATTATTTGATTGATTAATTGAATTGATAAATGATTGAAAGAAGCTTGTATAAAAGCATGAGGGATTTTATCATTAGTTGTTCTGATGAAGTCTACAAGTTAGATGAAAGTGCTTAACCTACTGTGTTTTAAAGTTGTTGTACATTTTATTCATTAAAGTATCGGACTGGATTTTATGGTGAACAGTGATTCCATTCTTCGGGTCCATGAGCAATTTTTTGTTGGTTTTATCTAGTGGAGTGTTCGGGACTATTTTTGTTCTTTTCGAAGTATATACATCAGATATATGGAGATATACATATAAAACAAATACATGTAGAATATATATACATATATATTGTTATATAAACATATGTTTAGATATCAAAAAAGGAATATATATATATATATATATATATATATATATATATATATATATATATAATGTGTGTGTGTGTCTGTGTGTGTGTGTGTGTGTGTGTGTGTGTGTGTGTGTGTGTGTGTATATATATATATATATATATATATGTATATATATATATATATATATATATATATATATATATATATATATATATACAGATACCCATAATGGTTACATATTACATTATTGAAGTTTCAGTACTTTGAATACCATATGATCAACACCATATATTCGAAGTACTAAAACTTCAAAAATGTAAAAAAAAAACAAAACAAACAAAAGTAACTGCTGTGAGCAGAAGGGCAAGCACCCCTGCACCCCCACACCCCCATACTTAAATATACCAACTTCAAGATCGCACTTTAACAGAGTTAAGCGCAGTAAAGGGAAGGTTTCCCTTTCCTACGCTGTAGCGTGATATTGGAGTTGGCATATTTAAATAGCAGGGGGGGGGGGTACCCTGCCTACACCCTTTACTTTTTCTTTTTTAATAATTTTTTACGAACATTCAAATATTTAATTGTTCGATCATTAAAGGTCGACCTTTAGTGATTCGAATGATTGAATATTCACTGTTCGAATAGGAACCCACCCATAACATGTAGTGGAGTCATACCCAGCACCATACCTCTACACCTCTTGGTGAAATAATTCTGGACAAAGGCTGTCAAAATGGGGGACAATTGGTTAAGAACAGGGACATAATGTACATATTGCAGTTATAAATCTAGAATGCTCCTACAGTAACAGGGTTCGTGTCAGCATATATGTCCAGAAGGATGTGAGTTCTGAAACTGAAATGTATGTCATCATTTACAGACAGAAATCCTCACATCACAGTGATTTACCACAGAAATGAAAATAATGATACTGTGGAACAGAACATACATATGAGCAATAATCCTGGACAGTCTGAAACCATCTGGCCAGTCAAGAGGTATGACTAGAACCCCTAAGTTCAACAAATCTGGACCGAGCCTGACTGGAGGGGGGTATAAAGCCATGAAACTGGGAATATATCCCAAATACTGGAGTAGATAAGGTGACATAGTTGATGCAGTAACACCCTCCTGTCTCTTGTACCATATATTGACCAGAATAGTCCAAGTCCAAAACCAAATTACTCCCCACTACTCACTGACATACATCTTCTCATCATCCCACTGATGTGTCAGATGTACACAACACATATGGGGGCCAGGCAACAGTACATCTGGTAAATATCGGGACATAACATCACAGTAGGGAAACTACACTCAGCTGCTAGGCATGTCACCAAGTACTGTCTAAACTACAAGCAGACCGACACAACACAAGCCCAATTTTGCTATGGGGGAATACACATGTAATTGCAAATATATCAGGCACTACAGGGATGTAACACACTTACCAACAGACCCTGGCGTGGAAGTGCATACCCAGAACCAGTCTCACCACATTCAAAGTGACATCCTGATAAACCACAGGAAAAGTAGAGTATATGGAATGTACGAACAAAATCATCAGCATGTTTGCCACTCACACACTACCCCTATAAGTACAGGGCCAATTAACAGTGTAGTCTGATGACAGACTGTGGTATGGGACATGTCTCAGTCTGCTCCTACAAACATATACAGCTGATAGAGCACCAGAACAGGATGCAAAGCCAGATAGAAAAGGAATCTCAACACTTACATCTACCCCCTTCCCCATACATTGGCCAAATAATACATTCACAATCACTGTTGCACAATCCTGACAATTTGTCAACAATTGCCAGAAATACACAGTCCTATCAACTGTCTAGAGTCCCACAGAACGTCCAGGCTTCGTCCTCATATATAAGGCCTTCTACACGTAACATGTCTGGCAGTCTGATACATCACTAGGATGATATCTGGAATAAAGACACTATATAATGATATACTACACCTATACACTGCTTACAGCATGACATCTGGACAAAGTCTGACATATTTGGGGGCAGAGGCCCAAACACAGAGGCATTATTGACATATTGATATCATAAATTGAGAAAGTTGCTGGTGTAACAGAGTTGTTCGAACATATATGTTCTGAGGGATATGAAGTCAGAAACACACATGAATGTTACCATTTACTGACTGCAATCATCTGAGTATGTCACTGAATTTCCAAGGCCAAAAAATGTCTGAGTAACATACCAAATATAAGAGTCCAAACTCTGGCCAGTCTGTGGATAGCCCTACATTTGGAAGTTATGTCAACCACATAATACTATCAGACTTAAATTCATGCAGAACAGCCATATCCACACAAACCCTGTCAAACTGTATGGCAGCAATACTTACATTCTGTCCCTATGTGTGGAACATTCTCCCCAGTTTGTTGGACTTTCTCCACAGTGTGTTTTAAGATGTATTCCCAACTACACTCTGTGATGCTGTTTGTCACACACCTCCATGGAGTACTCCTCTCTGGCAAGGAAAAGGGGCAATGCCCACATGAAGTACTCAGTTATAGGAGTGTGATTCCATGCAATTGGGTATGGGAATGATACCACAGCTGTTCCACATGGAATTAGCAAGTGGGGGTCTCCAATTGGTGCACAGGCCATCAGCTGCTCATGAGCATCCCCTACTAAAGCAAGATGCTGCCTATACAAAACAGATTTATATCCTACATTTGTCTCAGAGAGACAGAGACACACACACACACACACACACACACAGAAACAAACAAACAGACAGAGACAAACACACACACACACACACACACACACACACACACACACACACACACACACACACACACACACACTGAGACTGATGGAGTATACCAACTGAACTGAAAACAAATAAACACAGCTATGTGAAACAATCAAGCCTGTAATGGAATGTAGTATGGGGCATGTAAACATGGAAATAGGAAGTTCAAACAATATTATGTCTCAACAACACATGCTGTACTGATATACTGCTGAGCAGAACCTATGGCCATAGAAACTGTGTCTGTCTTCAGTGACATAGAACACAGCTCAGGGCCTTGAGTCACCCCAGGAAAGGATGGCTCACGTATGACCACTACTTGAGTGTGTGTTGCACAATACCAACTGTGACACTGCTAGGCCACACCCAGTGCAAATCATACCAGCAGTAGCTCTGCTACATCCAGCTCTGACTTTTGCCTCTTTTTTTCAGTGCCAATGTCTCCAATCCATATAACATAGCTGGTCTCACTACCCTCTTGTAGACCTTCCCTATCACTCTTAATGGTACTTGTCTGTCACAAATCACATATGACACTCTTCCCCACCACCCACATCCTGCCCGTACTCATGTTGTCACCTCTCCACCACACTCGCCATTACTCTGAACTGTTGTTCCCAAGTATTTACACCTATCCACCTTTGCAAACTGTACTCCCTGCATCCTTACCATTCCTCCATCCTCCCTCTCATTCACACACATATATTCCATCTCATTCTTGCTGACCATCATTCCTCCCCCTCTAGACCATACCTCCACCTCTCCAGGGTCTCCTCAACCTGTTCCCCACTCTCACTACAGACCACAATGTCATCTGCAAACAGCACAGTCTAGGGGGACTCCTGTCTGATCATGTCTTTCAACCTATCCATTGCCACTGCAAATAAGAAAGGGTTCACAGCTGATTCCTGATGTACTCCCACCTCCACCTTAAACACATCTTTCACTCCCTATGCAGAACTCACTGCTGTCACACTAGCATTGTACATATCCTGTAGCATTCTTGTGGATTCCTCCGTGACTCCTGACCACCTCATACAATACCACAACCCTTCGCTAGGCATCCTGTCATATGCTGTCTTTAAGACCACAAAGACACAACACAGCTATGTCTGACCTTCCTTGTATGCCACATCAACCCTCTCAGAGCAAACATCGCATCTGTACTGCTCTATCCTGGCATGAAACCATGCTGCTGATCAGTAATCCTCACTTCCCTTCTTAGCCTAGCTTCCACCACCCTTTACCATTACCTCATGCAGTGACTGATCAGTGTTATCCTTCTGTAGTTAATACAGCTCTGCACACCACCCTTATTCTCATAATCAGTACCCAAACACATTTCATCCACTCCTCATGCATCCTCTAGCTTTCCTAGATTACAGTAAACAATATGGTTAAAAAGACCACTGCCTTTTGTCCTAAACACATCCATGCTTCCAAAGAGATGTCATCTCGACCAATAGCCTTAAAACCTCTTCATCGCTATTCTTATTTCCTCTTTGATAATCTGTCACACATCCTGATTCACCATACTCACCACATCCAACCTTCTCGCTCTCTCATTCTCTTCATTTAACAGCCCCTCAAAGTACTGTTTCCACCTGTTCGACACACTCTCCTCACTAGTGAGTGCAGTTCCACCATTATCCTTTCTCAGTCTTATCTGCTGCACATCCTTCCTAGCTACATACCTCTGTCAAGGCAGTTGGCGCAGGTCCCATTTTCCATCCGTGTCTATATTATTCTAGCAAAAGTGCATATGTGCGACTACGTAAAAGTCAGCACATAATGTACGAAAGCTAGAAATCGTGAATGGCCGCGAAATCGAAGTCTTTAATACGGAAAAAATTTACATGGCCATTTATGAAAAAACCTCCACACACCCCCCTAACTAAATATACCAACTCCGAGATTGCACTATATCAACAGAAAGGGCAACTCAAGGTAGTTGGTCAACTACCTCCTTGCCCTATGACAAATACATTGAAACACTCAAATGCATTTTGAGATATTTGTGTTGCTCTTTTAGCATTAGCACATATGCACTTTTGCTAGAATAATATAGACCCCTCCATCCTTGGTGTCCAACCTTACATAAAGCCTTTAGATGCCCCAACCTCAGCCTTTGCTACCACTCACTTTGCCATGCACCCCATCTCCCTATACAACTGTCTACTTTCTGCATCTGTCTGACAATCCCACTTCTCCTTGGCCAACATCTTTCTCTGTACACCCCTGTACTTTCTCATGTCACCACCAGGTCTCCTTGTCCTCTTTCCTCTGTGCAGCTGTCACACCAAGCCTGGTTCTACTTATCTTCCTTACTAGTTCGGATGTAGTTACCCAGATGTTTGCTAACTCTTCACTGCCATCCACTGCCTGTCTTCACTCTTCCCTGAAGTCAACCTCACAATCACCCTTTCTCAGTATCCCCCATTTGATCCATGGTGCCTCCCTCACACTCCTCCCCCTCTATGTGATCACCAACATCATCCCACAGATCAACCTTCCATGTTGCCTAACTGCACTTTTCCCTGTCACCACTTTACAGTTACCAATCCCCTTCAAACTGGCCTACCTGCATAGGAGATAATCCACCTGTGTGCATCTTCCTCCACTCTTGTTTATCACTCTATGGCCCTTGGTCCTGTAATACTATGTATTTACCACACCCATGTCCAACCTCTGTTGCAAACTCCACCACAATCTCATCTGCTGCATTCATTTTCTTAACACCATACCTACACATCACTTCTGCATCCCCTCTGTCCCCTTCACCAACATGCCCATTGAAATCTGCTCCAATCACCACTCACTCATCCTTTGGTACACGCATCACCACTTCATCCAACCACACCATGCAATTAGCAGAGCATATGCACTAACAACTGTCAACATTGCACCATCAATTCCCAGCCTCCTGAACATCACTCTACCCGAAATTCTTATCACCTCCTCAAACAGTCTTGGCATAATGTTCCTTCAGGTTAAACCCTACACCATTTCCTCCCATACACACCATGATAGAAATATTTGTACCTGACACTTATACACACAGCTGTACACCCCTTCCATCCGGTCTTTGGCACACACAATATATCCACCTTTCCTCTGTCCAGCATATCAGCTGTCTCTGTCCCCATACCAGTCATACACACAACATTAACAGTTCCTACCCTCACTACCACACACCTAACCTTTCACCTCTCTGCCTGCCATATGAGCATCAGACATCCTCCAGGATATGTGTGTGAATGCAAAGGCTACTGCACTATCAAATGACATATGTATGTTACAACAATATGAAAAAAGTGTCACTAATTGCAGCTCATAGCCCACCATGTATGTGCATTGTCCTACAGATGTCCTGCCCTAACAGGTTGACATGACTAACTGAGCAGCAAGACTGTCATTACAGTTTGCCATACTGACATAGAACAGAAATGTATAGCAGGTATTGCCTGTGTATATGTATGTACGGGTAGGTGTACCTGGCTGCCTCATAACAACTGACATGGGATGCAAAATGTCAGGTGAATAAGCTGTACATGTTGTACATGTGTGTAACCTTAGTTTCTGTGCATTTAACAGTTACACCTCTACAGCTAAAGGTGGTGTCATTGCCCTGACACAGACATGGGTAGTGTAATAAGTATGAGTATCACGCTGAAATTGTAGATGTGGCTAATTGTGTTCTGAACCTGTGTCCATGCCTACTATAAACAGATATATGACCACCCACATAGCTGTATGGCCTCAGCAATACCTTACTTGTAAAACCTGTATCCACCAGAGAAGAGAAAAACACTTTGCTGGACAGCAGCAATGCACAAAGCACATAATGTGATGTTATATTGGTTGTACAGGGCAAGTAGGAGCAGGCACCAACTGGGCGGCATTTCAGCCTCTGTCAGAATGAGCATAATAGGTCCCAGGTGGATTACTGTAAGGCTAACTATGAGTATAAATTGGACACATCCACTAAGGGCAATCACAAGTCCATCTTCACATATGTCTGCAGTCTCAGAGGTACCAACTCAACCCACCTAGTAATGGTGGGCAATCACAGTACATACACACACACACACACACACACACACACACACCATAGCTACAGCCAACCGGCTGCAGACAGGTTTAGAGCAAACACCACCCTGGATCACCATCAGTATATGTGGATATGCGCAGCACATGCACCCCTCCTTCATCTTCATGGATCAGGTCCAAACTGCCTAATCAAAGTTGACAAAAAGAAGTCCTTTTGGGGCCTAATAACATTCCTGTCTGCATTCTACATGAACCCAGGCATATGCGTCCAGCTCCATTGTACACTGTATGCAAGCAAAGCCTGAGCACCATTGACATCTCATCTGCAAGGAACACAGCCACTGTCATCCCTCTACACAAATGTGAAGGATGAATGGTGGTTTATGCAATGTACTGGCCCTCATTGGGGGGAACATGACACATCAGGACCAGGAGTACAATGCATGTTCATACAGTGCTGCCAGGTACAGGTGTATGATTTGTTTATAAGTGGTGGCTAATGATAGTCCATATGCATATGCTGGCTCTGTAAAGACCTCTGGGAAATGTCTGAGGTCCTGTGATGTGTTTTCCTGTGGGTGTCCTCCAGGTGCCATGCAGGGGCAAATGTCTTACACTGATGTGGAGACAGCAGCCATCATAGAAGCTGTAATCTTAAACTATGGCATCCTTTCTGGCCGTAGCAGCAAAATCTGCAGGAACGGACTGCCCTGTCAGATGAGATCATCCACAGAGTGAATATGTTGGGCTACCATGGACGCACATATGATCAGGTCAGGCATAGAGCAACTGACCTGATACATTGTGCCTGGCAAAGGGCTGCTGCTGTAGTGAGGGACTGTACTGCTACTGGTGGGGGGCCAGCCACACAGGCCCCACTTATGGTGACAGAGGAGCTCACTGCTGACCTTGGGGTAGCCCCCACACAAACTTAAACATAGGAAATAGCAGTCGTGGAGGTGGGTGACACCCAGGCAACAGGTGAGGAGCATCCAGGTAAGGCCAAAGTGCACATTAGTGTAATGAGATAGAATTTAAACTGTCTTATATAGAGTCTCTAGATGCATATGTCAGTGCAAAATGGACTAGTGGTGGGGTGTAGTAATGCACACAAGTACACATCTATGGTAAAGGTCAGAAAATTGTGTAATATCATAGTGTGTTTTGTACGTATGCAGAAATGTAATGTTCATCTTGTAACAATGCCTAATGTGAATCTGCTGACAATACCTCTCTCTCACAACTACATAGGTCCCTCTGATCTGCACATGGGACAGCAACCTGCACCAATAAGTATGGGGTTTCCCTGTTGTGGCTCACCAGTACCTCAGGCATGCTAAAGTTAATGCATGTGACCATGCACACAACTATTACACTCTGCCATTTGACAATATCTGCATGTTCACCTGTGGTGGTGTTTACTGCATTGCATCATGGTGGTCATAATAGGGTCTGTTTGCTGGAGATGTCACGTATCTGTAGCATACCACACAACCTGTCATTGCAGGACACCTGGACAAAGACCAACAAAATTGGGGGACAAAGGCCCAAGACTAGGGTCATATTGTGGAAATTAGTGGTATACAGTGCATATAAATGGTGTACCCACCTGTTAGGATGCCATGTATGTGTGATATACAAAAATGAGAGCACAATAGACAAGTTCAGAATACTGCAGTCCCTTCATGTGACCTATAACCTGTACAATTTAATTGTAAAACAAACAAATCTGTTAGGGGAACAATAATAACATATAACAATAGTACAACAACCTAAATGCATATGTGTGCACAGGCTGAAGCTAGTACTAAGTTGAGGCAGCTTTCAATATAACTACAGCAGTACATCTTATTGGGTACACAATCACAGATCAGCATCAATTACAGATACTTTTTGATTAACAGTAACTAACGGTCAGCTGTCCTACCAGGATTATCTTAACATATACCCAATTGCCTGCTACAGCAACAACCATGGTTCACGTAGAGCTGATGAAGCTGCTAAGGGACCATATGTTTGAGATTTATCAGCCTGGAGAAGGGTACCCAAACATTTCCAGAGCATTGCACATAACATGGAACACAGTGCAGACAGTCATCAAAAGGTGGTGAAAATATGGGGCTACAGTGACACTGCGAAGGAGTGGACATCCCACCAAAGTTTATGAGAATACAAGACCAAAACTGTCCAGGGATGTTGCAGGAGCCCTACAGCAACAGTGAAGGAGTAGCAGGAATCTCCAGCAAGTACTGGTTGGGTACTACATGTCACAACAACCTTCCCTGGTCTCCATATGTCCTGCCTATAGGGTAGGGTTGGAAGATGGCAGAAGTTCCTCACACCAAACAATATCCAGACCTGGTGAAAGTCTGAAAACAATACATCAGGTCTCCAAAAAGCAAGTGTGAAAATATGTTATGGTAATGTGGGACCACGGTTGTACTCATTGGCCACAGTTCTGACAGGTGTGTTTGGCACAATATCACCACTGCACATCACCACAACAACACCACCCCCATGGTGAAACATGGGGATGGCAGTGTCCTGCTTTGGGGTTGCTGCTCACAACCTGGAACTGGGGCTGTAGCCAAGTTAAAGGGGATTATGACCAGTTCCAAACACTGGTCCCTTGTGACTCCAAAATGTTCTGGTGTCTGCCACATAGCTGTGGATGGTGAGGAATTCCACCTTTCCATATAACAATGGCCCAAACCAAACATCCATATCAACAAAAGGATGGTTTCACCAGAACACATGCAACATTCTGCACTGGCCGAGTCAGAGCCCACACCTACATCCAATAAGATATATGCAAGGTGACTTGAAGAGGGTAGTGCATAGGGGATGCCCTTGCAATCTGACTTAGTTGGAGATGTTTTGCAAGGGACGGTGTGCAAACATTGGCAAGTCAAGATGTGCCATGCTGATAGACACCTTCCCAAGAGGACTGCATGTTGTGATTAAATCAAAAGTTGCTTTTACAGAGCATTACTTTAAGGGTGTGCACACTCATGCAGCTAGCCTATTGTACCTATTTCAGTTGCCAGATGTTACCTGTAACTGATGTGTATGTTCTTCATTTGGATTGCACAGGTCATATGTCATATGAAATGATGGCAATGTTATGACCTGATTTCTGAGGTCTCATGTGATATATCATGAAAACCTGGCATATTAACAGGTGTGTGTACACTTAATATATCCACTGTAAGCTTGGGAAATTGTTTGAGTAACTGGCTTTATTTTAAAATACACGTACTGCAGGTTATGCAGTCTGCACCTCCAATTAGGACATTACTTAGTGGCACCAATCCAAAGGCCAACCCAGTAATGTATCAGACAAACACAGGAGCTATGAGGAATAGGCCAAACATATGAGCCACACATGTAGACATTCAGCAAAACCCTGTACAATTGGGGGTATATCCTGTAGGAGTTGCCACAGTGCTATACAGGTGAACAGCAATAATTTACTTGGGTGCAGTGTGTGCTAGGTGAAGGGCCATCACCTACTAACACCACTCAAGTATCATAGAGGTGTATAGTAGTGGTAACGGTAATTGGAAAGGGCTGCACTGCATGATCCTGAAGGTCCATCCAGAGTGTGTATGTTATTGTCTGACTGTGTTGCAAACGCCCCCAGTCTTCTAATGTGAGGTCTGTGCAATGCCTTTGAAGCACCTCACCTATGTGTGTGTGTGTGTGTGTGTGTGTGTGTGTGTGTGTGTGTGTGTGTGTGTACCACCAAATCGTATAGTGCCAGTAGTGATTTACATATGTTGTTTTTCCCTCACAGGTGGACATGATGGCTGTGGTCCCTCCTGCTCTGATACTGATGTCAGTGTCTCTGCAGAATCTGACCATGATGATACTCATATTGAAGCACAGGTGGAGTTGTCAGGGGTTGATACTGTGCCATTGGTTAGCATCCCACTATTGTCAACCTCATCCCCGCACACAGTCACAATGGCACAGTATCAACCCCTGACAACCCCACCTGTGCTTCAATATGAGTATATTGAAGCACAGGTGGGGTTGTCAGGAGTTGATACTGTGCTATTGGTTAGCATCCCATTATTTTCAACCCCATCCCCACACATAGTCACAATGCGTACACATACGCCATCACCAGTGGCCACAGATAATGGACAGTTGGCAGGTAGTGGCATGGAACAGGCTACTGTAGTGACTATGGCAAGTGAGGGTGCAGGCACTAGCCATAGCCAGAGTGCTGATGAGGTCCCACACAGGCAGATGGGCAGTGGTGCTTGGAGGAGAATTGCTGCCCATCATGCCCCTATTGCAAGTGCCATGGAAGCAGTCATCAGACGCATGTCTCAGGCTGTCATGGGGGCACAGGCACATCATGAACATAATACCAGACATATATGCAGGGTGATGGATGAGCATGTCCATGGTGTCTGTGGCAATATTAACTCACTGCAGCCATCTGTGAGCATACTGGGGTCATGGATAGATGGTGGGGGGAGACCTTGGCACTCCTAAACCATGGAATATCTGTATCTGAGCATTTGGTGGACACTGGCCAGCAGCCATGTGGCTGTAGGATAGCACCCCGATCAGCTGAGGGTTTACATGGCCATGCACCACCACATTCCCATTTTGGCAGTACCACCAGCACTACTTAAGGGGGTGTGCTACCCATGCCATGATGCAGCAGGCCATGGGCATGTGATCCTGGCTGGTCCCAACATGGACACAGAGCCAGCAGTCACCAGCATGGAGTAGTACTGTATCTGGACTTGGCCCTGGTGGTGCTGGTGATGCCCTCAGCAGGCCCCGTTCCTGTGTCCATGGCCAGAGATTATGAGCTGTACACCCTGCAATGTATGGCCCACAGCTGTCCAAAATACCCCTGTGTATGGCGCCCACATGGCGTGACTGTGTGCATACAAACACACGCACATATCACCATCAGAAAAGTTACCTCCACACACACCACCTCTGCACTGCCCATTTAATGAACAACCCCCAAACACACACACATGATGTCAACCATGTGGCACAGCCTAGGCTTCTGGCAAACCCACACAGCACCCTGTGCATATGATGATACCTGTGCCACATCCACGCCATCTATACCATTGATGCAGGGATATGCTTATATGGGTCTGATGCACAGGGAGACTTTATTAGAGTGTACTTATTTAATGCTGTATAAGGTGCCGTTGTCTGGCATTTGTGATGAGTACACATCAGAGTCTGTGTGTACCTGTTCAGCCATGATGCATTATTGGTGTTAGTAACACTAAGCGAATGTGTTCTCACATGCTGTATTCTGTTTGTGTTCCAGGAGTCTGTGTGTCAGCAGGATGTGGCCCTGCAGACATCACCAGCACTGGTGTGGCAGTGTAGTAACGCATCAACCACGTCACTGTTAGGGTACAGCTGTATCTGCACACATTTCTCAGGTCTTTGTAACAGTTCTTGAATGTGCGTTACAGCTTGTAGGGTTGAGGGGTTGTATCTCAGTCGATGGTAGTTGACATCAGCTCTAGTGTAGTGGACAGTGGTAAGTGTGGTGGGTGGAACACACCTCAGATTGCTAATGCCCTCAACCCCAGAGGATATTGTCGACCAAACACACAGAGAATATTGTTCACACACACACGCACACATGCACGCACAGTATCACAGTTGCCAGTGTTGTGTTTGGAACCCCTACCTGTCAAGTTGTGGTACCACACTATTATGTGATTATTGCAGGTGGCACAGGACTACTAGTATGATGAGTGTTACAAGGTACCTGTAAGGTAAATAAGATCACGTGACCTTGTGGGGTATTGCAATGGTGGCTGTTCTGGGTGTGTGAGTACTCATAATAATGTTGCATACAAGTATAAACACTCACAACCACTGCTATGCACACCAATGCGCACACACACACACACACACACACACACACACACACACACACACACACACACACACACACTTGCCAGTACTGACATTAGCAGACCCACCTATCTTGTTATTCATACTGTACTATTCCATACTGTTGCACATAGCTTGTAGGACTGAAGAGTGTCTACAGATACCACTACGGTTCATGTGAACAGCAGACCTCATACAGCAGACTTAGGAATGTGACTGTGTGTACCATGGCATAAAATATGAATCCATGCCCATCCAATGGATGTCATTTGCACACAAACACACACAAGATACTCTTCTCTCACACACATTTGCCAGGACTGGGAGTAGAAATCCGTACATATTTATTTATTGTTACGCATTTATCGCATTTGCCACGGAGGTTATGGGGTGGCGTGTGTACAAAGGTACTTCTAAGATGAGGGACATCACCAGACCTTGCAAATTATGACAGTGGGTGATGTACTGGGTGAGAGACGACACAAAATGCTGTAACCTGCACACACTTACACACTATAATACATACACACCCACATTTGCCAGGACTCATATTATAACCCATAGCTACATGGTTATTGGTATTATTGTGTTATGCAGTTACCACACACACACCACAGAGCTTATAGGTTGTGTAGTTTCCCAAGGTACTATATAGTGAATAGCATCTACAGCACTTGTAAGATATGGCAATGGTAGTTGTACTGGGTGAGACGGGCCACCGACTACCTTCACCCACATGTTTACATACTCACAAACACTTTCAGACACATTAATTCACACACAAACTTTTGACAGTACTGAGATCCATGGGTTCAAAGAGTCATAGGTGTGTACGTGGCAAATGGCCATGGAGGCTTTGCAAGGTTAGCCCATTTGAATACACTGGCATCATGCCAACTGGCGATACTCCCCAGTGTGTCCACTGAGTATAGTCACTGGAGTGATCCCCATGGTAGATATTCTATTCCCCATCCACTCCTCCTAAATTCTCTTGAAGAGGGCCAGTGATGTGCTTGACTTGACATGTATGTGGCATCTATTCCATGATATGGCCAGTCTCTGGGTTGTGAACCTGTCCCTCCAGCATGTCCTGTTGAGTGTGAGGAACTATCTAGGGCATGTTGTCTGGGCAGATTGTTTCCTTCAGATGTAGCATTCCTGACAGGGTTGGATCAGATATGGCTGTGTATGTCAGGCAGAGATTGCATCTAAGTAGCCAATACATGACAGAGATTCATTGCAGTTGTTGAAGTTTGTTCATATGGAGCAAGTGTGTAGTACCCAAGATTTTGTTTGTGAGGAATATTTGCAGCCTCTCCTGTTGTTGCTGGTGTCCAGTGGGGTACATGGCAAATGGGCCATAGTACACATTGATTGGCCTGCTGAGGGGTGTGTACAGGGAAACACTGTCCTTTTACTTCCTGGATTCAACACCATGAGTCAGGAGAAGTGACAAATGGAATGACTTTCAGAAGACAGTGGCACTGTGGTGGTCACCATATGACTCACTGTCAACCTCTGTTCCCAGTTCCATTATACCAACATCAGTGTTCAATGGACTACCATCAATGTATTACTTTATAGGAACCATGCTGTACCCAAAGGAAATGGCAGCACATCATCTGGCATTGAGCTTATGTCCAGGGTTCTGACAACAGTCATAGGTCTCATAGAGGCCTTTGTGAAGGATGTCAACCTCATGTCGGGGGGGGGTAATAATAGCACCCACCTTGTAGTCATCTGCAAACATTGTCAGCCAGTGATCCTTTGTATTGGGCTGGTCCCCAGAGGTGTGGATTCCAAACATGAGGGAACCAGGTCCACAACCTGTGGGACTCCACTCATGACTGTTCAGCAGTCTGATATGGAGTCTGCTGCTTTCACACTGTGGGTTCTATGTGTGAGCCAGTTTGCAGGCCATCTACTGATGTAGGTGTGGCTGCCTACCTGACTGTGTATGATTACTGAGTGGGGAGTGATATCCAAGGATTAGATGGGCAGCCTATCTTGTTATCTATTCCATACTGTCACATAGCTATTGCACATGGCACAGTGCTTATAGGGCTGCAGAGTTTCTACAGGTCCCTCTACAGTGGATAACAACTGTGGGCCTTGTAATGTGGACACTGGTATATGTACTGGGTGGGCAACAGCAAAAAGTAGCAAAACCTGCTATCCTATGGATATGGTTCTCACACAAACGCAAACCCCCACAGACAGGATACTGTTCACACACACACACACACACACACACACACACACACACACACACACACACACACACACTTGCCCTGACTGAGATTAGAACCCCTACCCATCTAGTTATTGCTTTTACAGTGCTATGTATTTATCACACGCACCACAGAGGTTATAGAGGGAAGGTTGTCCAAAGGTACTTCTAAGGTGAGGAGCATCACCAGCCCTTGTAAAGTATGGCAATGGGTGATATACTGTGTGAGAGAGGTCACAAAATACTTTAAACTACACACACACACACACACACACACACACACACACACACACACACACACACACACACACACACACACACATTTGCCAGAGCTGGAATTAGAACTCCTATCTTACTAGTTATTTGTACTACAAAGTTACACAGTTATTACCTGTGCCACAGAGCTTATGGGTCTGAAGTCTGATGAAAGGGACTTCTAAGGTGACTGATATCTGCAGGACTGCTACAGTAGGGAAAGGGAAAGTGTACTGGGTTTGAATGGACCCAAAAGCTTTAACTTGTAAACACACACTCACTTTAACACTGGCTAGAACTGCAATTTGAACTCTTACCTAGCTATCTATTTATATTATAGTGTTACACAGTTATTGCATGCGCCACAGAGCTTATGGGGCTAAGGCCCAATGAAAGGAACTTCTAAGGTGACTGATATCTGCAGGACTGCTATAGTAGGGAAAGGGGTAGTGCACCAGATTTGAAATGGGCCCAAAAGTTTTAACTTGTAAACACGCACTTTAACATTTGCCAGGACTGAGATTAGAACTCCTTCCTAATTAGTTATTTGTAATATAGTGTCATACAGGTATCGTACGAACCACAGAGCTTATAGGGATAAGGCTTGATGAAATGGTGACATACATCTTCAGGACTGCTAAAGTAGGGCAATGGGAAGTGCACTAGGTAGAGATGGCCTCTTCATTACTAGATTCTACTGACATTTCTCAAAGTCAGTCATAGATCCTACTGACATTTCTCTGTGTATGAGCATGCCCAGTGTCACCTATAGTACATGTGGGACTCTATTCCACGGATTGTTGTACTCCAGTCCAGTTTGTTTTGTGCTACAGCCATACCTCGCAACCTGTTGGTGCAGGATATCTGGAGATAGCCTATCAAAATGGGGAGACAATGGGCCATATGGTGGTTGTGACTATTTCTCTCAGTAATGTATGGATTGCTAGGATTAAAGGACATTTTTAGCAGACATTTGACATATATGCTGTTTGACACTGTCATGTATTGTTTCAGTACCTCGTGACATACCTCCTCAGATCATCACAGTGATTTACCATAGGGATATAGGATGGACGATGCACACACCAGGATTATGAGCCAAATGCTATTCAGTCTTGCACAATCCAACCTGTTGAGAAGTGTGACTACAAGCAATTGACTGTTGGTGCTGTGGAAATGGTCCAGCACATTGGTGATATATTATAATGGTGGAATCTCTGTGCATTTGTGTTCTGGCGTGGTCTGATTTCCAGTACATGGTTGGGTAGTAGAAGTTAGGCAGGATCAGGGTGACAGGCAGACTCTAGATAGATTTGTAGGGGATAAGATATGTTGGGGGGACTGCCCTGGGTCAGGTATGTTTTCCTATAGCTACCAGTACTTTGCATAGAGGTCTTCTCAAAGGCTCACTGCACCTGGAGAGTCTTGTGTGTGTGTCAGACTGCTTGACCAGCCTGGAGGTGCGTGTTTGTCTCAACTATATGTATAGCCCACCTCATTTTGCTTGGATGGCCACATTTTTGGGTCAAGATTTTGCATAGGATGAGTGATCAGGGAATGGTATGTTACTCCCCATGGCTGTGGGCCAGGGTTCAGTGGGTGCAGACATGTCACCATCTTCCAGGGTTTGGACTGCCTGGAATGAGTGCATTCCCATGTTTAGACTCCTAACTCTGCCTGCCAACTGTACAGAGTATCACAGAATGTCCAGATCCATAACTCATATATCTTGTTGATTACCCAAACAAGTGTGGTTTTCAAGGAAAAGGGTTTTGCAAGTCACTCAAGGTTGAAGTCAGATATTACTGACAGTTGACATTGTAGTTTCAGACTTCATACCCATCATTCATTACATACTACTACAATCATTCCATCAACTTTATAACATTATTAGAGCAGTATTTCAAAGGTGTCCTTCTCTTTGGACCTTTTTCACCCAATTATTCATGGCTTTGCCAGATTTCTGGCTCTCTGACACTGGCAGGTTTTCTCCTTGCAGTTAGCAGCATGGCCTTTCGTTGCATTTTGAAAACTTGAGTTATGTTGATGTTATTGACCCCATGACACTCCCTAACAGGGCACTGTGGATGAGACATGGGCATTTGTCACAGGCCTGTAGGCCAGGTGTGACAGATGCAGGCCATCTGTAGCAAGGCAGTGCATTCTGATGATCATATGTTCCCAGGCAGCCAGCAGTGGACAGCCCTGGGATGGTACCAGTACGTTGACTGTGGGCATTAGTGACAATTGCTTTCTGTTTGTGTTGAGCCATCACTTTAGTTGAAGGCTGGATGCTGCTTAAGGCTAGGGACATGGTAATGCATTTCTATAGGACTGTGGAGAGGGGGGTGTGACACATCTTTACACAATACACATTTGCAAAGACTGTGCTGATATTTGCTTAACATTTCGGTCCCATTAACATAGTGGTGTGCCCTATATTTTAGACTACAGGCATAACAGTATCAACCACAGGTCAGATTGTTCTGGCATAAACATTTGTAGTTTCAGACTTCTTACCTTTCATAGCCATACTGCCACTGCCAGACCTGCTGTGATATCACTGTGTAAAAGTCTGTAGGTGGGGATTTCATGGATGTCGCCATGTGGGGGCCGTTACCAGACATTTCTGTATGGTTTTCTACAGCTGATCTGCTGGGTGAGGCTGGGGGTGGGTAATGGGACCCCCACTTTGACATCCATGCATGTAACCTATGACTCCCCAGTTATTTGGCTCACCACATATACTGCAGTGGTAGTTGTCAATAGGGTGGTACTGCATGGTGTGGGTAGGTTAGTAATGGGGATATGCTTCCTGCTGTCCCACAGAGCTGTCAGGTATCTGCTGTTATCCCAATAAGCCACCCCATTCCCTTGCATGCTTGAATTAATATCATAGATATGCTATCAGAACATTCCACTCTATTCATTTATTTTGTTAAGGAGACTGACTTATCTTGTGCCTGAGGCTGTTGTGAGGATGGTGCTTGAGGGCTGACTATGTCGGATGCATACAGTATACTGCCTATACATGGTAAGGTATAGATGGTGTAATGTTTGGCATCCATTTTACTGTCTGTGCGAGTCAGAGAGAGATCAGTCCCTCGGGCCCTACTGTGTTAGCGTATATGCTACGCGTTGCCTCTTTGCCAAGGACAGGGCATAGTGGGCATGCCTCCATCTGCCAACAGGGACAGGCTCAGGATGTTCCTCCTCTGAGTCCTTCTGTGCTTTGGAGACCTTGACAATGGTGGGGGGCTGTATGGCCCTTCCCCATTTTGTTCCTGCTGCAGCTGTTTCCACAGAATAATATTGTGTAGTATGGCACATAGTATTAACATGTGTGCACATGTGGCTGGAGAGTACTGCAAGGCTCCACCAGATATGTCAAGGCAGCAGAACCGTGACTTGAGCATCCCAAACACTTGCTCTATAATGATCCGGGTTTGTGCATGTGCCTCATTATGGCATTCTTGTGTGGGTGCGTGTGCATTTCTAATGGGCATCGTCATCCACGGCTCCAGTGCATAGCCAGCATCCCCAACCACATGGCCATATGGGATGTTCGCACTGGCAAACGCTTGGTAAAGCTGTGACAAATGGCAGATGTGGGAGTCGTGATAGCTTCCAGGGCTGCCAGCACACATATTCATGATAATGCCCTGGGCATTGCACATGACCTGGAAGTTGGAGTGAAACCCCTTGTGGTTTACGAAGACCTAACCCTGGTCACCTGCTGGTGTTTTGATGTGGATGTGCGTGCAGTCTATGGCACCCAGTACCTCCGGGTATTTTGCTACATGGTGAAAGAGATGCATACTGCTGGTCCTCTTCTCCGGGTGCTGGCGAAGTAAATGGGCTCAGCGGCATGTGGTCACATGGCATCCAGGAACTGGTGGAGTATTCTGGATGCTGATTTATGTGAGACCCCCATGATATCCCCAGTTTATCTTTGTAACGTACCTGTAGCTAGTATTCTTAAGGCTACACATACCTTGTTATCCACTGGGATGGGTTCCCCTCTGTTGGTTCTGGCTTTGAGGCAATTCTGACAGACACTTACAAGAAATTTGTGATTCAGTATAAATACCCTCATTTGCATACACCACTGCCTTACTCCATAATTACCACACTTAGACTAGGCCTTTCCCCTAAGCAACCACTATTCCCTGGTATTGTTTTCATTCTGCATGCCATTGACTATAATGGCAAAATGCAGATTTCTGTAAAAATTGATTTTTCTCCCCTTTTTTTTTTTATTTTCAGCATGATCCCATTTGCACCCCACTGCCCTATGCTTAAAATGTCTGAGATTTGCCAAAAAAAAAAAGTTTTATTTTAAAAAATTGAAACTGTTTATCATGCCAATGGCCGTATATTTAGCTATTGGCATGCCTACTAGATATAATACATACTTTATTACAAGCTGTCATGCTTCTGTTTTCTAATTTACAGAAATGTGTTCAGGTAGTAACTGAACACATTTCTGGCTACTTACAATATTCCTGCATGGATACCTGCCTGCTTGCTGAATCACTAATTCACCTCATTTGTATAGTTTTCACCAGCAAATTAGGTAATTAACATTAGGCAGTGGTGTCCATGCAGGAATAGTGCTGCCATGTCCATGCACGTCAGATCAGCTGTTTGCTGAATCACTCTGCGGCCATATTCTGTGCAGCAGCTGCTGTACTATTCCTACACTCCGTGTAGGTTTTAATGAATCCTGAGGAATGAGTCTGCAAATGGCTATCTGAAGAAGTGCTCTACCTTGGTTAACAAATGTTAAATAAACAAAGGGTTAAATGAAAAAGTATTAAAATAAAAACATATATCTTTGTAAATTAAGTGCTCTACACACTTTAGTGTTTTTGGGAGGTGCTGCTCACAGCATCAAGTGGGCCATACAAAGCAGCTGGCTCATTTTGAAATGTGCAACTTGGAAAAATCTGATTTATCACAGTTCCCAGCAGTCACCTCCCATGCCCAGTGTCTTTGGATAATGAGAAATATTGCACAGATGAATCAACAAGCTGTAATTAATGGTTGTGAGCAGACTAATGGAGCAAAAAAGGCATAAAATGTTTCTAACTTTCATTATACATTATTATCTCATATTGCTCCCTTTCCTTCTTCATGGGATTCTGATCACCATCCGTAACTGCTCTGAATGGATGAAGTTCCTTACCTAGTTATTTCTCACATCTTGTTATAAACAATGTGTTCCTATAAAACTATATAAAACTTCTTCAGAGTGCTTGACAACAACAGCAATGATAATAATAATGCTACTACTACTACTAATAATAATAATAAGAATAGAAGTAATGCTAATAATAATCATGTATCTTCTTGGAAATGACATTGCTTATGCAATCCCATTTACAGCAATTTCTGGCAGTTTATTTTTAGGTATTTAAAAACAAAAAAGCAGTGGACTGTAAAATCACCCAGACTGTTTATTGTGTTACTGCTTTCGTTCATCCACACAGTACAATGAAACTCTTAGATTCATAGATAACACTAGCTACTAACTGCTTTATGGCCCATTGTAGCTAGACAATTATCCCTTGTGAGACTCAAACCCTGAACCTTGTGTTTGTAAGGCAAACACCTTAACCATTAGGCCACCCTCCCAACCCTTTTCAGACAACAACTACCCAAGTTAACAGGCTTCTTATAGGCTGTTAAAAATTCAAACACTTAATTAAGAAATTTCTAATTACATTCTTAAAGGTATGTAAATGAATGTACTACCGTACATATCTTTATATAAAAAAAAGAGAAGAATTTTCAAAACTTGCTTCTTAGTGTTTCTTAAAATTGATAAAGTTCATAAAAGGCAAAAATAATGTACCATATTATAGAATATGTATATGAAGAAGAATAAATATATATATTAATTTCCAATTCATAATAAGGCAAAATAGTTTTACCTTTCTAAAGATTTTAACTTTAAAATACACTTAATGGAATAATATTCATTAAGCCCTGTTAGAATGTAGGCATTAGTTTTCATTTGCCATATTAATTCACATTCTTCTAATCTAAGTTCCCAAGGACCTCCCCTAATAGTTTTGCTTATTTGGTCTATAGCTGTATACTGAAACTTATGTGAAGGATTTTCCATTGTGTGTTTGGCCATTGCATTGGTACTAGGTTTTTTTTTTTACTTATATGTTACTGATGTTTGTAGATCCACTGTTTGAGCATCCGTTCCATTTTTCCTATATAAAATCCTTGACACTGCTGACATGAGGCCAGATATACCACACCTATCATTTCACAATTAAATTTCCCTTTTATAGGGTAGGTCTTATTACATATGCAAATGCTATTCCCTACCTTAATAAAATGACATTGGTGGCATCTACACATTTTTTCATTCCCCAATTTATCTGGGGTTTTAGAGAATTGCTCTCTAACAGACTCTTAAGATTGGGGCCCTTCAATATATTATATGGGGTCTTTCTCCTAACGTTTTATGCATATAAGCCGCGGTGGTGCGGTTGTCACCTCACAGCAAGAGGTTCTCCCGTTTGATTCTCAGCTGGAGTGCCTTCTGTGTGGAGTCTGCATGTCCTCCCCGTGGTCGAGTGGCATTCAAAAAACATGCGTGAATGGGCATGCCTTCACTGAAGGTTGGGCGTCGAGCTGGCATCTTGGCACTGTGAAAATCTACTGTCAATCATTAGCGGACAAGAGTTCCTCTGTGGCGACCCCTAACTGGGAAAAGCCAAAGGAACAACAACAACTATCTTCAGCTATAAGTGTCCGTTTTTTAATTATAGTATTTTTAATGTCACTTGCATCTATAGAGAAAGTGGTAAGGAAGCTTAGGTTTGGGATATAATTTGACTGAATTATTAAGAGGGCTATTTTGAATAGTTGAACCCTGTTCAGCTTCTATATAGCCCTTCCAAAGGATAGGTTTATAATGACCACTACTCCTTTTTCTACAAACTTCATTAAATAATTGCTCATATAGTTGCACTGGATAGCCTCTTTTTATGAACATATGTTTTAGGTTCTCACATTCCGAAAGAAAATCTATCTCAGATGATACTCTTCTAGCAGCTCTGACTAGTTGTCCCTTTATTACTGCTCTCTTCTGATGGTATGGGTGGCTGCTACTAAAAGGTAAGAAGGTGTTAGAGTAGGTAGGCTTCCTATAGATTGCAGTCCTATACCTCCTATTCAATCTATCTTTGGACAGCTGAACATCCAAAAATCAATGGATTCTGTCTCAAACTGATAGGTGAATTGTAAAAAATTGGTTAATCGTGTAATGTCATTAAGGAAATTAATTAGAAGAATGTGAATTAATGCCAAATGAAAACTAATAACTACATTCTACCAGGACCTAACAAATATTGTCCCATTAAGTTTATTTTAAAGTTAAAATCTTTAGAAAGGTAAAAATATTTTGCCTTTTTATGAATTAGAAATTAATATATATATATATATATATATATATATATATATATATTTATTCTTCTTCATATACATATTCTATAATATGGTATATAATGTTTGCCTTTTATGCACTTTATCAATGTTAAGAAGCATTAAGAAGTAAGTTTAAAAAATTCTCTTTTCTTTTTTACATAAAGATATGTATGGTAGTGCATTCATTTATATGACTTTAAGAATTTAATTAGAAATGTCTTAATTAAGTGTTTGAATTTTTAACAGTCTATAAGTAGGCCTGTTAACTTTGGTAGTTGTCTGAAGAAGTTCATTGAACTGTGTGGATGAATGAAAGCGCTAACACAATAAACAGTCTGGGTGATTTTACAGTCCGCTGCTTTCTTGAAGTTATTTTTAGGCATTTAATTATGTATAAACTGTGTAAGTGGACTAATTAATGCCCATCTTTCCTGGCCATAAAACAGGGCATAGGCAGCAGAGTGGATTATTGGAAGGGATAATTTAGAGGGGTTATTAAGCAACATATTTTGGCAGGTGAGAGGAAATCAGAATGCCTTAATGAAACCCACATGGATATAGAGAGATCAAGCAAAACCAAGAAATGATTCATATTTCTATAACACACTTCCCCAAGAGCTTCTCTCCAGCTTACCTCTCAAGCCCTTAGCACAAGAAATCTGGACAAAGCATAAAATAATGGTGGGACAAACGCTTGAAAATAAGGACAGATTTTAAATAGTGCTGTAATAAACTTAGAAAGTTGTTAGAATAACAAAATTTGTATTAACATGTATTTTTCTGAAGGCTATAAAATCCTAAACTTAAACATCTACCTTGCTTTAGTGACTTAAATCCACAGCAATTTTCCAGATAACCACAAATTATATGAAGACCAGATTAAAAATATGGAGACAAAATCTGGACATTCTGCAAAAATCTGGATATTTGAAAGGTATACTTCCCTATACAGTCCAAACATTTTCTAACTTTACGGTTCTGCTTGCCCCCTGTTGGATTTGTAATTCTGAGACTGTAGGATACAGATGTATAGCTATGATGAGGTAAAGGCAACAGATGCCCTGCGATCAGCAGAATTTGATCAGTCTTAAGTGTAATACTGGTATTATTCAGAAATGACGGTATTGCATTTGCTATCAGAACAGAAGCTCTTTAGCACACCATAAGTGGTATAAACTTTTTCATTTTTTTTCTCCTCAACGTAAAGTTGAAGGAGGCACCAGGTCAGGGGATGGTACCAGGCAACATAATAGCTAGTTATACCTTTGATGATACCCTTAAGTACATTTGAGTAATACTGTTCCTGTTTTCTCACTCTCAAGCAAGTGAAACATTTTTCTGTTCACCTCTGCTCCCACCACTCAGCATGCATGCCTCATGTTTTACTTATCTGAGACTGATTTGCTGCAACCTGTGACTGCTGCAAATATTTCTCTGCCATACTGTTGCACTGAAAACAGTATGCACCAAGTGTTAAGTGATCCGAAGTGACCTCACTTCCATACTGTCTTTTATTCTTGACAGAGACAAGTTAGCATAATGGATAATGTCTTCATCTTCCACATACAAGGTTCAGTCCTGACCTCCAGCCAATACCTGTATGGAGTTTGCATGTCCTCCATATGTCTCTGTGGGTTCCTCCCACCTCCCAAAAATGTGTTGAATGTTTCCATCTCAAACTCACAAAGAAAGGAGTTGTGGGCAGCAGCACACAACTCTATTTGATGCATATGGGAAGGAAGAGTTGTCTAGATCAACTGCCTTGTGCATCAGGTGTGGTGTGCAAAATTGCCTCTAGGTGATTTGGTCATGTTGACTAATGTCATCAAATGGGCATGGGGTATTTGGCAGGGATAAACGGGTTGAAGAACTGGCTTATTCTGCAGGAACATTGACAAGTGCATGTTATATACACACTACAGCATACAAATAGTTAACCATGTGGTAGAAAACATAGTAAAAAATATATATTTCACAAAAAAGCATTATCTTGCTAATCGTCTCCTCCCAGTATATCTGCTTTTACTGTCACACGGTGTTACACAACTGATAAACAAGTACTCACTGAGTGCATGTTTCTCAGCAAAGTCTATTACTGATGTCACAAGGCTTGCTGAGGTTCCAATAGACCTCATTTCTCCTCTAGCTTCTGTCCCAATCTCATTCATTTCTGTGCCTTTTTGCGCACCTCTAAAAAAGTAGTCAGGCGAAAAGGTTGAAGAAGCACTGGATCCATACATTATCTGCATTTGTTTACTGAGGTCACTTACACCTCTTACACAGATGTGTTATTTTCCTTCCTACTGTCCATGGTATTTAAAAAGTCTAATAAAATTGTTAGAAATGCATGTGGCTCTTAAAATAATAATTAAAAAAACGAGCCACAAGAGAGTCAGGCATGAATATAACAGCTATAGATCAATTGTAGAATAAATAAAACCAATTGCTTTGTTGTTAGTGGTTTCTGAGAGCAAGAAGAAAGTACAATGGTTTATTTATTTTTGTTTTTTTTTTGTTTGTTTGTTTGTTTGTTTGTTTTTTCAACTGCATTGATGTGAAAAGAAGTACAGCATGACTTTGCTTGTCCCTGATTCTGATTATTTCTATGGTGAAAAATACAATTTAATTTGTCATTTGGTAATACTTCTGTGATATTAGTTAACCACCTGCATTTTTTCATGCTGCTGTTTGTTTGAAAGTAGGCATTTTGATTAAATCTTCTATTATTTTAACGAGTATACAGGCATGTGAGAGTATGCACTTGCGGAAGTGACTCTGTGAATGTACGAATGTGTGGCTGTGCTTGAAAGAGAGAAACAGGGAACAGGAGAGAGAGATACTATGTATTTATAGCAAGTAGAGCTTGGATTACTTGTGTAACTGCAAGAGCCATGGCATTAAGTGAAATCTTTAGAGGATGCTGAAGAAAACTTCCACTGATATTTGCATTGTAAATTGCACATATTGAGACAAAGCTTCAATATTATTTATAATTCAGTTAAGCATATAATTTAACATTTCTGTAAATATCTCAGAAAACAAGTACTAAGAAATGAATATGTTGCTGATATAATAAAACGTATGTTTGCTTAGCAAAAGTGCTCTGAAAATACATGTCTAGGTTGAACAGTTTCCAAGATATGACAATTTGTGGAGCTTTAGAGAAAAATGTACCAATTAAGAGCTATAATATATTAGCAATAAGTCTAAGGCAGTAAATGAACTTTTGATTATCATTATAAGGAATACTTTTTACTGATAACATTACTTATATCATTATAATAGCTTTTATTGTCTACAGAAATGCGCATTTGTTTGTCTTTTGCTTTTAACTTGATTTTTTTTAGAAAGTGTTTTGAAATATAATAAAAGATGTGACATTTCGTAACATAGAGATGAAAATAAATTATATGGAATCCATTTGTGTGGGTACAAAGGGGAGATGGAGGGAGGGAAACAGAATGTGAGGGATCAAGACTTTATTCTGCACATAAGAGCATTTAAAGACAGAAAGTTAATAAGAATACTTTCTGCACATAAAACTATTCAGGTTACCTGTGAGGTTCAGCTGTTGAGGAAGGTGGGGAGTGGCAGTGAATAGACAGAGACGGTATCAAGTGTCATAATAAACCATTCCCACGTACAAAACTGGGAAAAAGGACGATGATTGTGAAACTGATGAAGGAACTACTGGTCTGCTGTCTTTGTTTGTATGAGTGTAGGTGTTTATGTTGTGCTGCCAGTGTTTTATGCACCTAACTCTTCCTGACCTCCAGAACGTTAATTCATCAGACCTGTATGCCATCAACAGTTTCATTAAATTTTTGCAAATTTATATTAAGTATTTCACTATATCTCGTGTTGCTGCCTCACAGCAAGAGGTTCTCCAGTTCGATCCTTGGCTGGGGTACCTTCTGTGCGGAGTCTGCATGTCCTCCCTGTGGTCGCGTGGGTTTCCTCTGGGTTCTCCGGTTTCCTCCCACATCCCAAAGACATGCTGTAGGTGGATTGGACACTCTAAATTGGCCCTAGGTGTGAGTGTGTGCATGTGTGTGCCTTCTATGGAAGGTTGGGCGCCGGGCTGGCAACTCGACACTGTAAAACTCCACTGCCAATCATGAGCGAACAGGTAATCCGTTGTGGCGACCCCTAACAGGGAAATGCCAAAAGAAGAAGAAGATTTCACTCTATCTTCTGTTGTCTCTGCTGCTCCTTCTTCCTTTGCCTTTGATCTTTTTCAACATCACGGCCTTCTCTGATGAATCTTGTCTTTGAATTATGTGGCCAAAGTATTCAAGTTGTAGCCTAACTACCAGGCCTACAAATTAAGTTAATCACATCATTCCTTTAAGTACTGAATGATTTTATTTTCCTGCAATCCATGGAATTCTAAAAAGTTCCTTCAGTATCAGTTTTCCTTCTTAAAGTTAAAGGAAAGCAACCTAAACATGTAGGCAGGCTGTGATATTGTAAATAGGAACCAACATCTTCTTTCATATTTCCACTGCAATGCCACTGAAAATCTCAAACTGATAAAAAATGTTACTCAATAAGCAACAGTCATAATTGTGGGAAAGTGTCAGATCAACTGTATGAAGACCGTACAGGGAGTCTAGACCTACTAGGCTACAGAAATAGGTAATTTTATATAAGAGCTAATAAAAAAAAAGATACTAAAAAGTGCTGACAGAACACCTGAAGAAGGTGCATAAATGCACTTGAGTAGAAGGCAATGGCTAACTCAACAGCTTATTCATCCGTCCCCTACTCAACACTGTTATAGACAGGCTTAAAGCACTTATTTGAATTGGTCTATTACGGTGTGGTTTGATAACATGTTTTTCTCATGTTATTTTTGTTTTAATTGATTTTGTAATTATGGATCATAATGTTATATTACAATTGTTTTAACACCTGTAAGTGAGATATAATGCCAGTGCAAAAATGTACATATTAGACAGAGTTAAGCATATAACTATAAGGATTTTCTATAAGAGATAAATATGTATTCTTCTCTATGTGTTGTACTTCTGAACAGAGCTTCACTTATGTTTCTCTGCTTGATTATTGCTGATCTCTGTCTGCATTTGATTTTGGATTGGAGTTATTCATTTATCGTTTGGTTAGTTCTATTTTTAATATTTTTCTTATATTGCATTTTGTTTTGTTGTAAGCTTTTTGTTCTTTTTTGGAGTTTAAGAGGTCTTGGCTAGGGTCAGTTAGATAATTATTTTGCAAACATTGAATAAAATATTAGTGGGAGGAGCTGAAAAATAGCATTCTTCATTAAAAAAAGAAATATTTAGTGGTATCATTAATTAGCTGTAGTGCTTGTTTCATTTGCTGGTCTCTGCCTGACTATTGCTGTTCTCTGTCTGCCTTTGATTTTGGATTAGATTTATTCATTTAAGGTTTGGTTCCTTCAATTTTTTTATACTGCATTTTATTAGTTTTTCTGCTTTTTGGAGTTTAAGAGGTTTTGGCTAAGACCTCTTCGAAAATAATTATTTTTTTAGACAGTGGATAACACCCAACTAATTAGTGGGATGAGCTGAGAAACAGTATTCCTCATTTAATTACAAATATTTAGTAGCATCTTTACTTGCTGTGTTCTGCCTGGTAATTGCTGATCTCAGTCTGCATTTGATTTTAGATTGAAGTTATTCATTTAAGGTTTAGTTACTTCTATTTTTTATCTTTTTCTTATATTGCATTTTTTTGTTTTATTTATTTATTTATTTATTGTTCTTTTTGGAGTTTTAAGACGTCTAGACTATGGTCAGTTAGAAAATAATTATTTTGCAGACTGTGAATAACATCCAGCTAATTAGCAGGAGGAGCTGAGAAATAGCATTCCTAATTTAACTACAAATATTTAGTGGCATCTTTATTTAGCTCTTGTGCTTTTTTGGCTTGCTGTTCTCTGCCGATCTCAGTCTGCATTTAGTTTTCCCACCCACCTGAAATGTTGCTGTTCTGCTTTTAAACTTGGTGGCTTTTGAGTTGCCTTCCCCTACTATAAATCTGATTTTGGGCACTCTTTCTAGTGTCATCTCATCAGCTCATTCCTCTGAAAACTAAGAAATCAACTGAGAAGCCCCTCCCCTTAGTCTCTTAAACTTGAATTATCTTATTTTTCCTACCTTTCCACTTAATACAAAAAAGTGCACTTTATTCAGCTAATGTACTGTATTTGTATTCTTAAAGTGTTCAACTGTATTGAATCTGTTGTATTTAGTATTGCTTGTTAGTAGCTTAACTGTTATCCTTAGCCTTTTAGTTCTGACTTAAACACATGGATTTCAAGCTAGTTATCTTATATAAGGAATGCTTGTAATCAACACTCTTGTGGCAGGAGAGATTGCTTGTACCTTCTGAGATGGAATTGCCTGTTAAAGGCTTATTGTGTCTGTTATTCAAAAAGTGTCTTAGTTCTGGTTTAAGTGCTTGGGCTACAAACCAGTTATTTTACATTAAGATTGTTTCTGGTCTACACTGTTGTGGGAGAAGAGGGTAGCCTCCACCCTTCTGAGCTGGGAATCACTGGTGAAGGCTTATTGTGCCAGTTATTCTATGTGTCTTTGTTCTCACTTAAGCACTTGAGATCCAAACCAGTTATTTTACATTAAAAAGGTTGGTAGTCTACACTCTTCTGAGAGGAGAGGGTAGCCTCTTCCCTTATCAGCTCAGAATTTCTGTGGTTCTTTGTTGAGTATCTGTAGGTTTTGAGCTTTTTTACAGTGTTTGGTTAGAACTGCTGCTCTCCATATAGTGGAGCCTAGCAGTGATAGGTATAGTCGCTGATATCTTGCAACATAATTCCCCCTTGTAATCTGTGTAGATGCCAATCTCTCACAGCGTAAGTTTCCCTTAAAATACACTTACTGTCTAGACAGATTTTTTTAACTACTAGAGCATCTAGTCTGCACATAGCTGAGCATTGCTCATCAAGTTCCATGTCTTATTGACCTATTCAATATTTCAGTTTCCAGCACTCCTCCCTAATAGATGAGTAGACATGTATATACACCTCCCATCTCTGTCTCTCTGGCCATTCGGGTTGAGATACGTATTCTGAGGCATTGTAGCAATTACCTCACGTACGCTGGTAACCCATTTATTCTTAATAAAACAGATAAAGTATGCGAGAGGTACAAATACACTTCAATGCTGTAGGCAAAACTCTGTCATACAACTAAAACTAATCCTATAGAGGTTGTCAGTGACACTTTCACCATGCCCACTGTACAGGGTAAAGACCCTGCACATAAAACTACTTATGCTGAGGCACTTACAGATAACCCTCTTGAAACACAAAGACCTTCTGCACTACACAATCAAAAAAAGGGTCCTCATTTATAATGTAAACACTCTGTTAAAAAACACCCACAGCTACACATAGTAACATTATATCTAAAGGCTCTATGCTAAGCCTTTACGATAAACCACTGCACAGCCAAATTTCCTGGTCATTGGTGATTCTATATATACTGAGGCATACTGATGTTGTCCTCACCAGACTGAGTAAGGCAAGAGTCACAGTTAGCTACCCTTCTGGTTAGGATCTGTCAAGTCACACAGGCACTCAGATTATTGAACCACAGGTACCAATATGACTTTGCCATAATTGATGTGGGTATTAATGACCTCAGACATACCTTCCTTGACTATATGAAGCAAGGCAAGATCAAGCTCACTGATTATGTGTCTCAGGCAGGTGTGAGCATAGCACTGAACTACATACTACCTTTTCCAAGGATGATGGCACATTTCCAACAGAAAACATTTGATTTTAATAATTAGATTAAGTTCTGGTGTCAATCAAAGCTGGTGCAATATTTGACAGTCAGGGAGGACATGGTTGACAGACAGATCATGCCACTTTGTCGGGGATGGTCTGCACTTATCCCCTCTAGGCTTTTGGATGTTAGCAAATACCTCTTCCCCCTCCATAATATATTTTTAGGCAATACCAAACAGATAAACCTCCCAACTTAACTGAATCTGTGAAGAAATATCTGAAGATGGTATTGCCCAATGACAGAAGTCTTAACAAGAAACTACACTTCTTGGGAGCCTATATATCCCTGGAGAATGTAGACATTTGTGTAATAACAGAAACATGGTTTAAAGTCACAGAGACATCCCCGTCAATGCAAGGTTATAATGCTTTTCACACCTTTGGACCAACTACTGCACAGGGGGAAACTAAAGACGGAGGAGTTTTAGTCTACATTAAAACAAACTTCACATCTAGATTAGTTAAAGTGTATTACACACTGGAACGCATACATGTGCAACTCACCATTAACAGGATCTTGTACTATATCCTTACAACCTATAGGTCCCCTTCCATGTCCCAGGGCACTCATACTACCTATCTCAGTGTACTAGAATCCCTCACTGTTCAACCCAATACAATTTTCATGGTGGGATCTCATCTACCATAGGAATCCTACATTACTTCTAATACAAAAGCCCAGTGATTCCTAAATTTTGTTAATGCCAGCATCCTGGAACAGTTGGTCCATTCTTCTACCAGCGGTGCAATCATTCCTGACCTTGTACTCACAAACATGGATGGGGGGGGGGTCGATGTTTCTCACCCAACGTAATGTCTTCACTCATCACATGTGACCATAAGGCATTATTGTTTGAAATAAAAATTAAATCTTGGGATCCAGAGAAATGAAAAACTTCTTAGGAACTATTCCAAGACTAACCTGTCTCTACTAAACAGCACCTTGACTAAATTCTAAGCACCCCTAAACTCAATAAACACCACAGCATATGCTGAGCTATTTACAAAATCTATGTACAGCCATATTGATAGCTGCATAGAATGAGCTGTACCCACTTGTATTAAGAATAAGACAAACTCAAAAACAAGCTACCCTGGTGGAATCATAATATAAATCAGTTATACAGCAAAAGAAAAACATCTTGGCCGATCATAGGAGGAACAAACCCATACATACTAAAAGCCCCATGACCAATCTAAACAGAAGCTAAGAGAATTAGTTAATACTTTAAAGGCTAAGTTTGAAGAAAAAAGTACCTTCGCAGGTAAGGACAACCACAAAGATTTTTACCGCTATGTCCATAACCTCTGGGGAAATACGTTACAATCCACAGAACATATTGTAAACATCATCACCAACACTGAACCATTGAAGGAAAACATTCTTACAATGGAGTCAGGCCAGGCTCAGGGGGAGGATGCCCCCCTGTTGTAGAAAGAAGTAGCAGTCAACAAAAATCAGAAAAATGATAGGCCAAAGAAGATTCATAAAGATGATAGAGTGGACTATCGGGAATAAGAAAGAAATTATGTATTGTTATTATTATGCAAAAAGCCCAGAATTTCTAGACACAAGATATACAAAAATGATTAAGAGAGAAATTAGAGGAAAAATACTTCCACAAGAAAAACTGTCAAAAGCTTCAAATAAAAAGTTGTGTTCATTAATATAACAGATTTGTGAAAAACATTATATAGACCAATAAACTTTGATCTGTTTGAAAAAAGAAGCATCTGAGTAAGTGTGAAAATATAAACAAAAAACCTAGAGATTTTTGAAAAGTATAAAAAAGAAATATGGATGTGGGAAAGAAAGAGATATTTGATATGGTGCAATATTTATACAAAGTTGAAAGTCAAATTAATCAATACAAAAAAGGCAGCTCTAAAAATATTTGAAGAGAAATATAGGCAAAGGCATCCAGTTATGGAAAATTTCACAATAAAAAAATAATATCACAAATAGGGAATGTAGAAAATAAGATAGTAAAGTGGAAGTTAAAAAAATAGAAGTTGAAGTTATGGAATGCCTGTGAAGTGAAGGTTTTAGTGTAGAAGGTCTCGCACACATTACATCATGGCATGATGGAATGAGTCCCCAATGTAAGGAGAAACAGTAAGATCAGGAGACAATATGGACAAGGGAAAGAAAAAGAGATTTAATATGGTGTAATATTTATGTAAAGGAGAAAGCAAAACTAATCAATACAAAAAGAGCAGCACCAAAGATATTTGAAGAGAAATACAGGCAAAGAAATTTGTACATGGAAAACTTTACAATACAAAAAATAAGAAGACAAAGAGGTAAAGTATAAAAGAAGATTAGTAATGGAGAAGTTAAAGAAATAGAAACTGAGGTTATGGAGTACATGTGAAGTGAAGAATTCAATGTAGAAAATCTAACTCAGAACGCATCACAGCAGGATAAGGGCAATGGACATCCAAATTAAGGAGAAACCAGTGGAATGGGAAACAACTGTTCAATTGCCATAATAAAATATTTTGGAGCCTTCCAAAGGAAACCAGCATAAATGTTCACTTGAAGCTGGACAGCAAGGGAAGGAACAGGAAACTGTGGCAATTGTGATACAGTCAATGTTAAGGAGTGATAGGCCTGTAAGTTCACATATGACAGAGTAACGGATGACGCATGATGAAATTGAGGAGAATGTGCCACAGGAAAATGCTATAGAACTTTCTACAGAATGCCCACAGGAAATGGAGAACAAAAAAGGTGCTCTCGGTTTAGAAGAAAATGAGCTAAGAGAAGAGTTGCTTGATCTAACTAATACAGATAGACATATTAAGTTCAATGAAAGAAATAGACTGCAGAAGGTTACTAAAACCCCAAAAGTTAGAGGTTTGATAAAATAAATGAACACAGTAATTAGGAATGTCCGTAGAGATCCATGCCATATAACAGAAGTAAACAGGATATATTACTGTGCAGCTAAATTAATAACAGATAAAATTCTACTACAAGAACACAGACTAGCAAGGCAAAGGAAGGGGAGAAATTGAATACCATCACGAAAATATCAAATAAAGAAAATTATAAAACAATGAAGATGAGAAATGTCAGTGTTAGATGAGTATAGAAGAGGGAACAAATCAACAAAAATACTCAGAAAGATAGACGTGATAAAGGCAATGTGCAGTATTATAACGGATCAGGATTTATCATGCACTGTCCCAAATAATAAACTAAATATATCAGCACAGGCAGAAAAACTTAGAAGATACACAGATAAATATAATAGAAAAGTACAAAATAAGCAATTTATTGGTGTGCCAAAAAAAATTTATAGAGTATTGAGAAACAAGGTAAAAGGAACTGAAAGACAACCAAAAAAGAAAAAAAATAGATACATTTTGGAGAAGTATTTATGAAGATGCTGTGGAATATAACAAAGTTGCTAAATGGATAGAAGAAGTAAAAGAAAGAATAAGAAGTTTAAAGGTACAGGATATGAAATGTCATGAAGTAATGGCCAGAGGGACTGAAACAAAGTTAAGAAAAGCTTCTAATTAGAAATCCCCAGGCCTAGATGTTGTACATAGCTTCTTGTTAAAAGTATTAACATCTTTGCACAAAGATTTTGCCATGAGTAAGAACTATTTATATGCACACCCCAAACAGACACCAACCTGGCTAACAGGAGAAATAATGCTCCTTCTTAAGAGTGAATCTGCAAGCTACAGTAAAAATTATAGACCAGTAACTTGCCATCACCAAAGTATAAACTATACACTGGAATTGATGCTGACAGAGTTTATAGTCATTTAGAAGAAAACTCAATTATGGCAATAGACTCAAAGGGCAATAAAAGAAAGTCATATGGAACAAAGGATCATTTGTTTTTAAATAAAGTCATAGTGGAGAACTGTAAAAAAGGGGAAGAATCTAAGTATGACATGGATTGACTGCAAAAAGCATTTGACAGTATCCCACATTCATAGATAAAAGAGTGCTTAAATATGTATAAGATACAACCTACACTGATAAACTACATCACAGGGACCATGAAACAGCGACAAACCACTTTGCAGTTGTCTTGATAAAAGACAAATTATTATTCCAGGGATAAAAATCCAAAGGGGGATATTCCAGGGTAACTCTCTGTCACCATTGCTCTTTTGCCTTGCTCTTAACCCATTAAGCTGTCTGCTTAACACATTAGGTCATGGCTATAATTTGGCACCCAGAAAGCAGCAAACTGTAAAGACTTCTCATTTCCTCTTTGACGATGATTTAAAACTGTATAGCTCATCAGATGAGGAACTGAAATCATAACTGCAAGTAGTCAAAACTTTTTCAGATGCTGAAATTATTTCAAGTCATCAAAACTTATTCAGATGCTGGAATTATTTTTCAACTAATACTGCATTTAAATTGATTTATTTGTGTTACATTGAATATTAACTGAACTGTAAGCTTTGACTCTGTTTTGTCAGTTAGTGCTTGCTAGATTTTTATTTGCGGTTAGTAATTGCAGGTGGGGGTAGTATCATTCATTGATAGCCTGTCACTGCCTATTTAAATAGTACATTTAGGAATATTTTCTGCTTAAAACCTCAGCTTTGGCCGACTAAGGTCTGGCTGTATTCAACTGGAAGTATAAGATAATTTAAGCACCTTTTATCCGCACATTTTTCAAATAATATGGCATTTAAATTGATTTATTTGTGTTGCATTGAATATTAACTGAACTGTAAGTTTTGACTCTGTTTTGTCAGTTAGTGTTTGCTAGATTTTTATTTGCTGTTAGTAATTGCAGGCGGTGTAGTATCATTCCTTGATAGCCTGTCACTGCCTATTTAAGTGGTACATTTAGGAATATTTTCTGCTTAAAACCTCAGCTTTGGGTGGCTAAGATCTAGCTGTATTCAACTGGACATATAAGATAGTTTAAGTACCTTTTATCTGCACATTTTTCAAATAATACGGCATTTAAATTGATTTATTTGTGTTACATTGAATATTAACTGAACTGGAAGTTTTTCTCTGTTTTGTCAGTTAGTTCCCCACCCACCCTCACTGTTTTTGTTTTGGTGTTAATCTTGGTGGCTTTGAAACTGCCCGCCCCTCTTGTAAATTTGTGTTTGGATACTCCTTCTGGGCCCATCTCATTTGCTCACTCAACTGAGTGCAGTGAGATCATATTCTGATTTCAGGCACTCCTACTGTGTACAAAGAGAGCATCTGGTAAAGAAAAAAAAATTAAGCTTGTTTCCTGCCTTTCCTGTAAGTGGTCTAGACTGTTTGTACGCTTCTGATCCCCCAAGCCTTTCTGTTTTGGAGGGTAGCCTTCTAGCTTAATTTTGTTTCTTAGAACTAGCCTGTTTTCTAGTTTCAGCACTCAAGTCTGTTTCTTTGAACTCAGCACTTGTTCAGAACTCGTTGTAAGCACTAAATAAGCTGCAAATTACTACAGCACTCAACTTTCCTCACTTGTCAAGAGGAAAGTAGTTTTAGTACTTAATAAATAAGCACCTAGACAAGCCGAAAAACGCAAAAAATAAATAAGCACCTATCCAGGCATGTCTAAGGGTCAGCTTCAAGTGATTTCTTCTGTTTACCTGATGAATCTGGGCATCTTGGGGCAATGCAGCAATTGCCTCATGTATACAGACAACCCTCTACTCCTACCACCTAACACTACAACTTGTGAGAGATGCACTTATATTGCCAAACTGGAAAAAAAGCTCGCTTCACCCAAGACTGGACTAGACAGTCAAGAGAAGAAGGTAAACACTTGCACCACACCACACTCATCACATAGTCCCTCAAAACCTACACCACCAAAACCCACATAGAAACACAAAACACACACCTACATTCGCGGAGGCTCTCATTAAAAACCTGCCCAAGCATCAGAGACCTCCAAAGCAGAAATGCAAGCAAACTCCACCCCCCCCAACACAACCCAAATGACACATAGCCCACAAACTCAGTGTGCCACTCTACTACAGCGCATAAGGCATAACAACGTACCCAACACTCTAGTCATAGGTCACAATATAGTCAGGCACACTGATGTTCCACTCACCAGGCTAAACAAGGAGAAAGTTACTGTCAGCTGCCTGTCAGGTGCCAGGATCCGTCACATAACGCAAGCACTCAGGTCACTCCACAACAAGTACAAATATGACACTGTCATTGTCCATGTTAGTGTGAATGACCTGAGACATACCTCCCTGGACTACATGAAAAGAGACATGGAGGAGCTTTCCGATCTTGTAGCCCAGGCAGGTATGACCCTGGCCCTGAGTAGCATCCTGCCATCACCCAGAATGATGCCACAGTACAAGGGCAAAATGATTGACTTCCAACAATTGGCTAAGCTTCTGGTGTCATTCTAAGAGGATCCAGTATTTGTCTGCCTGGGACGACATGATCGACAGACCATGATGCTTTGCCAGAGATGGCTTGCACCTGTCACCCTTGGGATTCCGGATACTGGCTAAGGCTCTTGCCACCCCTATAGTGCCTTTTTAGTCAAGGTTAAAATGACAAATTCACCACCGTAACAGGTACATGCAAGCAAAATCTGAGGGTAATGCTACTCAATGCTAGAAGTATAAACCTCAAAATCCACTCACTCGAGGCAGTCTTTAAAATGGAGAACATCGACATCTGTGCAGTGACAGAGACCTGGTTCAAAGCTCCAGAGAGGACCCCTGTATTACTAGGCTGTAATTCATACCACACCTTTCGGCCACCTAACATGGAACAAAGCACTAAAGGTGGAGGCATGTCTATATTCATTAAGGATATCCACACCTCCAGGCTAATTGCACAGCATAATGCATCTGAGATAACCAAGTGCAACTAACTCTGGGCAAGACCGCAATCCAAATTATAGCTTGCTACAGACCCCCCACCATTCCCCATGATTCTCACTCCTCATTTCTTGATACACTGGAAAGTATTAGGGTACAACCTAAGTCCCTAATAATGGGCAATTTCAACTACCCCACCATTAACTGGGAAAACTACTCATGTACCAACTCTTTTGCTCAACGTTTTCTGGAATTCATAAATTCCAGTGCCTTGGATCAACTTATTCACACCCCCAGTAGGGGCAGCAATATCCTAGACTTGGTCATTACCAACAAAGGCAACCGGTATTCCACACCAGAGGTCAATTCCTCCTTGGTCAGATCTGAACACAAGCTAATCACCCTAGACATCCACATCCCACCCCAACCCCAATTAGGGAAACCACAGTAAAAAACTTCTCCAAAGCCAACTTCACACTTCTTGAGACAGAAGTGGCAAACTTCATGACAACCATGCAGACGGACAATAGAGGTATGACTGCTGAATCCTACACAAATGCACTTTATAAGCACTTACATGAGTGCATGGATAATGCTATCCCTAATAGAACCAAGATGCTATCCTCCAAAAAAAAGGAAGCCAATCTGGTAGTCCTCTGCTATAAACAAACTCTACAACAGAAGAAAGAAACTGTTTCAGAAAAGAGTAAAATCCCATGACTGGAGGAACTCCCTGTTCAACCTCAGTAAGAAGCTGAGATCCCTCATAAAATCCTCCAAAGCTAGTTACGAAAACAAAATTGCCACTGACTCTAAAGACAACCACAAAGCATTCTATAGCTATGTCAAGAATCTCAATGGCAACACTCAGATCTGCTCTGAGTTACAGCACAATGGCACTAAATATACAGAACCAACTGATATTGCCAACATCCTGGCAGATAGGTTCAGTGCTAACTTTAGCCCCTTCTCACCCCCTAGAAGGCCGATCTCTATACTGGAAGAATGCAAAATTCCTGTCATCACGGCTACACAGGTAAAAAACACACTCTTCAAAGCCAAAAACACAGCATCCATGGGACCTGACAATATCCCAGTCTGCGTTCTACATGAACTACAGAATGAACTGGCACCCTACCTAAGTACCATGTTCAGTCATAGCCTCATCTCAGGCTTTGTGCCCACTGAATGGCGCACCGCGACAGTTATCCCATTCCACAAAGGGGGAGCCAGGATGGACCCCCGGGAACTACCGCCCTGTTAGCCTGACAAGCCTGGTCTTCAAGGCCATGGAACGTATCCGTATCATCATGGAACTCATAAACAAAGACATTGGTAATCGCCAAACTCTGGACCCTACCCAGTTTGGATTTGTAAAAGGCAGATCATGTCTCCTAAACCTAATTGACTTCTTTGAAGCAGTCACCAAAGCCATAGATGAGGGTAAGGTGGTTCACACAGCTTATCTAGATCACACCAAGGCTTTTGACACCATCCCCCACTCTGGAATTATAGATAAGCTCACTAAACTAGGTATAAATCCCTATGTCACAAGATGGGTTGCCAACTGGCTCATGGACAGAACCCACACTGTGAAAGTAGCAGACTCCAAATCCGACTTCAGACCAGTGACAAGTGGAGTACCACAGGGTTCAGTCCTGGGTCCTCTCCTGTTTGGTATCTACTTCTCTGAAGTACAGGCTAACACAGACGGTCTTTGGCTAACAAAGTTTGCAGATGACTGCAAACTAGGAGCCATAATCGAAACTCTTAATGATGTGAACATACTACAAAAGGGCCTCACTGAGACAGATGCCTGGTGTAAAAGCCATGGCCTGAAGCTCAATGCCAAAAAGTGTATTTTCATCCCCTTTGGTAAAAACTCTGTACCCATGAACTACCACATAGCTGGTAGTCTACTTAACACCAAAAATGTGATAAGAGACCTTGGGACACAGGTGGACAGTAGTCTCTCCTTTGATAATCACATCGCCACAGTGGTCAGGAAATCCTTCGACATGGCTCTCCTCATCACAAAAGGTTTCTCATCCAGAAAAAAGAGGTAATTGTTCCCCTCTACTCATCACTGATTAGACCTATTATAGAGTACAACGCCCCTTTTGGTATGTACCTCTGAAGACATCTACAACAACTGGAAAAGCCACAGAAATACCTCACAAAGAGGATTACTGACCTCAAACAGATGCCCTACACAGACCATCTCAAAAATCTCCAGCTTTACTCCATCACATATCGCCTACTCAGAGGAGATCTCTGCCTAACATACAAAGCTATGTCAAACCCAGATCTGTTGGACATGCTCCACTTAAAGAAATCCCAATCCCTCTGAGCTACTCGCTCTAGGGACCTAAACCTTGTCACCACAATAAACAGAACATGCTGGAAGGATAGATTCCTGTCCCAGAGACTTCCCATACTCTGGAACAGACTACCTATCTATGTCAGGGCTCATCATTAGCACTCTTCCAGAAAAATCTTGATTGGATGGGAGATAGGAAATTCACCCTGGGGATCACTTCTGTGGCTCTGCTCGACAGGGGCACAGGAAAATAATTTTCTTGGGTGGAGAAAGCCAGGGTACCTTTTTGGCTAGGCTTATATAGGCCCCAAGGCCAATAGCCTAGTACCTACCTATGAACCTATAAGAATGTCATTTGGCCTTGATAAAAGTGCAAAAATAAACTTTAAAGCAGGAAAGTTGCAGCACCAAGAAGACATCGGTTTGGGACAAGAATGTCATATAAAAGAACTTGAGTAAAAGGGAGTGTATAAATATCTGGGAATTGCTGAAGGATCAACAATGAAACATGAACAAATGCGAATAAAACTTAATAATGAATATTTTAGAAGACTTAAATTAATCCTGAAAACAGTGTCAGCATCTAGGAACAAAATTCAAGTTATAAACCAATTTGCTTCCTCTCCTAACTTACAGTTTTGGAGTGATTGCCTGGCTCCAAAAGGTGTTGGATAGATTAGACAGGAAAACAAGAAGGATGCTTCATGATTATCAAATGATTTATAAAAATCAGTGTATACTAAAATTATATATTCCCTGTTCTGAAGGAGGTATGGGCCTCCTTGAAATTGATTACATGCATAGCTCTGCAGTTGTGGGACTGCATACATATCTGCTGACCTCACAAGACCCAAACATGGTGAATGCTTTGAAACACAAGGAGAATAAATCTAAGATGACTTCCCTTCTAAGTCTAGCATAAGCATACTGGCATCAAGCGGGAATGGAAATCAAACCAGAAATATAAAATCAGGCAGCAAATGAATGTGCCAAAAACCAAAAGAAAGAATATAAGGTGAAGGATCAGATGAGAAGGCAAGAAATGTGGAAAATGCATAAATATAGTTGGAAGTATAGAAAACTACTGGAAGAACCTTATGTTGATCAGGATCAAATGCAGAAATGGTTCAAACCAAAAGATGAAAGGTTAACATTGACAGCCCAAGATAGTGGCCTATGTACACGTTGGTTTACAAAGTCCATTGAACATGTGGGAGAAAACAGACAAATGTAGTTTTTGTAAAACAGAATTAGAAATAGTTGCACACCTTGTTCCTTGTTGTGACATATTAATGGCTGAAGGATGGTATACTGAAAGGCATAATAAAGTGGCAAGACTGTTGCAATGGGGATTGTGCCAACATTATAATACTGAAGTAGCAGAAAACATTGGAAACATGAGCCGCAAAGCATCATAGAAAATTATGACGTTTACATCACATGGGATCACCCATTACCAACAGTTCTAAAGACAAATGCGAGGAAACTAGATATAGTGGTTCATAAAAAGTAAACAAAAGTACCATTGATGATTGAAATCACTACACCCTGTGACTGCAGTGTCTTGCATACAGAGAGATACAATGTCACAAAATATCAGGATTTGCAGGCAGAAATGAGACCAATGTGGAAGAAAGATACCCAACAGGAGTAGGAACAACAGGTCTTATAAAAAATAATCTATAATCATATTTAAATATATTACCAATGCATGTAACTCCAAATGACTTGCAGAAGGAGTCCTTACTGGGCACATTGCGGGTGCTGCGAAGAGCACTTCTGGCTAACATCAAATATTGAAACAATACTAATTTCATGAACTTTAATCATACTTTGACTTAGGAAGGGGGTCCATTCCCATCATGGTACTGAAAACACTAAATATTTGAAGAAATTAAAGGGAAAAACCATTGTCATTGCCCATCTTTTGGCTGACAGGTGCAGCTCAAAATTTTCCCCCACTCCCCCCAATAGTCTAAAGGAAATAACACCTGCCATAATCTTTTCCAACCATTACTAGGGAACAAGTCATCAATGTACTTTTCAAGGTCAAAAACACTGCATCGATGGGCCCTGATAACATCCTGATATGTTTAATAAATAGCAGGAAACATGACCTCTCTGGTCCACTTGAATCACTTTTCAACTGGAGCCTACAGTCAGTTTTTTTGGCCAAGGAACTGAAGATGACTCTAGTCATTCCCTTACACAAAGGAGGTCCAACCCATGATTCGGGTAACTACAAACCCATAAGTCCGAACATAATCATATGTAAGGCAATTGAAAGAAACATCGTGGACATGGTAAATACGGACATCCGTAGGTAACCTGCAAACACTGGAGCCATCAAAGTCTGACTTTGTTAAAAGAAGGTCATGCCTATTAAATCTGATGGACTTTTTTGCGAGGGTCAGCAAAACAATGGATGAAAGCAAAACTGTGCACACAGCTTACCTCGACCTGGTCAAAGTTCTAAGACATCTTAGACAATCTCACAAATTTAAGTATAAACACTTTTTTGACCTGCTGGATAGCTAGCTGTCTCAAGATAGGACTCAGTAGGTCAAAATAGGTGCAGCAGCCTCCACCAAGAAGCCAGTAACTAGTGGTGTCCCCCAGGGTTGGTATTCAGCCTGTTCCTTTTTGGCATCTGTTTGTCTGTAATGGAGGCAAATGATGAAAGTTTATGACTGACTGAGTTTGCAGATGATTGCAAGCTGAGGGTTATCACTGACACCTCTGCAAACATTAGCATTCTTCCAGAAGGCCTATCACTGACTAACAAATGGTGCCAAAGCCATGGCCTTAAACACAGTTCTAAAATATACATAGTTGAACCATTTGGGAAGTCAATCAGCCCAGCAAATTACCATGTTGATAATAAGGAGTCAACCCATTGATCAGAGATCTGGATATATGCGTAGACTGTAGCCTCACCTTCAACCACTACATGGCCACAATGGTGAAGTAATCCTTTTACTTTGTGCAACTTATAACTAAAGGCATGGCATCTAGGTGCAATGAGATCATTATCCTACTGTAGTCTGCCTTTATCAGACAAATCATAGAGTACAGTGCACTATTTGGTATGTACCTGACCAGGCATATATAACAAGTAAAGTGACCTCAGAGGTTCCTTACAAAAAAAAAAAAAATACAAGGAGTAAGAAGCCTACTTTATTCAGAGCACCTTAAAATATATCCCTCTACTCAGTCTCCTATAGATTGCTGACAGGTGATCTATACTGGCTTACAAAACATCCACAAACCACACATTTATGAATCTTCTGCATATTCATAAGTCAAACAGTACCAGAAACACAAGGTCTAGGCACCTGAATTTTGTCTGTAACTTAAACAGAACATGCTAAAGAGACAGCTGTGTCCCAGAGACTGCTCCTCCTATGGAACAGGCTTCCCATTCATGAGAAGGTGAGCTGATCTATTACCCAGCTTAACGCAGCCTAGACCAGTGTATACGGAACAGGAAATTTACACTGAACCTGGCACCCATGTCCCTTGTAGATACACGTAGCTTATAAATGCCTGGATCTCAATGTCCTGTTTGGATACAGGACATCATTATTCTTTTAGGAAAACGTGACTAAGCTTGCAAAGGCTTCCTGGGCCATTAACCTAGCAAGAATCTATGAAGATCTCCCCATGTTGATTTATACATGTTCACTCATGTTAACTTGCATGATATATAACTAGGATCATTAATATTTAATATAGGTATGTTCAGTACATAATGTAGAAGTTTAATCATTCATATCTAATTTATCTACTCCCAATCTTAAACTAGGATGTACAATTACCTATGTTCTAACTTTGCAGGACACTTGAATAGTGAATGTGCACATCAGCTCACTATACTCCAGCCTCCTACCCCCCGATAGCTGACTAATGATGACTCTTCTTAGCCTGACTGTCATTGATAGAGGCTGACAATTAGCAGGTAGCAGGGAATAGTCTGAAAAAATATTCATTTGTAAGGATAGCTCTCTCCAATGACTACTTGAGCAATATCAAGTCTGCATTTAGAGACACTCACAAACTAAGGTAACATGGCATGTGAACCAGCTAGATGCCTACAGCTGAATGAAATAATTACTGCCACCTTTCTTTTAAACAGCACCATCCCAGTGACATCTGCCATCTTAAGGTTACCTCCTTCTTAAATTGTAGCAGGTTATTACCAGTTCTCTCACCTGACGACTCAGGCATACAAGCTTAAAAGAACCAGCCCCCACTTGTCTCCTTAATTAACATTCTTAAGCAATAGGCTTCTAGATGCAATTAAGTTATCTAAGTAATCACATTTGACTTCAAACTACTGACATCTTCTTCTTTCGGCTTTTCCTGGTTAGGGGTCTTCACAGTGGATCACCTGTCCAGTCATGATTGGCAGTGGAGTTTTACAGTGTTGAGTTGCCAGCCTATCGCCCAACCTTCCACAGAAGGCACACACATGCATGCACTCACACCTAGGGCCAATTTAGAGTGTCCAATCCACCTACAGCATGTTTTTGTGATGTGGGAGGAAACCCACGTGGCCACAGGGAGGACATGCAGACTCCACACAGAAGGCACCCCAGCCAAGGATAAAACCAGAGAACCTCTTGCTGTGAGGTGACAATGCTAACTGCTGCACCACCGTGGCCATCCCACTTCAAACTACTGACATCATGCCAAACAAACTGTTTCTGTTAAGCTTGTCTTAAGAACTGGGAAGTTACCCATTGCAGCTACCACTCTATGTCACAGATGAATCCCCTATTTAATCTCACTGACTTCAAGCAAGCTGGAAGGTCTGTGAACATTGTACAACCCATCCACAGTGTGGTGGAGAACAGAAGTGTGATTTTTTTTCCCCAGGAGCTGAATGGCTGTAAGCTTAGGGTCCACTAGCACAACTTCACATTCCCTTCTTTTTGCTGGTGAAGCAATTGGAGGGGTCATGAGCTATGAGTAGGATGAACTCTGTACCAAGGAAGAAGAACTGCATGGAGCCAGTGGACTATTTGATGGTTAAATACTCCCTTCTGTTTCATAAGAAATAATGCCAAATGCCAAATTTTGCTCATTAACTACTTTTTGTGTTAAGCAGGCATACCAAATAATCCTCGTTAACTACTGTTTGGAAATCCCAGTCAACTGAATGGATGACAGCATTTTCCAGGCAGGCTGCAGCATAAACATTTTGAGGTTTTAGCACTTTATCCATCATCCTTTTGAACATGGTTTAAGTCTGTAGAGTCCAAATGGTCATACTGTATGCTGGAACAGCCCACCATCCATGGAGAGCTTTGAATCTACTCTAGCCTCATTAATCCAATGTATTTTCCAATATTCATTTGTGTGATCTAAGGTGATTGGGAATCTTGCTTTCTCCAACCTCACCTCACCTCCAGCTTATCCTCCTGAGGCATAAGGTAGCTGTCAAATACTGATATACTATTAAGCTTTTTGAAACCTTTGCAGAACCAAACTATAACATCTGGTTTTATATCCAGAAAAACAGTGTTATTCATTTCACAGACTTGACTACTCAGCAAATCCTAATTTTAGAAATCTCCAATTTCACTACTTGTCTTTGAGTACCTCGTGCCCAGTATGACCTTAACTGACCTTTTTCTTTGGGATTATTTCTATGTGGTGCTAAATAAGAGTAGTTCTCCCTGCTAATTCTAACAGTATATCTTTATAGCTTAGAAGAATCTCCTGAACTTCTTGCTTTTGTGGCCTAGAAATGTTTTTCATCTACTACAACGTGAGTGACTGAGAGTACAAGTCTTATTTTTTTGAAATCTCTGCTTTCACATACCACGTCCCAATACTCACTTGAATTTTCCTCCAAGGTCTCAGACCATTAACGTGTCATATTTACTCAGTGCACCTTCTTCCTTGTTGCTGAACCTTGAAAATTACCTTATTTTTTCACTCAGCAATCTCACTGACTCCTTACCATTTGGCAAGGAATTTATTTTCAAAACTGAGGACCAGGAACAGAACTTGGTCCCCCACCTTAAACTCCCTGCTTTTGGTGTTCTTTTTTTATGCAATCCCTCTTGGCTTGATTAAATGCTTGCATATGTTATCACACAATTTGCAGCACTGCCTTCGGTCTATCCTGAAGGTCTGTTATTATCTTATGGCACTTCTAAAAATTGTCCTTTCTTCTTCACAGATTTATTTTGCTATTTCTCAGAGTCCTCAGGGCTTCTTACCATATAACAATAATGATAACAATCTAAACCTCATACGCATGGCATATTTCCTGAATTTATAACAATGACTAAGACAAAAACAGGCCTCAGTCCTTTCAATCTTTTTGAATCATCTTTTTCAACATTGATTGCAAGGTTCATTTAAATCATTCCACTAACTCAGCCGCATGAGTATGATACACTGATTTCCTTAGTTGTTATCTCAGAAATTCTGGCATAGTTTTTCATAACTTTTGACATAGTGTTCCTTGGTCTGTCAGAATCTCCTTGGGTATCCCATCCTGTGAAAACAATTAACATTAGTTCCCTAGCAGCTGTGTTATAATTATTTCTAAGAGGAAGAAGATGGGGAACTGAATGCCTAATCCAGAACCATCAGTATGTACTGTTATCTGCTACTAGACCTAAACAAGGGTCCCAGGATATCCACTGCAGTTCTTCCAAAGGGAACGTTGATTAATGTCATGGGAATCAAGGGATTTCAAAAGCCTGAGCTACTGCCATCCACTAAAACTTGGGTCACCCAACCCAGAAGTTTTTACATTCTTTATAAGACCTGATCAGTAAAATCTATCCAAGATTCTTGCTTTGGTTAGGTCCATCTATAAATGCCCTCCAAAACATGGTTGTGAAGCATTTCAACATTGTTTGCCTAAATAGTTTAGATATCAGCAGTTGCTGAACATCTATCCTCAGTCATGGGCTACTTTATACAAAAGAACATTCTTCAGCTAAAAATGGGGTGAAATGATGGTGGTCCTTGAGAATTAGTACCTCCTGCTAGTTTAAAATATCTTTACTCATATGTTGAGAACTCATTTTCACAATGGACCATATTAAACCTAGTCTGGGACACCTGAAGTTCAAACAGATTGGGATTCCTCTCTTCCCACAGGTTCAGAGAGGCAAATGGCCCATCTTCTTCACCAAATTTGGCAGATACAGGGACCTATGAATACCACTTCTCCCTGAGACATCATAAGGAGTTTTCCTTATCTTCATCTCTCTCTCTGTGAGTCTCCATACCCTCTTAGTGTCTCCTCAATATTCTCCACCATCTCAATTTATCCTTGGGGACTTTTTTTACTAGCTTCCGGCTTTGAAGAATCCAGTTCCCTCTGTTGTTCTCTCTTAGCTTACATTATTACCAAAATTTGAGGATCCTCAATTTTATTACAGTCTTGGGACCTGGGCTTCTCTTTAGACAGTCAGAATCCTCTGCCCTTGCAGGGTGAACCAGTACCACATATGTACAGCACTATTCTTTTAATGGCAGTTATCCTCACTTTGATCTGCCCTGGATCCTCAGTAGATACAGCTAGGCTTAGTGTTCCCTTTTCCTCCCAATACTGGAGATCAGTGGGGACACATTTACTCTTTGTAGCACTATATTGTGTTGCCTTAGACTCATACCTCTCAAACTTTGAGAAATACAAATCATAGTGCTGGCCTTTAAAAATCATAGCACTGGCCTTTAAAAGTCTTAGCAGATGGTTAGAAAGAGGAACACTTTCTTTTTTCCCCAAATGAAGGTCATGATATGTTAGATGCTCAGTGAGAATATCATGGTTAAGGAAAGGTGGATAGTTACTGGAAGGGAGATATTCCCAAACTGAGTCTCTACCTCAAACTGAGCACATGGGTGCCAGATTTCCCCCTCGTGTATGCATATAATCTGTTTTGTCTTTGGTGAGTTGATCTTTCTTTTTCAAATATAGTGAGCTTTCATCAGGGAGATCATGCTCCCAGAGTCAATCAAGTCTTGTAGTTCCTATCAGTCTATGTTAAGTATGCATATCTTTAGCTTTGTGGTTCACAATAGAAAAAGACTGATTCGGCCAGTGTTTTTTTTTTCTTTCATCCTTTATTGACCAGATTAGTTCCACTAGGCTAGTAGCCACTTTTCAGGTGAGATCCATAGTAGCATGTATACTAATACTAGGAAAAAATTGACCAGAGCATTAGGGAACTTCCCTTACTCTTTTCAATAGGTGTAGTGGGATTTTTTACATTCACCTGAGCTACCACCAACTCAAGCATATGGGGCCTTGGTTTAACATCTCATCTGAAGGTCAGCACACTCAGGAGTGTAGCCCCAATCCTGGCATGGGATTAGAAATTATAGCCTCTGGCAACAAAAGTGAGTATGCTACGTGTTGTGCCACCAATACTGTCTTGCTTACCCACACTCCATAACCTCTTCACTCCCACCTATTTCTTAGGTGTTTGAATGAGTGTTCTCTCCCAGTCCTTAGCAATGTGTCCTGTCTTCTCACATCTATCTATCTATCTATCTATCTATCTATCTATCTATCTATCTATCTTTTAATTAAAATTTGCTCCCCATGATTAAGCAGATAGACATAGAGAATAACCCCTTTTAAGCAGAGACAGAGGGAGAAAAATTCCAAAACAAAATATATACAATACAGATGTATAAAATTATGAAACAATACATACACACGTGTAAGATGGTGAAATAACTGGAATGCAATACAGGCAACAGAAAATAGTATACAGATTCATCAGAAGTTCAACACAGTGCCAATCCATATTTACAACCAATGAGATATAATTGGCAAGAATTGTAATAGAGAGCATCATGCCAAAGCAGTTCAAAACTGTAGAAAATTAAGCAGAGAAAGGGGATAAATTAGTTGCCACATAGTGAGGGAAGTGTGATAGAAAGGAGTTAGAGCAGGCAGAACTGAGATTAGATGATGTGGTTCCATGAGGGTATGTAGAAGATAGTGGTTTCTAGTAAAGTTGTGAGATGGACATTACCTTGAAGAAGAGCAAGAGCAAAGCCAGGAGTCCATTAGATGTGTCTGAGTTGTAACTTAAAGGATATATTGTTGTTGATCTGTCCAAGAATTAGAGCTCCATATGAGGACTATAAGGAGTCATCTACAGAGTTGCATGATTTTATTATTTGTAGTAGACCTTTAACAGTGGAATGAAATGTTCTCCTTTGGGAGTAGAGCTTGAGAATGTTGCTTACTTTGGGGCATAGTTTTTGGCCAATAAATAAGTTTATGTCTTACCATAAAATACACAAATATAATTATGCGGGGTTAGTAACTGAGAAATTTAGACACGTTAAGAAGTAGTCCAAGCCAAGATAGTTAAGTTCCAGACAGTAGTGGGATTGTAGGGAATGTTAGGAGTAAATTTTGCAATTTTATTATAATGTTGCTCCAAGAGGTCAGATTGAGTAATTTGTACATTGGTCAATATGGGAGCTGCATAGAGAAAAGTTGGAAAGGGGGGGGGTTGTTTTTTATAGTTTCATATGTTCTTACAAAGCTGATTGCAAAAAGAGATCACCAAGAAGTTCAGCCATATCACCCAGTGCTGGTGGAAAACAAGCGGTACCTTCCATCCACATATTCCTGGTGAAACTTTGTGAACACTCATCTAGTCATCCAGACTGGTTTTAAAGGCTACTAGGGAAGTATTCTGCTTGACAGGTAAGGGCAGCATATTCCAGAATGTGGTATACATTCTTTTAGGTATCTCTCATGCCAGCCGGTCTTATTGATGTGATAGCAAAGGTTTAGGTCTCTAGAATAGGTGTTCATAGAGTTCATAGAGTGCTGCATCATTCTTACCCTGGAAAGGTGAGCAGAGATGACCCCTAGGAGTCTGTATTACACTGAGCAGAGTGACAGAGCTTATAATCACAGAGAAACTAACAGTACAGAGCCATGACAACAGGTAAAGTAAGGTTTTATATGGTAGAAGGCCCAAGATTTGATATTTTTAAACATTTGTTTTATGTGGTAGTCAAATTGTATGTTTGTGTCATTGTATGGGATACAAGTCTAATGAATACACAAGGTTGTATACAATACAGTAAAAAAGTTGAGAGAATACGTTTGCATGTTATTGACAATTATAGAAGTGCTGTTATTATGTATAGTATGTTTAATTAATGTAGGTGTTTTGTTTTATTATTTTTAATTCTATTTTGAATTTGTTTGTTAACTAGCGTAGAACACTGACAAATTTGGACCTATTTCGGTCTCAGCAAAACAGATACTTGACATTACATACAGTGTGAATGACAAAATGCAATATATATATATATATATATATATATATATATATATATATATATATATATATATATATATATATATATATATACAGTATATATATATTTACATACACATATTTTTTGTTGTTGTTTGTTTTTAAACTATGTGCATTATATGCAAAATGAATATCAGAGATGGCTTGAGAGTGCAAAGACAATAGATACATGGCATTAGATACAGAGTGGCTGACAAAACAATATCTATATGCATTATAAGTGGATATCAGTGTTGGCATCCTGAAAGAATCGCAATGAAATATAGACTGAGAGCAAGCTATGTAGAGAGAAGTAGGTAAGGAAGAAGTGATGTTATATGACCAGAGAGAGACAGCAGTTATCTTCTCACTGAGTCTTGTAATCTGCTTTTACTTCTGATCAGAAAAAGGAGTAAAATGAATGACCTTAAAAAAAAGAAGAGAGTGATTCCTGCAATTTGGAAACAAGGACTGAGAAACCATAGTTTGTTCAATGGAGCACAGTTTGGGGGGATAACAGGTGAAGACCTTGGAGATTAAAACTTCTAAGGCTGTATGCTCATGCCTCTATAATATGGAGATTAGTGAAGGGAAGGACTAATTCCTGACAAGTTTAGATAAATGGGAGGCAGGTAGAAAGTCAGCCATGTTTTTTACAGGTAATCTTTATTTTTTTTCAGCGGTTTTGCAGTGAGAGTTGATTTTTGTGTGTGGGTGAGTGGGTTCTTCAAGTGGCGACAGAAATTTAGGAAGGGGTCCAACCAATCCCCTAGGTATTTGAATGTAGTGATATTTTCAATAGTGTTATTCAGATGACTTAGAATTTTAGAAGGTTAGAGACAGCAGTGAACTTTTGCCTATTATAAAAAAGCATTGCTTTTGATATAGGGAAGCGAGTGTGCTGCTTTTGCTCAGGTCTCATGTCACAGTGCTTTGTTTACAGAGAATGTTTGCTACATGTAAATGCAGTTGTTGAGAATGGAAAGAAGCAGCAGCACAGGAGGATTTTTTTGTTTTGCATCTCATCTTAAAGCTGCAGACACAATATGAGCATAGACCTGGCTTGCTCCTTACGTTATTACACCAGATCGTGGAATAAACTATGAACTTTTTTTTTTGCTCCTCAACATGGAGTTCAGCGGTCCTAGATTAGGGAACAGCCTTGGGCACAAGATGAGCCAGCTATGGTCCTGGAAAGAGGTTTTATAATGGCACTGTTCCAAAAATAAGTCATAATATTAAGGGTAATACACAGGTTGTTGATGTGCTTCATTGGGGTTATGATGCTCTCTCTACGGTGAAAACTAAGTGGTGGGTGAAGGTCGCCTGCAATGGAGGGGAGGAGCTCTATCAACATTAATCTTGTCAAACTGTTCTTTGGTTTTCATGAATGGATGTCTTTGGATGTGATAGTTTTGAAGTAGAATGAAAACCTGTATGGATAGGTGGTTGGGTGGAATTATCTACAGTAAGGCATGGAAAGGTTGCTGAAATGATAAAGGATATTACAGGGAGAAAGTTGATAGGATGTGGAATTCATGGAGGGAAGGTCATTCCATCATGTCATTTGGGTGACTTCTTTCCATACGTCTTGGGGTGATTTTATTAATAAGTTTTGGTGTGATTTCATCAGGTGACTTTTATGCTGGTGTATTGTTTGCTTGGCAAGGTTGTATAGCTGGGTGTAGTATTGTCTGTTTATGGCAGTGGGAAGTGCTTTTCAGGAATGTCATGACTTATTCAGAGTTTCCAGTAGCCAGTTATTAGTTTTTGGTTTGTATAGTCCTTTGGATTACTAAGAAGCATGAGTTTTCCAGGTCAGTCAGTATAAAGTAAGTAGTTCTGCAGTCTATCAGTGGTTATTTGTTAAAGATATTTCTTTACAAGATATATGTGACTATTGTCTGACCTGCAAGTACCATTTATTGTCAAGGAAGAAAGAGCACGTCCTTAAACAGAAGTTTCCTGGGATTCAGCATGCAGCCATGCAGGAATAAGTTATTCCTGCATGGCAGGGACTGTTCCTGTTCAGTAAGGCAGCCCGCCATGCATATGTATGAAGGCACACTGCCGTGCTGTAAAACAGACACGGTTCCATGTATGAGCACAGGGGGTGTGTCTGAGAGCAGATCTCTCACAATATACACACTCCCTGCATTCCAGAATTGCCTTTCAGCAATTTAAAATGAGCAAGAATGCTCTTAAGACCCCCGACCCATCAGGATAACAAATCTGGTCAAAGACATAAGGGACAATCGTCCCTACCAGGACAAATGTTGTTAGAATAACACATTTAGCATAAGCACATAGCGCACACCTCCCAACCCATCAGAGTAAGAAATGTGGACAAACCCAAAAGGGACAATCATCCCGGAAAGCAGAAAGTTGATAGAATAACAGGTTCAGCATTAGCATGGATATTCTGAAGGGTACAAATAAAATAACACAACAAATAACTTTTTTTAAACATGCAATAAAGTTTAAGCATAGCTGCACAGGTGTGCCCGTTACCTAGCTATGATTAGACCAGCTTAAACAGCACAAGAAGTTAAATAGCAAGAGACATCCAACATAAGCAGTATTGCAATTGTGTAGTGGGTAGAGTGTATGGTTTACAAACAGCTGTTCCTGGTTTGATCCCCACTGTAACCAATTTGCATTTTACATCTGAAAGCAGTACATTTTTTTTTTTTTTTTTTTATAATTAGCTACTAAATAACATATTTGTTAACCAGAATATTGTAGTAGGTCCAGATGTGAGTTGTCAGTTTAATAAAGTTGTGAAACCCCCATATAAACACAACTGCCCCTTACAGTATAGTCACACATGAATAAATGTAATAAAAGCACATTGGGGGATGTCAGGGACAATAAGCAAATTTATAATATGTAATGAATGATAAATTAATCCCATACAGCAGATAGTTTATAAAATAAAAATAAGCAATGCTAAGCATTGCACAGCTCTGCTTACCAGGTGTGAGGATTGTGTAAATATAACTGCTAAGCAATGAGTAGCCCAGCTGAGTGGATTTGCCCATTGGCAAGCAGTGCTGAACCTACCCCTTTAAGCACTGTCAACCTTAGCTAAGCTAAGGTTTGCCTGTAGCTTAGCTTAGCTCAGCATATTCAAAACTGTCCAATCACAGCAAAGTGTGGGAAATCGGACATATTTAACCCCCATAGGTGGGAATACAGCTCATAAATGGTTGCAGCTTCCCACTGTAGGCAGTATGGCAGGAGTTGGTGAGGGCATGCGCTTCTATGTGCAGCGCTGGTGCATACAGGACTCCTGGTACAAAACCATGATGAGAGACTGCTACAGGACCAGTAACAAGGCTCCCAATATAAAGTGGATGCCTGGGACCATCTTGCCCATGATCTCACCAGTGCCACTGGTATCCCTTGAACTGGTGAGCAGGTCTGGCACCACTATGCCGACTTGAGTCGGAGAAAGAGGGAGCTCTTGGATGAGTGGGTCCAAGAAGCAAGGCAGAGGGGTGATGTCCCAGCAAAGTAGTCATTCCAATAACTGTTTACTAATGTCCAGCCTGTGTATGTGATGGATAGGTATGACTAAATATTTCTCTGTTTCCCTTACAGCTGCAACTGAGTGGGCTGTGAATCAGAAAGCCCATGCTAGTAGGTTGCAAAGGCTGCGTTGTGAGGCTGGTGAGTAACAATCCTGCTTGTAGTAGTCATACCAAATAAATATAAGTTAGTAGAAAGTCACCTGGCAGTATAAAAACTGTGTATGGGTTGTACTGAATAAACCAGACAATATGACAGTAGTAGTCCCATATAGGTCGTATTTAAATAAAACTGTAACTGCTTGGCAATAAAGTTCTAAATCCTGGACTGGTTGTGTTTACTCAGGTGGTATGTCATTTATTGTTGCATTCTCTGAATAGTAATATTGTGTTAACCACTGTTACCCACACTGTGCTACATAAATAAAATGTCTGGGAATGTCTGTATAAGACTGTTGCAAGTACAAGATCAGATTGTACAACCAAGAGAGAGACTTAGATAGAAAACAGAGAAGAGAAAAACAGCAATATCCAAACAGCACACTCTGATGAAACGTACATTTTTGTATTTTTAGTAGACACAGCCATGGTTCGAATCCTGAGAGTGGTAGTAAGCTGTATGCATAATCATACCTCTCAACTGTACAGATGCTTGCAGAATGTCCAGATAATTGGCTCATATTTTCCACCTGTTCCTCTGTCCCCCTGGCAAATCAGTGGGGTGATCTCAGAATTGTAGTCACTAAATAATGACATATAGTTGATTTTTAGACCTCAAAACCTTCAGAAACTGTATATTAAAACAAATCCTGTTACTCTAGCAACTCTCCAAGTTTATGAGAGCAATATTCAAAATATGTCCCTATTTGTACACCCATGTTGTCAAGCTTTGTCCAGAGTCTGTGCATTAAGAGATTGAGAGGTATGTGCATAATATTAACTCAGAATCTGGGAATATGTGTAGAAACAATGAGGTAGTGTTAACAAACATTCCCACCACAGGTCTACCAGGTCAGAGATGTAGAATTTAGCTATAAGACAGGTGAAGTATACACTGTGTACAAACATACCACTGCCCAAACAAAGGCCATAGGGTATTGTGATAATACCTGTAGAGTAATGATTAGAGCAATGATCATTATAGTTGTGAGTACTGCAAGGATATATAAGTTAATTGACATCTCTCTCTCCCCCTCACCATATCTGCAACAGTAATCTAAACACACAAATCAATGGGTATGTTAACACCAAACCTACTGTTGGGACATATGTCCTATTGTTCAACAAATATTGAAATGTGTTTCTATTAATGTTCCATGTTGAAATACTATCATTGGTGGCCTGTTGCTATCAGTGTAACCTGCATGCTGTTGTAATGGCCATGGTGGTTCCATATATGCATGTGTTCTGTTTGCTATGCAACTGTTCCAGATCTGGTGTTTTGGGTTAATGGGAATATCTATGCATGCTGTTATAACTAATCCTAGATTGTGTTGACTATTACTAACCCACTTATGTTCTAAAACTGTAACACCATAGCACATTTGGGAAGGCCGGTCCCAGGGGCCCCACCTCTCCCACTTCATCTGGCCATGGCACTGGACCCCAGCATGTCTGGGACTCATCCCAGGACCTCCTCGTCCCCTGGTCCTACCATCTTCGGGTGGAATTGCTTCAGGGAATGGGGCTCACCCAAAGTCAGGTCCAGGGATTAGTGTGTAGTACACTCCGAAGGGAGTTTGAAGATCTGCTAAGATTTGGTCACTCAAACCCCTGAGAGAGGGGTGAGGACAACAATAATGTGTTGTGAAGCCAACTAGACCAGATTACATGTGTCCAGTGGACATGTGTGCAAAGTGGACAGCTATGTATGGGGCGAAATTTATTTTTGGGAACAGATTGCCCTTTTTTTAAGGTGAGAGTGGGTGTTGGGGAAGGATAGTAGATATATCTGGGGATGTAGGTTGGGTCAGAAGACAGGCAAATCAGACAATACAGCATACAGGGGCAGTATATGACATGTGGGGGTAAACACCTTGGACGGGGAGTGGTGTTTGGAAATCGGAAGCCAGTGAGCCCCCAAATGGAAACAGTGGGACTGAGGTCTCCACGCATGGGCAGTCACAACTGCACCTTCACGGCCCTGAAGGTGGCTGTGCTGAGGGCTGAGCAGGAGGGGCAGGCTGACCCTCTAATTGTGCCATGCGGCCCTGAAGCTGGCATAGCAGATCTCCCTATTCTCTGCAGAGCTCCCTACACACCAGACCCTGGACCTGACTTCAGATGGCAGGATCCTGTCTGCGCCCTCTCCCATGGGGAGATGAGCCCCATCCCCTGAGGTGGTTCTACCCGAAGGTGGTGCAGGACCAGCAGATGAGGAGGTCCTGGGGTGGGTCTCAGATGTGCTGGGGCCCACTGCCATGGCCAGATGAGGTGGGAAAGATGGGTCCGCTGGGACCAACCTTCCCAAACATGCTATGGCGTTGCAGTTGTAGAACATATATGGGTTAGTAATAGTCAATACAATCCAGGATTAGTTATAACAGCATGCATAGATATCACCATTAACCCAAAACACCAGATATGGAACAGTTGCATAGCAAACAGAACACCCACATATATGGAACCACAGTGGCCATTACAATGACATGCAGGTTACATTGATAGCAACAGGCCACCAATGGTAGTGTTTCAACATGGAAAATGAATAGAAACCCATTTCAATATTTGTTAAACAATAGGACATATGTCCCAGCAGTAGGTTTGGTGTAAACCTGCCCATTGATTTGTGTGTTTAGATTATTGTTGCAGATATGGTGAGGGGGAGAGAGAGATGTCAATTAACAACTTTTATATCCTTGCAGTATGAGGTTCTCTGACCTTTTTTCCTGTTTATATCTTCCAGGTACAATGTCCCAGGAACAGCTCTCTGCTTATACACACCAGGAATGTCATTATAAACTTCATCATACTACATCACAGAACCCTATTGGGCCACAGGGCACTTGGTCTGCAGGAGAGACCCGCCCTTTGGAATGAGCTCATCCACAGGGTAAATGATGGCCTGTATAACCGCAGTTATGAACAGGTGCACCATTGGTGCACTGATCTGATCTGCCACTCCTGTCAGCGTGTTGCTGCAGTTAGGAGGGACCAGCTAGCCACATGTCATGGTCATGCCATCCAGCCACCACTGACACATGCAGAGGAGCTGTTCACCAGCCTTGGGAAACCTGCCCACCAGCCAAGCCAGGAACCTGAAGATAGCATTGTGGAGGTGGGTGCCACCCACACAATGGATGAGGAGCATGCAGGTAAGGCCCCAGGACACATTAGTAGACAACTGTTGCTTACCATCCTTCATCTGTAAAGTATCTACATGCATATGTCTAATAACATAGTCTGTTGCTGCAGTGTAGTAATGAAGAGATGTGCATAATCTCCAGTATTGTGGGTTTGTACTGTTGATGTACTGAAATGCTGCTCTCACCCTGTACCAATGCCACTGGTGTGGCTACTGATATTACATCTCTCACACAACTGTGTAGGTCTCCCTGGTATACAACGTGGGCAGTAACCTGTAGCTGGTGAGTATAGAGTTGTTTTGTTCAGGTTTGCCAATACACTGGCCATGTTATGGCCATAGTATTTGCCATGCACACATTTAACACACCTATCCATAATGCATGCTGTACATGTTCACTTATTGTTGCTGTTAACTGCACTGCATCACAATGGTCCCCATGGTGGCATGTCTGAAGGGTGTGTAAGAGTCCTGCAGTATACCTAACAACCTGTCAGTGTAAGATGTGCAGGCAGAGATGAACATAATGGTAGGACAAATGGCCTACAGTAGAGACATGTATGAAACATTACCCTTATACAGTGGCTACAACAGTGGCTACAACAGTGTATACACCACTGTTACAATGGCAACTGTTCCTGATCTAAACAACGGCAAATCACAATACTATATTCCACACCTTTCACAACCTGTAATGTGATCCTAACATGAGCAATGAATGTGTAATATGCATTCCTATGTTTGGACAACAAATATGAGGAATACATACCTTAACAAACACTGGAAGTATATGTGTGCACACACTCCAAATAACATATCGTGGAAGCAGCTTTTGAGGTACTGACAGCATTCACTCTTCTTGAGTACACACCTTCCATCAAGTACAGGGCCTCAATATCACACCAAGTAATGGTCTGCTGTCCAAGAAGTATGTCCATGGCATTTGTCCACTCTTACAAACCATGGAATGGATCCCATATCCAAAAGGCAGCACTCAGGAGTGGGAGAAGTAGTCTTACCTCACAATTGCATATACCATGGCAAACAGTGTAGTCATGTATGTGTGTATGAAGTATGGGACAACATTAAGGTAGAAAATAAAAGATGCCCATCCAAGACAGATGACAACACATGTTGCAAACTGGTCATGGAGGCTGCCCAGAAACATGCAGGAACACTGAGTGACTTTAAGAATGTCTAACAAGTACTGCCTGTGCAGTACCTGTGTTGACAATCACCTGGAATCAGCATAAGTGTGTCCTATGGGTTAGGGTAATCAGATGGAAGAGTTGTACCACAGGAAACATCACCCAGGGCTCTCTACAGGTAGCATATGCATAACATCAAGTCTCCCAAAGGCATGTGTTGCAATGTGTAATGGTGTACTGATACCAAGGCTGAAACCTACAGACAGTATTAATAAAGATACATGTGGTGCACAAGCAACACTTCACTCCACCTCAGACCCACATCCCCATTTTTACCTTGCTGGTGCCAGTGTACATCTTTAGGTTTGCTGTTCATTAGAAGGAACTAGGCTGGTAGACATGGTGTTCTGAATTTGGAACACTGCAAAATGACACTCATGTGTGGCCCATAGTTGTCAAGAATCTGTAATAAGGCTGAGGATGGGGAGGGGTGTCATCCTGAAACACAACAGTGAACTGAATCATACATGCAAAGTTTGCTAAGAATGGCTGTATTTGAAGACAGTCAAGGACACGAACTGTGCCAGACATAACCCAGACTTGACAGCAATAGTGAAGGTGCAGTGTGACCTCCAAGGGCTGTGCACATGAGCTAACCTTGCAAAGTTGGGGGACATTTGTAGGGTGGAGTGACACAATAATGAGAAGTTAAGATGGGCCATGCTAGTATACCCCTTCCAGGAATAGTGACTGCTGTAGTTCACTTAACAGGTGCTGTAACAAACCATTGTGTTAAGGGTGTGGACACTTATGCAACCCACATATTGTATGCATCTCATTCAGCATCTGCACAACTAACACATTTGTTTGATATTGCATTTGACTGCACAGATCATATGTCACATATCAGGTGTGTGTGTAAAGTTAACATATGCAGTATTGTGCCCACACTGCATATCATGGAAGAGGCCGAAATGTCAACATGGGGTGTGTACACTCCTCATATCCACATTACGCTTTGAAGGTTAACATTGTAATTGGATTTTATTGCTTATACATGTACTGCTGATAATGAGATCTGTAAATCAGAGGTCAGGCATTAACTATTGACATCAGTCCTCATATCATCCCAGGTATATGTCAGACAAACACATAGGGGCTGTGAGCAACAGGGCAAACATAACTGCCACACATATACACATTCAGCAATGGTGTGTACACTTGTGAGGTATGGTGCACAGTACATGCCAGGATGCTGTACAGGTGCACAGCAATACTGTGTACGTGGGTGCAGTGTGTTCCAGGGGAAGGGGCATCACCTACTAACACAACTCATGCATCACAGAGATGTATAATGTTGATAACAAGGATTGAGTATAGCTGAAGTGCATGCTGTTGAGTGCCATATGTCATGCATGTTGACAATTGGGTAATGAGATGGCCATAAACATGCTTTGGTGACACCTGCTGTGGCACTTCTGCTAGGGGCATGATGGCCAGCAGCCCTTCTACGAGCACCCCTATACATCTGCCTGTGTGGTACCTCGCAGGTCATCTGGCTATTTCTGCTATGTACAGACACACATTCCATAGTCCCTACGCTGTCCCATGCCACCACCTGCCAACTGTCCCTTATCTATGGCCACTGTTGATGGGATATGTATGGGCATTGTGACTGTGTGCAGGGATTGTGTGGATAAAAGTGGGATGTCAATCGATGGCACAGCTTCATCCCCTGACAACCCTGCCTGTGCCTCACCATATCTATCATCATTATCAGAGTCTGTATGGACACTAACATCAGTTTGCATGCAGGAAAGACCCTGACCCACCTCGCCACCTGTGAGGGGAAAACAAAAAATGTAATTTAAGACCTGTACGTTATTGCTTACCTCTACTCACACTCGCGCTCGCGCGCGCACACACACACACACACACACACACACACACACACACACACACACACACACACACACACAGAGGTTTTGGTGTTGATGCAATACATAGAAGATGCTGTGCACATGGATGTACTTAAATTTGCAGTGAACTTATTTTGGCCTATGTAATTCCACCAAGACCAAATAGACAAAACATCACATCAGTAAATAATCAGTCTGCCAGTTTAATGTAATTTACGGTGGTACTGGCAGGGTATATGTCCTCATCCCCAATGTAGTACAGTGCTGGAGTTGGTAAACATAGGTGTGCTGGTGTGGGTGGCACAGCCCCCCACTTTGGAGGGTGTGGGGTGGTGTAGAACCACACATAATGTGATTAACAACTACTTAACCTGTTATAAACTGCACAGTATAACAGCAGACTATGCGGGGGGGATTCACACAACAATAACGCCAATGTGGGTGTCTGTGCCCACAACAACCATAACCCAACTATATATACCAACTTCAGTATTGCTGTACAGCTGTACAGTGGAGAAGAGGGCATTTACACATCTACTACTAGTTTTGATGGAATGAATTTCCACAAGATGATTCCTTTGGAATGTTAGCTTTTGCCAGTTAGTTCTCAGACAAATGATCTCCTGCAAACTGAAGTAGATCCCTTCACATGCACACACACTTACTTGGCAACACTGAGAGTCAAACCCCTACTACTTATTGCTACTAATGTGTTTGGCCTTAACTGCACACACCACAGAGCTTTTAGGATGAGGTGTGCCCCAAGTTTCTTGTTAAGTGAAGAACATCACCAGGCATTGTACAGTATAGTAATGGAGGATGTACTGGGTGTTAATGAACAATATATAGTTTGGCATACTGTCATATACACATTGACAAACACATAACAGTCACAGACACATCTGACAGACCTGGGTTTAGCAGTGCTAACTACCTTGTCAGTGAGTTCATTCTGTTACAGAGAATATGCACACAGCACATGCATCATTGGGCTGGATAGAGTAATCAGTTACCTGTATGGTTGATGGCTACAGCGGTCCTCATACAGTGGACCTTGGGACATGTACTGGGGGTGCCATGATTTAAAGACAGTATACCCAGCACCCATACCCCACATTGGATATTGTACTCACTGAAACCAATGATAATGCTCTGACATACCCACAATCACACATTGGTCAGGACTTCAATTCAACCACTTGTCTATCTAATCAGTGCTACTACAGGGATATGCATTTATTGCACATGCCACAGGGATAGTAAGTTGAGGGTTTGTCATGGCTCTGCTAATGTCAGCAACATCACTATCCCTTATAATGTATGGCACGGTTTATTGTATTTCGAGAATATGGCCTCAGAATGCTGTCTCCTACAAATATACACACTCACACACATACAAACACTTGCCAGGACTCAGAGGGTAACCCACGCCTATCTACCCATTTGAGAATAGTGTTATGCTGGTACTGCAAGGTCAAGTTAACCCATAGGGTGAAGAGTGCAACAAGGTATATTTAACATCAATTACAGCAGAAGCCATTTCTAAGTATGGCAATGAGGGTGTAGTGGGTGAGAAGGCCCTCAGGGTATTGTCAACTACAAGTTTACAAACACACAGGCATTGTTATTCTCAGTAATACACACTGACAAACTTGTCAGTACTAGGGTCCATAGGTGCATGCGTTCCTAACTGTGTACCAGGCTAATGTCCATGGAGAGATGAGAAGAGTGGGCATGTTGGTACACTGGTATCATGCCACCTGATATTTGTCAGCAGGTCATCTATCAACTGATGCCACTTGAGTGATCCCCAGGATGACAGTTAAATTCAGCATTCAATCATCTGGTTTTCTCTTGCAGAGGGCCAGTGAGGTGCTACAATTCACATGTATGCAACATATATTATATAAAATGGCCAGTACCTGAGTTAGAGACCTACACCCAAGCATGTTCTGTTGACTGTGGTAGTCTGGTTGAGGTATCCATGGCATGTGGTGCATACAGGGTGGGGATTCCTAGCTGTGGCATTTATAACACAGCTGGGCAGACATGTCAGTGTCAGTCAATCATAGATTGCCTGTAAGCAGCCAAGATGGATACCTGACATCTGCACATCTGTACAGAAGACAGAAATCAGCTAGCCAACAGGTTATGCATTAGAATGAATGTTTTGACAGACATACGTCTACTGATAGGTATGCCATTACTACATGACAGCAGCTCTCAATGACATGTCCTAAACACACAGTAGTCTACAGTTAATATCCACATATCAGATCAATATCCAGTAGCAGATACTTAATAACATGCAGCTCACATACCAAGAACATGATAGTCAGTACTCAGAGTCCAGCTTTGTATGCAGGGGTGTATGGTTCCAGTACTACAATTTGCAATCTACTCTTACTTGGAAAAGCACTGTTAAAAGTAGTAACGTAATAATGCAATACATGTAAGTATGACTGCATATAACCTGGGATACTAACCATGTATGAAACACATACAAAGATAAAAGATTGTAGTATTAGCCATGTATAATCAGGTGTCCCATGCAGTATACACACACCCCTTGCTACTGTAATGACAGCATATAGAAGCATGCTATGTACATGGAATTAAATACGCTTATTAAAGATGTCATTACCCTGCTATTTTATCAGACTGGAATGTGATCACTGGTTACCAGGGCTGAGCTATGCTTAGCAGGTTTAAGCATTGCTTAAATGTTAATGCTAAGCACATTTGTGCACTGGTAAGGGAAGCCTACATGGTGTAAGCGCTTATTTGTTTAACCATACTTTAGCAGTGCTTACCATCATGCAAACCCACGCAAACCTGCTTAAAGCTGCTCAAAGTTCCATTAACCACTCTGTATCCAATACTCCTTGTACTGTCTAGCAATAAAATAAACAGCTCTTGCATGTCTTGTACCCAGAAGCCTGTACACTATAGTCACAGTAGTTAACCACTAAGCCATCAGAGCTGTGATAATGACTGTTGTTTTTACAAATATATCATTCAGTACACATACTGAATAGTAGTGAACAACTGCTTTGACTACTACAATTGTTTAGTACTTGTAAGTGAAAATAGCGTTAAATCAGTCATGTTTTTATATCTAAATATACATATCAGATAAATATGGTGGGATACATCTGGGAAGGTATATACAACATTCATGTTTTCACATAAGAATATGGATATATATCTACATATGTAGACATATATATACATGTACATACACACACACACACACACACACATATATATATATATATATATATATATATATATATATATATATATATATGTATATATAACATATGCCCATAACATGTAGTGGAGTCATGCCTCAGCAACATAAGTCACAACCTCTTACTGCAAGGGAATGTAATGTAAGTATTAGAGGTATAAATGTAGAATGTTGCTACAGTAACGGGGGTTGTATCAACAGACATGGTGTGTAGGAAGTCACTTCTGATACTAACATGTACGCCATCAGTTACTACAGACATCATAAGATCATCATAGTAAAGTACTACACAAATCACAGTAATGATCCTGTGGAATACAGAAATATGACCAATAAATGTGGACAGTCTGACACAGTCTGGCCAGTCCAGAGGTATACACAGAACTTCTTAGTACAAGACGTGTGGACCAAGACTGCCAAAGGGGATGTCTACAGCCATGAAAATGGGGATATCACAGATACTGGAATAGATAAGCTCACACAGTTGATGCATTCACACACTCCTGTCTGTCCTAACACATATTAACTGGAGGAGCAGAGGGCCCGAGCCCACATACTTTCCACTAGTTAGTGACAAACATCTTCACAGCATCCCACTGCTTTTTCAGAAATACACAACACATATGGTGGCCAGGTAAGAGTACATCTGACAAATATCTGGACATAACATCACACTAGCAGCTAGGCATGTCACAAAGCACTGTGTAAACTACAGGCAGACTGCCACAACACTGGCCCAATTCTCCTATGGGGGAATACAGATGTAATTGCAAATATAGCAGGCACTACAGGCATGTAACAGCATGGTGTAACAGATACCAGTGTGAAAGTGCATACCCATAACCAGTCTCAGTCACATTATGGTAAGCCTAATTAGTAGTACAGTATATGGACTTTGTGAACAAAGCCATCCTCATATTTGCCACTCACACACTAACCCTGCATATACTGGCCCAATGCACAGTGTAGTCCGATGCCTGACTGTGGTATGGGACATGTCTCAGTCTGGTGCTACAAACATATATACTGATAGGGTACCATAAACTGGAGCAGCATGCAATGTCAGATAGAACAGGACCAACAACTCTGAGATCTACCACAGTCTATATACAGGCCAAGTAACATATTCACAATGCACTGCTACACAATACTGACACTCTGTCAACAATCACCATAAGTACACAGACCTCACTACTGTACAGACTACAACAGAATGTGCAGGTTTTGTCCTCAAATATAAGGCCTACTATACACAAATGTCTAGCAGTCTGATATCTCACTGGTTTATTATCAGGTATGATGTCAGTGAATAATGATATACTGTACATATGCACCTCTTACTGCATGACATATGGACAAAGAGTGACAGCCTTGGGGGACAGAGGCACAAACACAGGGCCAATATTGACATATTGCTGTGATAAACTGAGAAATGTCCTGATGTAACAGGGTTTGTTGTGACATATCTCTTCTGAGGGATATGAAGTCAGTAACTCACATAGATATCACCATGTACTGACTACAGTCATCAGAGTATGCTACTGCATTTCTAAAGATAGGAAATGTGTAAGTAACACACCATATGTAAGACTACAAACTCTGGCCAGTCTGTAGATAGCCCTACAGGTGAGAGTTTTCTCAACCACATAACACTGTCATGCCAGACTTTAAATCATGTAGAACAGCCATATCCACACAAACCCTGTTAAACCAACATTACTTCAAATGTAGAATAGCAATACTTACATTCTGTCCCCATGTCTGGAACATACCCCTCCTGTTTTTGGCTTGTCTCCACAGTGTATGTTGTAAGAGGTATTTCCAGATACCCTCTGTGATACTGTTTGTCAGACACCCACATGAAGTCCTGCTCACAGTGAAGGAAAATGGCCAATACCCATATGAAGTGCTTAGTTATAGGAGTGTGTTTCCATGCAATTGGCTATAGGAATGATACCACAGCTGTTCCACTTGCAATTAGCAAGTGGGGGACTGCAATTCATGCACAGGCCATCAGACGATCATGAGCATTACTTCCAAAACTCAAGTTGCTGCTTATGCAAAATAGATGTACTTTTCCACATCCACCAGGGGGGGGGGAGAGAGACAGAGATAAAGTAAGAAAGGAAGGGAGTAAGAGAGTAAGAACCATGTTTGTGCATGATCCGTGGGTGGACGGTTGTATCTGGATATTATAACAGTTGCCTATATTGTTTACTAATCCTTACTGTCTCATAGTAATTGCACATGGCTGTACACATTTATGGCTGAGGATTGTCTACAACAACCTCTACAGTGTTTGAAAAATGTTAGCCTTGTAATGTGGACATTGGGACATATTGATCCTCAATATAATGATGTAGCAAAACCCACTTTGCAATAGATCATGTCATTACACAATCAGCCTAACAGGATACTGATGACACACACACAAACACACACTTGCTAATACTGAGTTTCAATCCCGTACCTGACTATGTATTGTTATTACAATGTTACGCAGTTATTGCATGCGCCAAGGAACTTACATGTTGAAGAGCTGTCCAAAGGTATCATGGAAGGTGAGTGACATCAGCAACAGTGCTAAAGGAGGGGTAAGGGAATTGTAGTAAATGTGAATGTCCACAAAATCAAGCATTAAGAAAGACACACACACACACACACACACACACACACACACACACACACACACACACACACACACACACACACACACACTCTCTCAGAGAAACACACACGTTATCACAATTGGCAGGATCAGGATTAGAACTTCTCCCTAACTAGTTTATTACACTACAGTATTACGTAGTTATCACAAGTGCCATAGAGCTGACAGAACTGAAATATGGCCAAAGGGTTATTTCAAGGTGAATGACATCAGCAGGTGTGCTAAATAAGGGCAATGGGAGATGTAGTGAGTGTGAATCTCTACGCAAACACACAAACACACACACACACACACACACACACACACACACACACACACACACACACACACACACACACACACACTTGCCAGTACTGAGATGCATAGGTTCATTGCTTCACAGGTGTGTAGTAGGTGAATGGGCCTGAAGGCTGTACAAGGCTAGGCAAAGGGAATACCTTGGCCTGAAGCCACATGACAATAGTCTCCAATGTGGCTCAGGGGTGCACTCCCTGGAGTGGCCCCCACAGGTGGGTATTGTATTCACCATCCACTCATCTAAGTTACTATTGTGGGTGGCCAGTGGTGTGCACTGCTTCCCACATATGTGATCTATATCCCAGAACATGGACAGTGTCTGGGTTGTGCACATGTCCCACATGCATATTCTTTGACGTGTGGAAGTGTACTTGAGGTCTCTGGGCATGTTGTGTGGACAGATTGCTATCTTCTAATGTAGCATTCCTGACCTCATTTAGAGAAACCTGGTTACATAACTGAGGCTGTGCTTGCACCTACATTGACAGCATGATACAGGCATTCAGTACAGTTAGTGGCATCTGTCTATACAGGGTATGTGTATAAGGCATGGTATTCCCTTGGTGGGTTACATTTGCAGACTCTACAGTTGTTGCAGGTGTCCAGTGGGGAACATAGCAAAAGGGCCACTGTAAGCATTTATTTGCCTACTGTGGGGATGGAACAGGGTGCCATGTCCTTTTACTTGCTGGATAACACACACTCAGTCAGGAGATATAACACATCAAAGTACTTTCTGATGTCAGTGGCACTGTTGTGGTCAGCAGGCATGTAGTCCACTGCAATCACACTGTGGTTACTATCTTGTGAGGCAATATACAGGGAACTACCAATATAGTGGTTGTTGCCTAGCCAAGTGTGTTTGTGTATGAGACATGTGGTGGAGAGTGTTCTCTCAGTAATAGAAGGGTTGCCTATATTGTTCACCCATCCATAATGTCACATGTAGGGCTATGGATTGTCTACACCAGCCTCTGTGGCGAACATTGTGACATATACTATGTACTCAACATAATAATTTAGCAAAACCCTCCCCACAGCAACCTCCACACAGGTTACTGATGACACACCCACTTGCCAGGAGTGAGATTTAATCCCCTACCTAGCTATGTATTGCTACTACAGTGAACCACATTTATTGCACGCACCACAGAGCTTATAAGGTGGATGTTGTCCCAAGGTACTTCTAAAGTGAGGAACATCACCAGCCCTTGTAAATACTGGCATTGGGTGATGTAGTGGGTGAGAGATCCCAAAAATAATTTTATCCTACACACACATTTACATTTGCCAGGAGTGAGATTCAAACCTCCATCTAACAATCTTTACGGACCATTATGTTACGCATTTACCACATGCACCACTGACTTGACATAGTTTAGGGTTGGCAACAGGTACTTCTAAGATGGATGATGTCTGCAGGACTGCTAAAGTCAGGCTCTGAGATGTGTTCTGGGTGTAAATGGGGCAAACATTTTTGAGGTACAAACATACATATGTACACACACAAACACTTGCATCAGATGAGATTCAAACCCATACCTATGGTAGCTACTGCTATTACATTGTTCCGCATTTATGGCACACGCCATGGAGCTTACATATTGGAGAGCTCTCCACAGGTATCTTTGAAGGTGACTAACTTCAGCAGCAGCAGTGCTAAAGGAAGGGTAAGGGGAGAGTAGTAAGTGTGAATGTCCATAAAATCAGGTATCATCAAAGACACGCACTCTCTCTCACACAAACACACACAGCTGACATCTCGCGGATTAGGACTCCTACCTAATTAGTATGCTATACTATAGTAATATGCAGTTATCACAAGGGCCACAGAGTTTATATGTCAGAGCGCTCTCCACAGGTATCTTTGAAGGTTACTAACATCAGCAGCAGTGCTAAAGGAGGGGTAAGGGGTGTGTAGTAAGTGTGAATGTCCATAAAATCAGGTATCATCAAAGGCACACAGTCACACAAACGCACACAGTTGCCATCTGGGGGATTAGAACTTCTACCTAACTAGATTGCTACACTTTAGTATTACGCAGTTATTGCAAGCTCCATGGAGCTTATGGAGCTTTTATTTTCAAGGTGACTGACATCAGCAGGCTTGCTAAAGTAAGGTAATGGGAGGTGTAGTGACTGTGAATAGCCTCAAAATCATTCATCTCCACACACACACACACACACACCCATAACCCCCCCCCACACACACACACACACACACACACACACACACACACACACACACACACACACACACAGTTTCCATGTTTGGCATTAGAACTCCTACCTAACTATTTTTCTACACTACAGTATTACACACATATTGCAAGCACCATGCAGCTTATAGGGCTGAGACTTGGCCAGAGGGTTATTTCCAGGTGACTGACATCAGCAAGAGTGCTAACATGGGAAATGGGAAGTGCAGTGTGTGTGAATGGGCCATAAACCATTCCTCTGGAAACACACACGCAGCACTCAGTCACACACAACTTTATATTTAACAGGACTGGTTATACAAATGCCAGATGAATACTGATTTGTACAATCGTGTTACACAGTTATCACAAGCATCACAGACACTATAGGGCTGCAGGCTACCAGAAGCAATGTCTACAGTGATTGACATCAGCACATCATGTGTTATTGGCCAATTGGATGTGTGGTGGGTAAGACAGGCCTCATGATGGAAATCTCTCTGTCGCTGTCTGCCTCTCTCTTCTCCACATCTTTGTGTGTGTATGTTTGACATATTATAGTGTGTTGGCCTTAGAAATATGTGAGTATTCCTATCCAATGTGTGTGAAAAGCATGAATGGTGTACAATGTGGTGTGTGTGCACAGACATCTGTCTAAGGTACTTCCACCTGTGTACTGTATGTATGTCTGGGCCCACATTCATGGCATGTCCATCTTTTAGATTGTGACAGATATTGACATCTGGACAGTGAGTATGGATGACTGCTGACACTGGTATTGCTGAGATGCATTGTGATTGGCAGTGCAGTTATTGGAACATTGCCCTGTCATCAACAGTACTGGATATAGGCCACCGAGACACAACCTTCCATGCCTACATGCTGACCACTTCCTGACACTATTGAACACACAACCACCTAACACATGGACCCCTGCATATTGTACACATGCAGCAATATATCCTGTAAATTGGGCCAGCTCAGATAATCTGTGCTCATGTTACTATATTTCTACATAGGATTGTTGGGGGGGGGACACCTGACAACTGTAAACATTTGCTTTGACTGTACTGGTATTTCAGGTACTCTGTTGGCTTCCATTTTGTTTTGGATTATGACCTATCATGCAGACTACAGGCATATCAGTAGAGTACAGATCTTATATTTTATTAACCTACATTTCAGTTTCAGACTTCTTACTCTTCAGAATTAATGTACAACTGCCAGACCTGTTGTAGTCTGTCTGTGTAGGTCTGGAGGGGGGCTGTTCACCATTGCCATCAATTGGAGGCCTTAGCACAGCCTTTTTTTATGGTCATCTGCACCTGTCCTGCTGGCTGAGGCTGGTGTTGGCTATGTAAGCCTCACTGACATGCATGTGTATGTCCTATGGACACACATTTGGGCCACCACATGTACTGCAGTGGGATTTATCACTTTGTCTAGTACTGCCTACTTTGTCGACACCAGTATTTGTTATGGATTTCATGCTGCCCATATAGGTGTCCACCATCTGCTGCCATCCCATTCAGCCTCCCAGTTCCCTTGCATGTTCACATCCATACCATAGATATAACTAGCAAAACATACTACTCCATTCAGCAATATATAGGAAGAGTGACTTACCTTGTGGCTGTGCCAGTACTGAGGATGGTGCTGGAGGGCTGACTGTGTTGGATGCACATAGTACACTCCCTATACATGGTAAAGCACAGGTAGTGTCATGTTTGGCATCCCTTTTACTATATGTGTGAGTCAGAGAGAGGTGTCATTTCCTGGGTTCCTACCATGTCAGTGTATGTGCTATGCAATGCCTCTTTGCCAAAGCCTGGGCATACTGGGCATGCCTCCTTCTGCCTACATGGGCAGGCTCAGGTTGATCCTGAGCCTGCCCATCTGTCCCTCTGTGCCTGTGATGGCTTTGGCAGTGGTGGTGGGCTGTGTGGCCTTGCCCCATGCTGCACCTGCTGCAGCTGTTTCCACAGGATCATATTGTGTAGCATGGCACATACAATGAACATTTGTGTACATGTAGCTGGAGAGTACTGCAAGGCCCCACCGGATATGTCTAGGCAGCAGAACTGTGACTTGAGCATCCCAAACACATGCTCTATTATGATTCTGATTTGTGCGTGTGCCTCATTATGGAGTTCTTGTTAAGGTGTGTGTGCATTTCTAATGGGTGTCCTCAGCCACGGCTCCAGTGCGTAACCAGGATACCACACTAGGTGGTCATATGGGATGTCCCCACTTGCAAATGTCTGGTACAGCTGTGTCATATGTCAGATGTGGGAGTCATGATAGCTTCCAGGGCTGCCAGCACACATATTCAAGATAATGCCCTGGTCATCTCACATGACCTGGCAGTTGATGGAGGGGAAGCTCTTGTGGTTTATGTAGACCCTACCCCACTCGCCGGGTGGTTCTTTGATGTGTGTGTGTGTGTGTGTGTGTGTGTGTGTGTGTGTGTGTGTGTGTGTGTGTGTGTGTGTGTGCAGTCTATAGCATCCACTACCTCAGGGTATTCTGCTATTTGGTAGAAGAGATGCATATTGCTGGTCAACGCCTCACGGGTGTTGACTAAATATATGTGCTCACTGGCTTGTGCTGACATGGCATCCTGTGATGGCTTTGGCAGTGGTGGTGGGCTGTGTGGTCTTGCCCCATGCTGCTCCTGCTGCAACTGTTTCCACAGGATCATATTGTGTAGCATGGCACATACAATGAACATCTGTGTACATGTCACTGGAGAGTACTGCAAGGCCCAACCGGATATGTCCAGGCAGCAGAACTGTGACTTGAGCATCTCAAACACATGCTCTATTATGATTTTGATTTGTGCATGTGCCTCATTATGGAGTTCTTGTTAAGATGTGTGTGCATTTCTGATGGGTGTCCTCAGCCACGGCTCCAGTGTGTAACCAGCATCCCACACTAGGTGGCTATATGGGATGCCCCCATTTGCAAATGTCAGGTACAGCTGTGTCATATGCCAGATGTGGGAGTCATGATAGCTTCCAGGGATGCCAGCACACATATTCAAGATAATGCCGTGGTCATCTCACATGACGTGGCAGTTGATGGAGGGGAAGCCCTTGTGGTTTATGTAGCCCTACCTGACTCACCGGGTGGTTCTTTGATGTGTATGTGTGTGCAGTCTATAGCACCCACTACCTCAGCGTATTCTGCTATTTGGTAGAAGAGATGCATATTGCTGCTCAACGCCTCACGGGTGTTGACTAAATATATGTGCTCACTGGCATGTCCTGACATGGCATTCAGGAACTGGTGGAGTACCCTGAATGCTGATGCCTGTGAGATCCCCATTATATCCACAGCTGGCCTTTGGAATGTACCTGTGGCTAGTATTCTTAAGCCTACACATACCTTGGTATCCACTGGGATGGTTCCCCTCTGTTGGTTCTGTGTGTGAGGTGTGGCTGGCACAGCTGAACAATTTTCTGTAGAATGTCCCTGTCCACCCTATAGTGCTCCACTATCTCCATCTCATGTAGCCGCTGGTAGGTTACCCTGGGTCTGTACACTCTTCTCCTCCTACTCACTGTGGGTTGGTCATCAGCATTCATATCCTCACCACCTTCAGTCGCTTCCACATATTGATGTATAAGAGCAACAGCAGCCCCTATCATTTTGTTTGTTTTGTCAGGTGACATTTCCCTGTCTGTGTACACTGGAGGTGTAGAGTTTGTGGGAAAAAACAAGAGTTTCAGGTGTTTGCATAGTTTATAGTAGTGTGCTGGGCTGGGCTACTGCCTGTGTAATTGGCTGATTCTGATACATTTCACCTGCCAGCTATGCTGGTTCTCCATGATTGCCTTCCTACTGCGGTTTTCCCTTCCCATTGCCTTCCTGGTTAAGCCCTGAGGCACACTGCTCATACACAGTACTCAGATGTGAACAGAGCTGCTATTTCCTTTATTTATTTATTTTTTTGTTTAAACCTGGTGCATGGTGCGCACGTCCATTTAGGCAATGCATATCTGTTTTAGGCAATGTAAACACTGCTAGGCAGCCTCAGACATGCCCCCTTCCTTTGCTGTGGTTAGCTAAGGGCAAACTTGGGCCACAGAGCTCCAGTAAACTTATAGCATGCATGACACTCCCCCTTATGAGGTCATTTACCTCTTATACTTATACCATGCTGTTGCTGCACCTACACGGTTGGGTACAAGCTAACACTGAGAAAAATTATGTGATTCATTATTAATCCTCTCATTTGCATAAAACAGAATGTTAATTCGTAGCTACCACACACACACTGAGCCTTCATCCTTAGCAACCACTATTCCCTGGTATTGTTATCTTATGCATGCCTTTGACTATCATGGCAAAATGCTGATTTGGGTTTAAAAACATATTTCCAACTTTTTTTCAGATTTTCTGGCCAGTCCCATTTGCGCACCGCTGCCCTATGCTTAAATGGCCGAAATTGGCCAAAAGAAAAAGAAAAGTTATTTTTTATGATTTTGCAACTATTTCCCATGCCAATGGCCATATATTTGGCCATTGGCATGCCTACTACACTGAATACATGCTTTCTTTAGAGCTGTCATGCCTCTGTTTTGTAATGTGCAGAAATGTATTCGGTTAGTAACCTAATACATTTTTGCAGGTTATACTATTCCTGCACAGACACCTGCCTGCTTCCTAGATCATTGATTCACCTCTTTTGCATGGTTTTCACCAGCAAATGGAGTAATTAGCATATAGCAATGGTGTCTGTGCAAGAATAGTGTAGGAGCACTCGTACACATCCCGGGAACCCAGAAACTCGTTCCTGGATCGTTTGGCGGCCATATTGCATGCAGCAGCTCTTGCACTATTCCTGCATAAAGTGCATAGCTTGCTGACTCCTTGTTTTAGTTTGTTTCTAACTAATTAGAATGGCTCTTGTGGCCTCACTTCTGCACATCCCAAACAGCTGGTACTAGCCTATAAATAGCTCTTTCTGTTTTAGAGGTTTTAAAATGAGGTCTAATGAGGATAATGCAATCTTTTTGGCAGCACTGATAGTGCACTTAAGCTGCTTGGCTAGTTATTTTGTTTTCAGGAGTGGGAGGCCTGAAGATTTGACAGCTAAGAAGAAATGTGACTCTGTCATTAGAGTCAGCCAGTTCCACTACTGCAGAAGTTGGTAGTGCTGAGTTTGTGGTTCTGCAATAAAAACATATCTGCAGAGTTTTTTTTATAATAGATTCATTTTACTTGTGTTTGAGTTAGAATGTAAGGTTACAAGAGAGAGAGCCCATATTTGATTTTAGGGATAAGCACATTTTTGCTGAGACATGTTGAGCTGTAGGGGTGAGGATGGGTGAATTGTTTTAGCATGGCTTTAGCTGATGAAGTGTTTTGCTAATAATATTGTCAATATTCATAGCCAATGAAAGAGTAGGATTATCAAGTGATTCCTAGGTACTTCTGTGATCCGTGGCTTTTTTCCCATTAAAAGTTAAGTAAGGAATTCAGGTATTATATCTTTTATGTGACTCGAAAGACCTTTTTTTTCTATGACCTATGCATTTTTTCCTTATGTGTCATTTGGGGAAATTTACACTGATTAGTCATACTGTGTAAAGGCCAGTAACATGAACAGAATGGTGATAAATGCTAGGAGGATTGCATATATGAATAGACAGTGATAAAAATATGTACACTGGACCATGTAACTATATCTATCATACCTTTATCAGATTCCAGTGCTAGGACAAACATGATTATTTTCATATATTTTCCTTTTTACTGAGAGGTATTGCATGGATTTGCATAAAATAGGGGACACTGTGATGGGGTGAAATAAGAAATAAGAAGAAAAGTTGTAGGAGAGCCTGTAGTCTTTAAAGTGAAGCTGTCTGTTACAGCTTGGTTATAAGGGAGTACTTAATTGAAAGGATGGTAGAAAACTGGACTAGGATCTCAAAGCTGTCTAGGTAATGTAATTCTATGAATACTGGCATATAGCATTGGTAGTTTGTGATATATGTATTTAGTTTGCAGTTCACTTCTTGGATGTGTTTTTTTCTACTGGAATTACTTTTAGTATTGTCTGCATTACCATGCTCTGATTAGCTCAGCATGTCCAAATTGTAGTTAACATTTCAATTATGTGATGTTGCCCGTACTCTGCTATGCTTCAATAAGTTGAAATTTAATTGGTTGAATGCTTTTGTTCTTAGTAGGACTCCCATCCAGTTTGACTACATGAATATTGCTTATAGGTAATTATATCAGAATAATCCAAAGTCACATATTCTAGCCAATATTAACCAAAATGTGTGTTATTTGTACATCCTTTAAAATGTGTAGAAAAGCTAGCATTTGCTAGAGA